>NC_080189.1:55928005-56231035 GCF_030028045.1 Hippopotamus amphibius kiboko | reverse complement strand
AAAGGCTATCACGTAACTGTCTACCCTTACTGACTGACTGGATAAGAAAACTCTATTTCTTAAATCAGATTATTGATTTGAAACAGCTTGGAGGATTTAAAAATTCCGCAAAAACAGATCAAAAGTTAAACGGTACACCTTTTTTCCTCTCCATAGTTATTTCAAATTTTGTCATTGGTTGACCAACATTATCTTTAATTCTTACACTAGCCCTGGGAGGCTGGTGGCTTTGGCCTCTATCGTTTCTGAGCTCTCAGTGGAGAAGCCAAGTTTCAGGAGAAATTAAATAAGTTTCCAGAGGTCTCCTGATTAAGTGAGTGGAGATAAATTTTGAAGGTGGTCTCAGCTGCTTGTTCTGGTATTGAAACTTCCAAGTTCCTGGTAGTCTAACCTTAATAGTCCCCTGAGAGAAAGATTAAGTGAGGAATAGCAATTCACTTTACAAGGGGCTACCCAAGAACTTTTAGCAAAAGGGAGAGGCACATTTCCAATTTAGACAAGGTATCAGCTAGAGGGATAAATTATGTAGCCCAAAGTGTGTTGCTGAGTTGCAAGACTTTGGAATGGAGTGAATTCCACTCATTAGACTGTCAAAGAAACTTTTTTGATGTACTTTTGTGATCACGTGGGGGGTTATCATATCAGAATTTCGCTGATTGCCCTTTGGAATACAAATATCATACAGTTTAAATACAAGGTATTATTTGAAACTTGTTTCTCTGTTCTAGACTTATGAAGTCAGCTAATAGTTATTTCCTGCCTGGCCTTTACAAAGGCTGTATTGGTCTTTTAGTTCAGTGAATCATAGTGAGGGATTGTAACAATTGTGTTTAAGAAATTATCTTCAAATAATGTAAAACAGTAAGTTAGTGTGGAGTGAACTTGACTATTTGATTTTTAAACCCAGAAGAATACCGCAAAAAAAAAAAAAAAAAAAAATAGAATGAGGACTGAGAATAGCGAGAGAAAATAATTCTCTTCTAACGTAGTATATTGATAAATGCGTTCGAGGATGAATATATTATGGCTAAAGGCTATGGATATATTATGGCTAATATATTATGAGTGAATTTGTTTTCAGTGATTATCAGGTATCAGGACTATTTCTGTTGTGACAGAAGACCCAACCCAAATTGTTTTAAGTCAAGAGGAAATTTATTCGCTGATGTAAAACTAACCATTCCAGGTAAATTTGGTTTCAGGCAAGGCTTTACTTAGCAAGGACAACAGGACCCAGTATGTCTATCGCTGCACTTGGCTCTGTCTCTGTGTTGGATTCATTCTTGGGCTTCATGGGATTTCAAGGTGGTTCTAGCAATTGTTTATTCTCATTATGCTCAAATTAAGGTCCAGAAGTTTGACTAAGTGTTTCAAGGCCCTTCATGTCTCCAGTGCTTTTCCCTGAAACAATCACTGTGGCCAGCAGAACCTGCAGCCCTGGTTGGTGGGTCGGTCACATGACATCTATGGAGTTGGGTGTGGAGTCATTTCTGCCATTACTACTGTGGATTGAGAGAGGAGGAGAGTGGATACTCAAAACAGAATGGGGAACTGATAAAGGAAGGAGAGTGAATGGATGCCATTGGTCCAAGAGGAAGGAGAAAGAGTGGATGCCATTGTTTACTGCACATAGCATAGTCATTACTGGTAGCTATAAAGGAAAAAATACATTGCTACAAAATTTTAAAAATAGCATTAACAATGAAATAGTGGCCCAATGAATGGTTATTAGTCTTCTGTGTTAGGCACATCCATGTATCTTTTTTGTATCATATATATGCTTCAGAGGAGATATATTAGCTAAAGACCATGACATTTAATTGTGGTGGAGATCTAAAGTGTTTCTAGAAGTTGTTACCAACAGGGTGCAAAGGGCTATTACACTGTAAGTATAGTGGTGCACTTCTTTACTCACTCTTATTTTTCCTGTCTTGAGCTGGGATATTTGTAGTGAGCAAAATAATGGGAGCTGGATTAGGGGAGCCTCCTGGTAGGACTCAGGCTGCAAGATGAGCATTCTTCCCACTTCAGCCTTTCGAGGGCATTTGGGGGAGTTACACAAGTGAACTGCGAACCCCATGGCTCCTGTCTAATGTGGACATGTGTGAGAGCAATGCAAGAGGCGTGAGAGTGACATGCAGCCGACAAACTTTGAACACGGAGGCGGAAGTTCAGCACTTGCCAACCAAGGGAGAAACAGTTTTCTGGACTTATCAGCATTGTGACCAGAATTCAGCCAAGCTATCATGAACCAGCATAGGATTTTCGCAGCCCTGGTGTGTTTGCGTTTGCTTTTTCTCCTGCCTGGAATACATGTCCCCCACCTTTTCCCATGTTTGGTACACGCTCATCCTTCCGTCCTAAACTCTTCAGAGAGAGCTTCCTGATCCCTCCCTCTTCCCCATTTACGTAACATTCTATTTACTTCCTTTGCAGAACTTTTCTCAGTTTGAAATTACCGGATTTATTTACTCGTGGATTGCCTGTGTGTTCCCACTAGAATTATGCTCCTTGAAGGCAAGGGCCTTGTTTATGTTACTTCTGATTCTCCAGCATCTAGAACTGTGCTGGGCACACATAGAGGATTAATAAATGTTTGTTGAATAAATGTTTGGGATATAGAAAGAACAGAGCCTGTTGGCGATAAAACAGCCCACTTTGCCAAATACAGACAATAATATGAATTGTCACTGCTTCTGGCAGGGGTTCTGAACATTTTTTGTGCAATGGACACTTCTAGCATTCTGGTGAAGCCTGTGGACCCCTTCTAAGTACATTTTAAAATGCATCAAAAATACATGGGGCATTCAATTGAAATCAATTATTTAGGAACACAGTTACCAAAATATTTAAAAATTTATAAAATAGTAATATATGTGCTTCTTTATTAATGTGGGACGTAACAAGATTTAGTGGTGACTCTAATGACAAACATAATTTTAAAGTAATGATGAGAGTAAACAATATTTTGAGATATTTGCAACACCTATAATGTGACATGTGACATGAAAATATGCATGATTTTAAACATGTTGGTAACAAGGCACAGGTACGCTAATACTAGGGTAACTTCTTGCCTACCAACATAATTGAAGGAAATGCTAAATTTCATTGTAGATTAATAAAAAGGTAGATGTAATTGTTTCACCAAGTGTATACACCCCTTGAATTCTACCTACAGACCTCTTAGGAGAACTGCAGACAAAAATGTACAAACTTCCAGTTATAAAATAAATGTCATGAAGATATAATGTACATGATGACTCTAGCTAATAATAGCGTATTGAATATTTGGAAGTTGCTAAGAGAGTAGACCTGAAAGAGCCACATCAAAAGAAAAAAAATATAAATATGTGTAATGATGGACATTAACTAGACTTGTGGTGGTCATTTCATAATATATACAAATATCATATTGTTATGTTGTACACCTCAAACTAATATAATGTTATATGTCAATTATATCTCAGTTTGAAAAAAGAACCCCTAGGCTAAGAGCTTCAGTACTCCATAAATGGGGTGAGATTGGGAATGAATATTAGAGCAATTAACAGCTATGCCTAAATCTTATCTTAAATTGCCTGGTTGTGAGAGTATTTTGTACACATACACATATATATTTATATATGTATGCTAACTATTAGAAACTGTATATCGCTCATCAATAGAAGTGGTTTAAGTCCTTATTTAAATAAAGTTTTCTTGCCCTCATAGAATACCAAGTTAAAGGACTCCTTAAGCACTGCTAAAGAAAAATAACTTTGACCAGATGACCCCCACACTGTTGTTACTATTCTGGTATATGATTGGAGGAGTGAGAGAATAAAAGCTTATAGAACAGATGCTCCTTCAGATATAACCTGTTTAGCTCAGGTGGGTCAAGACCCTTAATAAATGCAGGGTAGTGTTTAGAACATCAGACAATTCTCTTCTGTAAAATGCTGACACATCATGTCTTCTTTTTGCATGGGAAGAGAATCTGTCTATCATGAGTTTCCCCCTTTCCAGTAAATAATAAAATATAAATCCCAGTGGCTGTGATACAATGCACTTACCTCCCTGACATTATGTTTTATGACAGTTTGTTTATTTCTATATCCATAGTTTGCACTAAATTTCATAGGGGAAGAGATTCAATTACTTACTGCTAGATTGGAAAGATGTAAAGGGGTGGACATCCCAGATTTCCTTCTTTCTTCTCACTCAATTAAAAAAACATCATCCAACAAAGGAAGGGCCCAAAAGAGTAAGCAAGAATTCAGAAAGCACACAGAAAACTATATGTGGTGCTCCTCCAACCAGAAGATGAGGCTGAGTCAGTATACTCATTTCAATAAGGGTCTCAAAGTGATATTTAAGAATTTACTTTCCATTCTGACCCCAGGACAAACTGTGATCCTCATATAAATTTTTTCTTGATCCTTCCAAGGTTTCATTAAGAATTTAGCAACATAGTTATAACTTTAAAAATTTCCAGACATTGAGAAGTCAGTTTCAACATGATGTTCTCATTTTCAGGTGTTTTCAATGATACCTATTCCAGCAAGGGCAGGATTTTCTAATTCAGTTTTACATGTGAATCAGTCAGTATATTTAGATTTTGTCATGGTAACAAACAACTCCCAAATCTCTCTTTCTTAACCTAAGAAGTGTTTATCTCATACATTTTTCTCGTTGTTCAATATAGAGGTTTCTGCTTATAGTAGTCACTTGGGACCAAAGCTGATTGAAGCTCCATCTTGATACAGTTTTCCATGATTGTTGTCCTGGGGGGAAGGGAATGTAGAAATCACGCACTGGCTCTTAACACCATACATCTCTTCTTTTCACATTTTATTCTCTAAAGAAACTAGAGTGGCCTCAAAGGGTGAATCAAGTGCAGGTTTGCTCTGTGTCTGGGAGGAGGAGAGCTGAAAATAGCTGTGAAAGGCCTTATGGCTATCGAGGTCCACCTTTCGGTCACCATATATTTTGTTCACTCCCTGTGCCCAGGGAAGACAACTCAAAAGTCCCATTCATTGAGAGCATCAAGCTTAGAGCTTAGGATCTCTGAGGGATATTCAGAGATACTCTGATACTCTGAGTAGTCTCTGTTTCAGGCCTGGATGTAGCTCTTCTTAAGCCAGAGATATGTTATATTCCCTCTGTGGACCCAGGGATAGGAAAAACTTCAATAAATATTAACATTCAGTAAGGGAAGTAGGGCATACACTTAGGAATTCTAAAATCTCTCTGGGCAAAAGTGGCAGAAGCTTCCTTCCCTGAGGAGTAGGGGTTGTTTCTTCATTAGACCTGATTCTGCCCTTGTTCCTCTCTTTAAGATGCTCTCCCTTCTCCATTATCTCCTTGGTCACACCTGAAGTGAGCATCAGAGACTGTGCTTTCCTTGAGCGCAGCTTGCTCAGCCTTCCTCTTCTCCTATCTCTTGCCCATCCTTCTCCTCCTCCTCCTTCTTCATTCAGTTGTTGTCTGTCATCCAGTAACTCTATTTTCCTATACACAAGTTCTTTTTTGTTCTGACTGATCTTCCTCTTAAGTAGGTTCCTCTTTTTTATTTGTTAGTTACTTTAGATTCAGATCCACTACCCTAAGTTCAACAGTTCCTTAAGCAGGGAAAGATGACACAGTTTCTACATGTTAGGTCAGTGGTGAAGAGGCAAGCAGGCTCCAAGTCCGCTAATGAGGCACCTGGAGGAAGCTCCATGCGCTCCCCCAGCTCAGGCTTAGGGAAGCCACAGCTTACCTATTCAGCTCCCCTCAGCCTCTTAGAGAGAGGAAGAACCACACATTTACAGGAGACCACACTTGATCTTCCCCTCTGGAGTCCAGATATGTTTCTGAGCCAAGCTTTTCCAGAATCCACTACTTTGTGGTAAGCAGGAGGGTGTCTGATTATCTTCAGTCATACATGCTGCCTGCACATGAAAATTCTCTCTACCAAAAGTCCCACAAAGCTCGAGGCTTTCTTGCCCTTGGACTACAGCACCCTTTTTCCCCCCAGGAGAAGGATGAAGGAATGAAGTTGGGTATAGGCTTCCATCAATCCCTAAATAATCCCTGTGTATTTCAGGAAATAATCTGAGAGGGTAAAATGTAATTTCTGTGATGGTTGTGTTTGTGGTGACCAAAAAATTGACAATTTTTATGACTACCAGAGCAATATCACATTTAAAAAAATTTTTTAATGTGAAATAGTATCTGTGTCTTGGTATTATCTTGTTCTGAAATTTACATACAGTTTTTTTGTCCTGGATAATTTAGCAGGTTGCTGCTAAAAATGCAGGAATCGTAAATGTTATTTTAGCCATGATTGAATAATCAGGTTGAAGCTTTTATACTCACAATATTAGAGTTTATTGAACTGCTCTAAGTCCTATAATGAGTGAACTGTCTTTGAACTCAGATATCAATAAATTATTTTTCAGTTAAAAAATGTGTTGAGTAGTTGAATACTGGAGAATTTCTCAATGTGATTTAGTTTACCCTGTATGCAAGCAGAATGACAGATCATTATATACTAACAATTTCAAAAGTTACAGTGGAAAATTAAATTATAGCAGAAATTCATAAATTTAGATGAGTATGGGAGAGTGCAGGAGAAGGGAAGAAGAAATTGGGTTCAGCAAACAATTTGATCTTCAATTTCTTTTGAGATAACTTTAAAGTACACATAGCATCTTGGCTCCTTAAAAATAGTTTCTAGGTAGAAACTGTAGGATGGAACCCTGTATTTTGTTTAAAAATTTTTTTTCTTAATTTTAATTTGTGAACAGTAGAATCTATTTCTAAAGAATTGATAGGTTCAAATCCTAAGTTTTCTTTACAACAATACAACATTCTATAACATCTATTTTATAACATCTATTTTATAACATCTTGGTTAGCTCATGAATTCAATTTATAAACACATTTTCAAAAATCATAGGTTGTTGCTGAGTTGTCAACATGACAGTCTTTAATTGTTGCCAAACCTAACTCCATTTTATAATCACTGCAGAATATCTCTAAAGGAAACAGAAAAGACCTGAAAAATGGGACTGGGGCACAATTCTCCAGGCATATAAAGTACTTGCTCAGCTGTCTATACCTTTAGTTAAACTAACATTGGAATATGCAAGGGGCATCCTTTTGTGCTATTTCAGTGTCAGATTTATGGAGACAGAGTCTAGATCACCAGGTGCTGTGGCCAGAAAAGAGTACCCATTTCTTTATCTTGTGCCTCTTGTCAGTCATGAGAAATATATAACAAAAACACCAATACAATACCAACTAGGTAGTTTACTAATCAATTTGTGAGCATAAGTAGGTAAAATAAAAGTGTCTAGAAAGAAATGTAACATCATATATTTCCTCATATTATAATAAAAACAGTTTATAATAAAACACAAATACCTATGTACATAAAATAATTAAAGTGGTGCTACCTTGCTAGGTTTCACTAGAGGAGATGTTTCTATGTTTTTTCACTCTAACCATCTGTGATTGGCTGATTAATTGATTGATCTGGCAACACCACTCCTGATGCTCTGCGTGTGCTCTCAGTTTTTAGGACACAGGCCAGGAGTGTCAAATGCTGATTTGGTAGGCTCATTGCATTTCTTCCCTCTTCCTGGTTCTAGCAAGAATAGAAAGGAACAGAGGGACTGCATTCATATTGAACACTCCATGAGCACCTTTTATATGCTTGACCCCATACTTGTTACTTTGGGTGTGAGAAGGGTAAAGCGTGGTCCATATTCTCAAGGGACTGGCAGCCTAGTGAAGGGGATCAGTAGCTAAACCTTGGGACTAGAAAGATAGAGCCTGGTCATTTGTACTTTGATAAACTCCAGAATTGAATGTGGTTCATGCCAGAACTTAATAATCATGACTTCAGGATGAGTTTATAAGCCTCATAATGTTTTACCTTACCGATAACTTCTGGTGTGGGTCACTGGTTTTGAGATCATTTCTTTGGTTAGCTGCTCAAGAGTTCCTTCCTTCCCTTCCCAAAGAGCAAAATAAACACTTTCAGCTTTAAAATAACTTGATATACTCTCTCTCTCGTACACTTCTAATTCTTCATTGTATGCAATGAACAATTTGAGGATTTTTACCAAGACAAGAATGCTTGGATTTCTACTGGTTAGTACTGGTTTCATTCATTTAATTCTTAAAAGACAAAGGAGATATTGCACTACATTGAATGAGAAGCTCAACCAGTAAAGAGTTTATTCTTACAACCCACAGCCTCATCATTATCTCTGAAATCCTAAAGAGTATACCATGACCTCAACAACTTGGGTAATGGGCTCTGAGAAAAGTTACTATGCAGTCTTCCTATTGACTGATTATCCAAATACTACAAAGGAGTATAAATCCTATTTTTTTGTTCATAGCCATAGATAGGTGCTGTTGTAAATACTAAAGTATTCAGCCCTATTTTACCTTAGTATTAGGGCCTAGATCAGTGGTTCTCAACCCTGGCTTCATCAAAACCTGGGGCCATCCCACATTCTTAAATCAGTGTCTGGGCAGGTAGAGGAGCAAGACAACAGTATTTGATTCTACTGTGCAGCCAGGTTGACACCCATAGCTTTAGGCCACCTGAAAATGATACTATTCTGAGAGTCCCATTGAGTATAATCAAAGTATGGAGTCAAGTGATGCTGTAGACTTTCTTGGTCTTCTCTAGGGAGGCTTTCAGTGGCCTATTCTCTTACAGTGTTACTTTCTTCAGAAGACTTTGTCTTCTTGAATCTGTAGGCTGAGAAGGATAAACCTCCACATCTTGAGACATGGTGAGCATATCAACTGTTCTGCAGGTGCTGTGAAGCAGGAACTCCCAGGCACATTTGACTGTTGGGTCAGCAGAGGCTTCTGCCTGCATTTTATGGCTCTGGTTTTGGTGGTGAAGGAATGGTCTCCCACTCCCCAGGGCCTTTCATTTGGTCAAAATAATGATCAAAATTGTATCATTCATCAACTTTTATTATGGTTTTAATTGTCTTGCAAAAAATGCTTTGGAATCCTAACTCCCAGTACCTTAGAAAGTGACCTTATTTGGAGATAGAGCCTTTAGCGAGGTAATCAAATTAAAATAGGTCATTAGGAAGGACCCTAATCCAATGTGATAGGTGTCCTTATAAAAAGCAGAAAATCTGGACACAGAGACAGACACAGAGTACACCATGTGAAGATAAGAGTTATACTACCACAAGTCAAGGATCTACCAGAATCCAGGAGGAAGGCTTGGACTAGATCCTTCTCTAACACCTTCAGAGGCAGAATGACCCTACTGACACCTTGATCTAGGACTTAGAGCTTCCAGAACTATTAGAATATCTGCTACTTAAGCACTCAGTTTGTGGTTCTTCATTAAGGAAATTTTTGCGTTCTTATATCTGTACAATTTTTAATAGTTTACGAAGGGCACAACAGACATTATCATATTATGCCCCTCAGGAAATGGCATTTGAGATTGACTTTGAAGAATAAATGGGAGATTAGCAGGCAGAGAACAGGGTGGGGGCGAGACCAAGGAAACAATAGAAACAAAGATATGCAGGTAAATTGTATAGAACGTACCCCAGAAACAGAAGAATAAAGTTTGTTTGGGATGTCTGTGTAAGTACTGGGCAGCTATGAGAGAGGATACTGTAGAGTTAAGTTATTGTCACATTGACAAGGACCTGGAATACCAGTCAAAGGATTTTGTGCACAAACTGGCACTTATCAGGCCACGGAGAGCTGTTACATGAGAAATGTGTTTGAAGAGGTGCCTCTAATAGCATGTAATGGGATGGTAGCTCTGGGAGCAGAGATTTAATTGAAACATGGTGGCACTAGCCCAGGCAAGTGGTGGCAGGCGGTGATGACAGTGTGGATGGAAAGGATGAGGTAGGTATAAGAGGCATTGCCACAAAGGAAGAGAGATAGGCAGGAACTTCAGGCATGTGGCCAACTGATGTGGAAAAGTTTTTAGGTATGTGGGATTATTTTTTTTTGCCTGTTACATTGCACTTCCATATGGCTGGGCATAAAACTGGCCTGCAGATGCTCTGCAGTTAGAAATACAGTCAGGATTCTGACCTACCAGGATCTAAGAGGGAAATCCCCAAAGGGTACCTATAACTTGGGGGCATACAGGATTTGTGACAAGGGACAAGACACGGTGTGACACCAGTCAAGCAGCTGCACTTAACACATCTATATCATGGAGCATGTAAACACATGAGCTGGAGCATCTAGAATCTTTCAATTCTACCCAAAGTCATCTCCTACATTGACCAACTACATAATCTAGTCAGGAGTCACCTGCCATATACCTGAAGTATAACCGAAGTTATTTCTCTTCTGCACAAAACAGCTACTTGCTAGTTTTCACACTTCAATCATCTTTTTACCACCTTCTCCTCCAGCCAAAATAAACCCCCAGCAAGGCAAGGCAACCCCCTTTGGAAGTACAGAAAAATCGTAGGTGTCATAGAAGCCTGGGCTTTTCCTGTCTACCATGCATGACGGCTCCCTAATCTTCTTAGGCAGCGCAGCGCTCACAGGTCAGTTAGATGTGACGGTGCCAACTGGATGGATTAGAGTGTTCAACATCAGGTCACTCTTTTACTTGAAATTCTTTGTGAACATGGACAAGTCTGGAGCCACAGAAGCAGTGTAAATCTTCCGCCCCAGGCCCTGCGGGCTGAACCAGCTCTGCGGCTGTCTGGCTCCCTCCTCCAGGCATCAGGCATCACTCACCAAGGCTTCTTAGTCCTGTCCTGAGGACATAGTAGCTTTTCGCCTATTGATAGGAAGCCCAAGAGCAGAGAGCCCTGTATTAGGGGTTGCTGGGGGCTACAAGCTGCTGTTCTGTGTATTTGCCATCACTGCGGGGAGGGCAGCAGTGCCCTCCAGGTACCCTGTGAGGCGATCTGGAATCCTAGTTGCTAACAGAGCAGAATTCTGCATCTGATCAGTAACTTCCTAGCAAATGCTGTAAGAACAGGATCTTAACCTATTCCCACTGCCACTTTCATAATCTAAAACATGCGTAGATAAAGCATTTTTTAAATCAAAGCTCGCTGAATAAAGGATTGAGAAGTTGATGATCATGCATAAGATGACATCCATTCTCTACCGTTTCTCAGGGTCCCAAAGCAGAGTTCAGAAAATGACCGAAAATGTGGGTGTAGTGAGCCAAGCATACGTTTCCCCTTGTAGCAAACAACAGATTCTGTCTCTGATGATCTTGGGAGTTGTGAAATTCACCATACACTACTGCTTTATGGATGGAGAGGTAGACAACTATTTTGAGAGGGAGGGAGAGAGAGAGAGAGAGAGACAGAAAGAGGCAGAGAAAATCAGATATGCAGAGGAAAACAAACAGAGGAACCAGATAGAGAAACATTCTTTCCAGCTTTGCTGTTTTTGATTCCAGAAATTTATGAATCTTTAATTCATCACTGCCCTGTATTCCAAAAGATAATCTTCTGTCCTTATAGTAACTCCCCCTTTTTTGTTTCGGCTAGTTCAAGTAGGTTTCAGTTGTTAACAGTCCAAGGGGCTTAACAAATATGGGTGTTTCTTATGATAGACCAAGACTATTTTCCCTAAAATATAATTATAGCAGTCTTTTGCCAATTCTCAGGAAAATGTAAATTAATGAATAATCTCCTTCATTTTCTCTTATAAGTTATTTCTCAAACCATTGGCACTTGTGACGTCTTGCCTGGTTGTGAACACTAGCAGATGACAAAATGAACCAGAGAAATAATCCCTTGTGTCTAGCGCACAACTTGTTTTGCTAGACAGATGGTAATAATAATTTTGTATTGTGTATTTCTACATATGTATATTTATATGTATATACATATGTGCATATCTATAACATAGTCTTATTTTCTGCTAGTTTACATTTAGAATTAAACAGAACAATAGGGGTTTTGATGCCTGAACAGTTGGGAACCGCTGCCTTAGCCTAACCTAAATCTCCCGTTTCCTTCATTCTCATTTCTCCCAGGCACTGCAGAGCCCCAGTCTGTCTCTCCCACCACTGTTTTATCCCCTGCAGCCCAATTTCTAGCCTTACACAATGAGAACATCCTCATAACCTACTCTGTCTCTGCCAGTGCCCAGGGCGTCTGTTGTGTGTACAGCACAGAGGGCCAGAGCCTCCATGCATGATTAATTGGGAGAGGAGCTGTTCCTCCCAGTGACCTTGGGTGTGGGAGGCCAGACTGTGAGTGCTGTAGCATAGATTTCTCAGAAGTTTGCTCAATCCTGGGTCAGTCCCTATGGAGAACACCTACTCATTAGATTACTTCTTTGTCTGGCTTAGAGACTGTATTTTTTAAGTTAGGTCTGTGGATGGGGGTAGGGGTGTCTTATGAAATATAGTGAAACTTTTCATATCAATTAAACCTAGGGCTCATTTCTTAGATACTTTTGATAAAATGTTTATTGAACTTCCCATAAGTGGTGTTATGATAATAAAAAATAATTTTTATGTTTGTGGAATTCAAGACTACGTTGATTTTTATCTTGCTGTTCATATATTGTAATGAAGAGTTAAATGCTAATTATTGAATCTCCCTTTTGATGAAGATCACTGTTACTCATGTAGATAACTGGCATGTTCAATATTAATGAAGGTAGTTTCCCAAAGATAAGGAAATCTGGCAATTATGACTCTATTTGCTAAAAATTTCAAAGGAGCCAGTTTTCCCTTGGGAAGGTCATGTATTTATTCATTCTAATTTGGCATTTAAATTTTATTTATTTATTTATTATTTTTTGGGGGGGACACCAAGTTCAATCATCTGTTTTTATACACATATCCCCGTATTCCCTCCCTCCTTCGACTCCCCCCCCACCCTCCCTCGAGTCCCCCCCACCCTCCCCGTCCCAGTCCTCTAAGGCATCTTCCATCCTCGAGTTGAACTCCCTTTGTTATACAACAGCTTCCCACTGGCTATCTGTTTTACAGTTGGTAGTATATATGTGTCTGTGCTACTCTCTCGCTTCGTCTCAGCTTCCCCTTCACCCCCCGCCCCCTCCCAAACTTCGAGTTCTCCAGTCCATTCTCTGCATCTGCATCCTTGTTCTTGTCACTGAGTTCATCAGTACCATTTTTAGATTCCGTGTATGTGAGTTAGCATACAATATTTGTCTTTCTAATTTGGCATTTAAAATGCTGTTGTTTATTGGATCTTCCTCTTAGTCCTTGTGGCTTAGAAAATCATATTGCTCCAAATGGAGTCCCTCTCTTTTGTTCGGTATTTTTAGGTAACAAAATCTTTGCTTTTAAAACTATTTATTTTCCCCCAAGTTCTTCACTGCTTTAGTATATTTGAGAAGTTTACCTTTTTTGGAGCTAATATGTTAGACAAACATGAAGCATTTTTATGATATCTTCCTACTAAATGTTAATTTCTAGCCATACATTTATAGCGTATGTTATTTTTGCTTTGCAATTTTTTTTTCCCCCTCTGACTCCCTTCTCTTTTACCTCTACTTCTTTTAGGCCTTTCTCTTGGTGAAACTGTTCTTCTCCCTTGTGGCTCCTTCATGTCTAAGGGTTCTCAGTAGTGATGGGAGAATGAGGGATAAGGATGGGGCCAATGGGTACCACTCAGGAAGTCATTTCAAAGTAGTCACTCCTAGACCCAGCCTCAGATATTTGATTCAGTTGGTCTGGGGTGATAACCAACATGTGTATTTTTAAAATGCTCCCCAGGAGATTCTTATATACTCACTTGGTTTGGAATCACTGCTTTAGTGTCTTCCTCTGTCATTGCTATATCTATCTACTGTCTTTTTCCTTTCAGTTTCTACAATTAAAACTCACAGTACAATTCATACACAGACCTTATATAATTTGCATCCAGTATCTTCTAATTTCATTCCACTTTACATACCACATTTGTGTTAATTTTCTTAAAAGTTTTTTGTTTTATTATGATTGCAAAGTAATATTTGTAATAAAATTTTCAAAACTCAGAAGTGTAAATATGATACATAAAGTGGAAATGACTTATAATGATGTCCCCAGATCTAACCAGATCTAATCAGGAAAACAGAAAGCACTATGGCTATTTAAAACAGAAGGAACTTCATTATAGCAGGATTAGGAAGAGGGTGAGTTTAACAGGGCTCATGAAGTAACTCAGTGAAGAGAAAGGGAGAGACAGTGTCACCAGAACTTAGGGCCCGAGGTCACCTAGAGGGTGGTAGGAAGAGATTTAGGAAGTTATTTAGCTGTTGCTGGGGAAGTCTAAGGAAAAGAAAGAGGGGGAGAAATACAATGGATTCTCCTTTCCGCTCACTCTTCAATTTTATGTGCCAAATCCTCCCAATGGAATTAGCCCCACTATGATACAGGGCAGGGAAAAGGCCAGAAATGGGTTAGAGGGCAAAGAGGCATTGCCAGTATTCACAGTTTACTGTAAGATTCGTGGCTACTACAATAATTGATCTTTGGCTTTGCATTAACGCCCATGCCAAACCAAATTCCTAGACCCTCCAAAGCATGATATTTTCCAATCTTTGTAATCATCTCTCCTTTTCTTAAATATACACCATGTTCATATGTTCATGACACCCCCTCTCTCAAAAAGTCTTCCCTGACCCCGCCTCATTTACCTTATATTTTCTTTAAGCCTCACTTAAAGTCTTATCTTCCTCATGAAGTCTTTCCTAGTCACCAGAGCTCTTTGTGAATACTATCAGTACTTTCACAGAGCTATATTTATTGCTGCTCTCACTCATTTGGCATATTATAAAATCTATTTTGCCAGATTATTTGAGTTTTTAGTTATCTGTCCTATTTCTCCAATTACATTTTAATGCCCTTGAAGGCAAGAAACGTCCATATAGCTTTTTGTATTCCCAGAACATAGATAGGTCAGGGCCCACAATATAGTGGATATTCAGTATGTTTACAATGTGGTTGATGCTGCTGTTCTGACTAAAAGCTGTGATCAGAAGAATTTTTGGAACAGTTTGCTTTTCAAGGATATAGAAACAGTCATTATACCTCTCTCAATAAAATTCTAATATATAAGTAGCCATATGGAAATTACAAACTTAAATCAGTTTGGGGGGTTATGTTAATCACAGATGAAATCAATCTAATTAAAGCTGTAACTCAGCCATACTAAAAGCTGACTCTAGGAGAAATCTGAACTATTAATATTTTATCTTACTGTACCATGTAAGTACCATAAAGAGGAAAGAGAAATAAACAAAATAAATATCATATTTGGCCTCCAAAATTTTGTTTTACATGATGTTCAGAATACAGTAAAAAATTATGACATGATGGAAGAAAGTGTGACTTATAATCAAGAGAAAACATAGCAAATACACAGATGACTCAGTTTTAGAAATTAGTCAACAGGACTTTAAAATATAAATGTATTAAAGAATTTGCAAAGAATATAGACATCAAGGATGACAGTGAAAACTATTTAAAAAGAATCAAATGTAAATTCTTTTTTGTTGTTGTTTTGTTTTGTTTTTTCTTTCCACTATTTTTTTATTTTGCTCCAGCAGAGGAATGCAATCCTAAACAGGAAGAATAGTTTGAGATTATTAATACAATTTGTTTTGCATCTTGTTTTTGTGTGTGTGACATTCTCCCTGTCAGCCAGTTATTTATGTACTTTTTTTTTTAGCGCTTTATTGGAATATAATTGCTTTACACTCTTGTACCAGTTTTTGAGGTTCAACAAAGTCAATCAGCTGTATTTATAGTTAAACTGAAAAATTCAATATACAAAATAAAAAATTTGAGTATGCTAATAGCAGTTAAGACACTGTATAACAAATAATTTGTAACCTTCAAGACAGGTCAATAGAAATTATTCAAACTGAGACAGAGAGAGTAACAAGATTTAAAAACTGAGCAAGCATCAGAAACCTGTGAGAAAATATCAAGAGGTTTAATATACATATGATTGGAGTCCTGAATGATAAGGAAAATGGGACCGAAATTTATTTATTTATTTATTTATTTATTTATTTATTTATTTATTTCACTGCATCAGGTCTTAGTTGTGGCATGCGGGATCTTAGTTGAGGCATGTGGGAATCTTTTAATTGCGGCATGCAAACTCTTGGTTGCTGCATGCAAACTCTTAGTTGCTACATGTGGGAACTAGTTCCCTGACCAAGGTTCAAACCCAGGCCCCCTGCATTGGGAGCACAGAGTCTTAGCCACTGGAGCACCAGGGAGGTCCCTGGGACAGAAATATATTTGAATAAATACTTACTTGCTAAAAATTTTCTAAATAACAAAATACTGTATACTGAGTGGCTTAAACAACAGAAATTTATTTCTAATGGTTCTGGAGGCTGGAAAGTCCAAGATTAAGGTGCCAACCAATTCAGTTCCTGATGAAAGCTTTCTTCCTGGCTTGCAGACTGCTGCCTTCTCACTTTGTCTTTACATGGCCTTTCCTTGGTGCATATACTCAGAGAGAGAGATCTCTCTTTCTTCCTCTTCTTATAAGGACACTAGTCCTATCAGACTGGGACCCTACTCTTATGACCTCATTTAACCTTAATTATCTCCTAAAAGCCCCATCTCCAAATACAATGACTTTGGGTGTCAGAGATTCAACCTATGAATTTCAGGGGACACAATTTAGTCCATAACAGGTACCTTCATCCAATGGAATACCACTGACAATAAAAAGGAAAAAAATTACTGACTTTCATAGGCATTATGAGTGGAAAAAGCCAGATATTAAGTAGTACATACTTTTGATTCCATTTAGATAGTGACAGAAGTCAAAGAGTGGTTGACTGTGAGTGTGGTGGGTGGGTAGGACAGTTAATTGGTAAGGGGGCACTAGGGAAACTTCTGGGGTGATGGCACTGCTATGTTTTGATTGGAGTGATAGTTACATGGTTGTATATATTTGTCAAAACACATTTTACACTTAAGATCTGTGCATTTCATTGCATGTAAGTTATAGCTTAACAAAGAAAAGGCAACTAAAACCAAATAACTTTGTTAAGTTTATCTTAACAAAGAATGGCAATCTTCCCTGGTAATTTTGATGTACTCCTAGGTTAGGGAGCACTATTCTATACAGATTTTTAAATTTTAAATATTCTTACAAACGATGTAGGAGTTAGGGGATGTCAGATCAACACATATTTATTATGTGCCTTCATATAATAGACTCTCCTATTCACAGATGCAGATAAGAGGAAGGGATTTGTTCCAGATCACATTACTAACCAATTAATTATGGGATAGAGACCATATTTCTAGCTTCCAAATTTAGACTATTTGGTATTAAAGAAAAAAATACCAAAGTCAGTATAAAGGGGTTCAAGGTGCTAGAGCTTGCTGTCTCCCAGAAGGTCATCCTGAACCTACATTTGAGTTGTGAGGAGCAATTAGGAACAGGCAGATTTTCTGTGGTGCTGAAAAAGGCTTGCATTGACCACACAGAGGCAGGGAATTTGATCTCAGCAGGAAGAGTCTCCAGTACCCCTCTCAATCCTGTAACTCTAACTGAGTATTTCTCTTAGACTTTCAAGTCTTTCCTTCCTTCCAGAGATGGGCTTTTCAAGCTTAACCTCTGAGGCACCAGGTCTACCATTAGTTTTTTCCTTTCTAAGGCATTTTCAATGGATATTTCACCATGCATCTTTGAATTCTCTGGGGGCAGGAAACACGGTTCACACATCTAACACAATAGTGCAGGCTGAATGTTTGCGTAATCACTGTAGGTATTTAACAACAAAGAAGAAACCAGCCTCATTTCCATCAGCCACAGCGTACAGTGTTATGCAAGCACTTTGACGCAGCTTCCTGAACTGCAGAATTAAGTCTGCAACCACATAAGAAAGAAGCTGATTTCTCCTGGCCGTTTTGTAACTTCAGAAAGGTTTTGGGAAGTCTCTAAATTGAATTTAACTGTTGAGCACAGGCTGAACTTAAAACCCTCATCTGTTTTAAGTCATCCCCCCTCCCATACACTGTGCACTCATACAGAGTCTGACTCCTAAGTGCTGTGGCTGAGGATACATGCTCTGTGTGAAAGGCCAAGGAACCCAAGGGGCTGAGATTACTTTACTGCCTGCATCACCACATTCCTTTTGTTTGAATTCACTCAGATGAAAACCACTGAGTGGTTGTAGAATGTCCTATACAGAACGGTGGGGTCCCATCAGGCCACAAAGGTGGGTGAAAAGAGCACAGCCCCACAAGGAATGTTGGTGTTATTATTCAGGAAGGAAAACAGGAAGATGGTAAGAAAAATAGATATTTCTTAACACCAATTTCCCAAAATTTCCTACTTCAAAATGAGAGTATAATTGGCATCTACCTTGAAGCCAAACCCCATGGTAATTTTTTTTTTTTTTTTAATTTACGTCCTGGCATTAACTGTGCCAATTATCTCAGTGGTTCTCAGTGAAACTTCCTGAATACAAGGGAATACATTTGTTAATCAGAATAACTGTTGTGACAAGCTGCTGATATTTAAGGGGATGTTTGAGACAAGGAGAGTTTATTTCTCGCTCATACCACAGACTAATGAGGACAAAGAGGCAAGGGGGTAGAGGACACAGGAGGGTTAGAGGCTGGGTGTAGCAGTGCCTTACATCGCTTTGGTCCACCTTCCATTGGCTGTAACTTAGTCATATGGCTTCAACCAACTTCAGAGGAGGCTGGAAAATACGGTGTAGAAGTTCTAGAAGAAAAAAGAAAGGGGCTTTCATGAACACATAGCATTGTTTCTGCCACATTATATAACAGTAGGTGGCAATAATATGAATTCTGCTCTTACTGAGATACTCAGATATCTACTGAGAAATGGGAAAAAGAGTACTAATTTTCCCAGGTGGTGTTGGTGTGGCTTCTGGGTATGTTATCAACAATAAACCCCAAACCTCCTACTTCAAAATGAGGGTGTAATTGGCATCTACCTTGAAGCCAAACCCTATGATAATTATCTTTTTATTTGTGTCTTGGCATGGCCTGGCACTGTCTAATTGCAGACAGTAACCTTGTCACTCTTGTACCATCTTCAGGATCAGTGCTAATTCTTGAACCTACAATTTGACATTTGGCATTGATTACATAATGGTTGCACAGAATAGATTTTCTCTGCAGGACTGAAATCATACATATTTTGAAGGTTATGCAAAACCTTTAGCTGATCAGAAGACAACAGAAAGGACTCCATTACGGGACTTGTAAAGTGTTCCTTTGTTGCTCTACTTTCTAACATTATACCACGAAGCAGTGTTGTTAGTCAGTATATCCCATTATGATTAAAATAGAAGACAGATCGGTCAGAAAATAATGCCTTCAAATTTCTGTTTCACTAGTTAGATTGTAGCAGTTCCAAAACCAAGTCAGAAGCATGTGTTAGGAACGAGGCCTTCAACAGGCACAGGTGTTAGGAAGCAGAGCGGAGAGTAGGTCCAGATCTGGAACTTGGGGCAGGGAAGGAAGTCATGGCCGGGAGCCCCTAGCAGAATGGGAGGAACTTGAGGGTGCAGGTGTCCTTGGAAAAGATGGAAGTAGGGAGTAAATTCCAGAAACAGAGTTCTAGGTGCTATTTTAGATGTCTTGGGGCAGATACTGTGGGCATGTCCAACTGAACTGACCTCCCTTGGTCTCAGTGCAATGTCTGGGTTAGGACTAGTGAATTCCTAATACCCACCCCTTAACTGGGTTCTTATGACTGATCAGGCATCGAAAATCTATAGACACTGTTTTAAGCCATGCCTCAGTCAAACCATCTCGAAGTTTCCTTGGAGGTTCTTTATCAAAGACCTGACATGTAGCTGGAGGCTGAGAGTAGTTACACTGGTGATAAGTAGAAATCCAGGACGTCATCTCTTCCTACCAGAGCTTTCACTCCCAGGAAAGTCCCAATTTCGTTTCCTAATGAAATATAGCATTATGTTCTAAGGGCATTTTTAGTTCTCACTGCTCTGTGTGTTGTACTATGGCAATGATTGAATAACTGTGAGGGGTCCTGGCCTGCACATTCCCATGTGGTTAATTACAACAGCATGTGGTAGAAGTCTGTACTGAGTATGTAATCTGATTCCACTAATGTGATGGTGTCAGGTGCATAAAGTGCTCCAGATAGTTGAATTTTTTTCCTGCTACAGTGGGAGTTTGGAAACTTGCCCAATAGTTTTTGAGAGCAGGGGAATATTCTCTTTTTGGCATTAAAGCCCTTTGGACTTCTTGCAAATAAAAGCCTCTCTAATATGGGCCTGTATGAGAGAGTGCTTCTCTGCATCTGTGTTGTGTGCTTTGTACTTCATGTAGGTAGGCGGAGGAGAAGGATGGAAGGAAAGTTGTCTAGAAGCCTCACATATGAGGATGATGAGGACAGAAGTGTGATTGAGAGACGAGATCAAGTAGAAGAGAGGAAAAGATAGGAGACCTCAAGAGCAGAGAGGAGAGAGTAGCACAGAGAGAGACTTTGAAAGTAAATGGGTATGTTTCATTCACTTGAAATGAATGCCAGAAACGTAAAAATCACCCAGCAAATATGAAGTTCCAAGTCAGAAAATTGATTCCTTATCAAATACCTTAGGTTAGATCCAAAAAAAAAAAAAAAAAAGATCTCATCATTACCAATGGGCAAGTAATGTAAACTCTCTCTGTTCCCTCATATGCAAAACAGGGACACTAATAGTATCTACCTAATAGAATTGTTGTGAGATTTCTAATAGATGGTATATGTAAAGCATTTAGCACAGAACCCATCATAGAGTGAGAGCTCAATATAGTTTAATGATGATGGTGGTGACAGTGATGTAGGTGATGGAAGACACTGAAGGCAATGCCTATAGGATCAAGCCAATGAATCTCATTTCAAACCAATGAGATGCATTTAAATGAAGCAACAGTTAATCAGATTTAAAAATTACTGGGACATTTCCAGGCCCATGGAAGAGCTTTATGGTAGTGACAGTTTATTGGCAGAGTTTCTACCTCCCTTTCATTCCCACAATCCCCAAACACATGGACAAAGGAGGAAGTAAAAGCTAGGAGAGATGCTAACACCTGTGTGTTTGGGATATATATGGTTACAGTGTAGAGGAAACATCAAGAAATCATCTTCTATGTAGAACTGTATTTAAATATCCAACACAGGTGGGTGTCTATCCTGTTCTTAAGGACTTCTAAAGGTGTGGCTTTTCTTAATAGTTGGGTTCATGGTCTAATTATCTAGACATTTAACTTAAGCACCATTTCAATCTGGTTCTGATCTCCCTGGCAATGTACAACAGCTGGAGTTCTATAAAATAACCCATGACCCATCGAGTTGGAAGGTAGGGATAACACCCATATTATAACCTAGTTGTGCTAAACCAGACTTAGCACAGATTCCTAAAGGTGAGCTCAAGGTCAGGTGTCATCTGCCTTCAATCAGGGATGTTTGTGGGGAAAATAAGTGTGTCATGCTCACAATGCAGTCCAGATGGTTGAAGAATCTCCAGGGAAGAGAAACAAGAGGCATTAATGCAAAGCAGGTGTAGTTCAAGGTGACTTATGTGGGCAGCTCTGGATTGGCCCATTCTGACAGCAAAGGAGCCAGAAAAGAGTGGAGGTTTCATAGTAGAAGTTCAATCTGGACCGTCCCTTTGGGACTATTTTGGGGAACATGCTTTGATCCATGATAGAACCGAATGTGAGTCCAGCTAGGATGGGACCTACTGTTGCTTCCATCTGCTCCTCCAGAGCCTTCTTTTGTAGGCCTTCGTCACCTCCGTGGATCTTCACTAGACTCTCCCTAGTGTCCCTATTCATCTCTTAAGTGGAGGAGAACAAATCCAAACTCCAGGCTGTAATTAGGATCTGGCTTATGATGCTTGCAGCGCAAGGATGTCTCTTCAGGGGTTATACACCACTTTTCATATAACATGTGATTTCTGATAATCCATTCTAGGGTAGTCCTCCTTCTCCTTCTCCAAACAAACAAACAAACAAACAAACAAGAGCACAATTTTCCTGACTCATATGCATGATGCATTCCAACATGTGGATCTCTTCTGTTTAGTGAGTTGAATCTCTCATTCTTTATGTTTTAGTTGTACAGTTTGTTTGGGGTTCTTCAATGTATAACTTGTACCTGGCTAAGGAAACACAGGCCACATCTTTTATTTTTTTTCTCCATTGCCTTAAACAGTGCTAAGACCATAGGTCAATGGCAAATGCTTTTTGCACACATAAATGAATAAGGCATGGAAAAAAAGCATCCATCTTTTTGCTAACACTGATTTTTATTTCAGATCCTAAACCTGGAGTTTTAATTCACCAATGTGCTTACACACAGCTGCATGCAATACCCTTGGTTTTCCTGGTACCATCTGCTGGCTAAGTCATCCCCTGAAGGCCAAAAAAACACAGAACAAAAGGAGCATTGGGAAAAGGGGGAAGGAGGTGTGGAAAGTGGACAGGAAGAGGTGTTTAAGGGAAATGGTGTACATTAAAGGTGTCACAGAGATTTATTTCTTTTTCTATGGGGATTTACTCTAGTGACCAAACTCTGCTTTCAGGAGTTTTTCCAAAAACCACTTGGGGTATTTATCATTTACTATGGGGACTTCTTTGTTGGCAAAACTTTCATTTTTTTTCAGATTTTTGATTCAGGTTTTAGACTTGAAATATTAAGAGGAGCAATACCTTGACATTATGGGGAGAGAGAAGGTTTAAAGCTTAGAGTGGAGGAGGGAGTTGTCAAAATAATTTTTCAAGGCCCCTTTCTCAAAACCATCATTTCTCCCACTCCTCACTCCTGGAGCAACCACATCAAGGGAATGAAAAGAGTGAAGGCCTCAGACCCTCTTGTGTGGTGGGGAAATGTGGGTGATGTGAAGTCTTGGCATATGTTTTAGGCCACATTTTGGAACCTGTGCCCAGACAACAGGTCCTGTGTGTTCCTGAGGGAGCATCCTCAGTGGTAAGGCTCTGAGGGTTGTCAACCAGCAGGGAAGGCCTTGTATGAACGATATTCCTAGGAAACAATAAATCCTCACTGATTAATTCCAGACCATCACTCCCTTCCCAGTCAGAGATGTAAATTTTCCTCAAAAATGTTTTTGAAGATGGTGAGTGCTTGAAAGGGTTTAAAAGAAGGCAGTCCTTTAAAAAAAATTTTGTCAGGTATCTATTTTACAAATAACTATGCCTTAAATGTGCTTTTATGGCACTTTTGTTTGAGTACCATACATAGAAATATAGGATAGTAATTATTAACCTTAAACTAGTGGAAAATCAGGGGACAGAAGGCAGTTATTGTAAAATTTAGTAAAATTAAAGTCAGTGAATTAGTAAACAAGTGCTTATAGAGATTTGACAAGGAGTAATAGAAATCTGAATTCTCTCCCCCAATAAAAAGTGCATTCATTTTCCTAGGGTATTGCTAGCTAGGTTTGCAGACAAACCTCATGATTTCATTGGCTTTCACAAGAAATATATATATATATTTTTGCTCGTATTGTGCATATTACTGGCTAACAGAGCAGAGAGGTGGAAGGCACAGTTGTTCCGTTGTTATTCAAGGGCTCTGCCTCAGTAGCTCTGCCACCTTCAGCACATGCCTTCCAAGGACACCCCGGACAACAGTACGAGCCAATGGATGGGGAAGGAGAAAGTGTAAAGGCACATCTGCTTCTGACACATAACACTTGGGTTCATGTTCCATTGATGAGCACTCATCACATGTCCCCACCCTAAAGGGCATAGGACTGAGAATGTAGTGTCTGGCCTGACAGCCACTCTTGGCCAAAACTCTCTACCCTGCAAGGGGGAGCTTGAACCCACTGGGAAACAGCTTTTCCATGAGAAGAATTAGGAATTGTGTTGAAATGGAGGAATCAATGAAGTCAACTTTATGAAGCCATTTTAGAGTTCTGGCTCTGCCACCCACCAGCTGGATTATTTAGTCTCTTTGATCAACAGTTTCCTCGTCTACAAAATCAGGATCACAATAGCAGCTCACAGAGTTGCAGTGAGAACTAAATATAACACTAAATGTGAAGGTCTTTGTAAACAAGAAAAGGCTGCCTGGCGCTCCTGCAGCTGTGGCTAAGCAGAGTTGATTTTTTACCGTTAGATTTACTATATGTTTTTGAAGGCTTACTATTCAAGTCATTGGCTAATTTAAGACTGAAGAAAACTATATATCCCTTAAGCTTATGTTATATTTCTTAATTATTACACGAGAAAAGGATAGTGCGTTTTAAAAAGTATAATTTGGAAATTTGGGGTTGGGGTAATGGGAAAAAAGCCTGGATTCTGACTGTAACTCTGACCCTGGCCAGCTAACTGACCGCAGTCTGGTCACTTCATCTGTCTGGGCTCTCATTGCCTCAGAAGCAAGAAGAGAGTGGTTAGCTAAGTGGTCCTTTCCCCATTGTGAATGAGATATTCTAAGGAGGAAACGCATCTAAATGACTCATCCATGTTATCGGATTACGATCACAAGGAAGTCACTGGAGAAGTAACACCCAACTTTTACAAATTCTCTCTCTTGTCTTGCTTTTACAGTTTTCTTCTTGAGCATATGAGGCAAATAGTGTATATAGAGATAACTGGGTAGGCATGATTTCAATGGCAAGTAAACATGAAATTTTGACAAATAAATATCACTTCACAAGTTAGAAATAATCATTTGGAAAGAAAGATTTAGACTAGACAGACATCTTAGGTGATTGAACTTATTTCCATTTTAAGAAATGAACATTCACACAGTTCAATTTCTTCTCTAGACACTGATAAAAAGCTTTGGGTTCAGAGGTTAAGTAACACTCATGGCAGTTCTATGATCCTAGCAGACACTGAATAGTTGATGAGACTAGTGAACCATGTCAATAGTTAACAATTACTAGTGATACTTTTAGTTCCTGCTTTTCTAAACTGTTAACTATGATCATCTAATTACTTAAAATATGTTTTATTAATTACATGCATAATCATTCTTATTAAACTAGTAGTATAGCCTCGGCTTAGTCTCATAGTTTCTCTGACCCTTAGTTTCTTGACCTGTAAAATGGGGATAATTGTTTTTCTTTTGGAGTTGTTGTTCAATTGTATGTATTAGAGACAGTGTATGTAAAATGCCTAGTACAGGGTCTGGCACATGCAAGAGGATCAACAAATGGCAACTATTAACTACTTTTATTATAAAATCAATGATCACCTACCTTGTGCTTTCCATACTGTACTAAGTAATGAAGATTAAAAGAGAGTCGAGAAATAGTCCTTATTTGTAAGGATATATAGACCAATTGGAGAGACAGGGCAGGCTAATAAAAATACAAGCTGGCATTTGCCAAGTGCCAAACCACTATCAGTGATGATGTCTTTATTATAGATATAGCCAATGTGACTGTCAGGTGTTTCGTAATGTATGCATCATATTTAAATACAGCCATTACCCAGATTTGTATTTCTGGATGGCCCTTGTATTTGTAAAATTTTGTTGATGCTTTGTAATATATATACTATGGTAATAATGGGGGGATCAGTCAATTTTCTCCCACTTTACAGAGTGAGAATTGAGATTTAAAAAAGCCCAAGGTTTTTGTAAGGTTGTGCATGAGGGGTTTTACAGAGGGAAGATCAGAAACCAGGTGTGTGGATACCTATACTTGTGTTCATCTATCTACGTCCCAATAGAGTTCAGAGGAATAAGATTCACTTAAGAACTGAGTCTCATTTTTCTGTCTCTTAAAATCATTACACTTATTCAAAAAAGATTGATGGCTCAAATGAACACTGGAAACTGCTTCCACCTTTCATCTCCTTGAAATCATGCCAGAAAAAGCCTCCAGCATGCTCAACTCTAGTTTATCTTTTCTAAAGTTTCTTCCTCCCTGGATGAGGGTAGTGAGAATCATCACTTGTTAAAACAGAGACGACTCCAAAAATTTCTGCACTTCAAAGTGAATCCTTTATTCACCTGAGTGTTTAACTGTGTCAATGTGCTCTCATTATCAGATTTAGTTGAATAATTCAACAAGGAAATGTGCCCAGTGCACACATTATACAGATGTGTTTGCCAAAGCTATCTTGGCTTGTGGAAGAGAGCAACCCTCTGATGCCCTGAGTTATTTAGAAAGGCCATCACAGATGCCAACATAAGGCAGAGGAGATAGATACCCACAGTAATATGTAAATATCGAAGTTCGTCCCTACTTCATCCCATCATCACATTGATAGGGTGCTGTCCTTGTGCTGGAGTTATGTAAACAAACAGCTTGTTATGAGGAAATTGTTGTACTCATCCTCTCACTGGATGGTGTTTTATTCTGGGCCAACATAAAGCCTGTAAGAGTGGCTGTACCCTAAGATGCAGTAGGAGGCCTTGCAGATGTGAAGACCTTGCTAGGTTCCTGACCTGCTAGAAAAAACCAATTGAAACATTTCTGACCTAATGGGAAGATGCAGATATATTTCCACTGCATCCACCAAGTGTGGTTGCAAAACTATATGGTACAAACTATTTTTCTTTGCTAATTCATATGGGGATTTGAGTAAACTGGAGAATCAGATATATAATTTGAATTAAATCTACTATAAACCATATAAAATATAGAGCATGCAAGAATAATTTACTACAAAACTACTGTATTAGTCAGCTTTTTGCTGCAATGATGCTCTATAACGAACAACTCCCCAGATCTCAGTTGACTTATAACAACAAGCACTGGTTTTTTGCTCATAGGTCTGTGGATTGGGTTATGACTCAGCTGGATTTGGTTGGGCTGGGCTTGGCTGGGCTTGGCCGGGGGATGTAGGTTAGGTTCAGGCCTGTTCCATATGTCTCCTTATTCTGGGATTCAGAATGAAGAGACTGTGGCGCCCTCGGATAGTCTCTTCGTGGTTGTTTGCAAGAATGTGAGAGGGCAACCAAACCACACACACACATTTAGAGTCTGGTTGATTGCAGTGCACATAAGTCCTCTCATGCTTCATTGGCTAAGGCAAGTCACCTGGCCAAACTCCAAGCTAGTGACATTGGGATGTAGCTCTGCTAAAAATATGTCTCAGCTGAGGGGGGAGAAAAAGAATGGTGAAGAAATAATTTACCACAGCTGGTTACTGTATGCTGCTAAAAGAAGTTCAGGCCAACTGGACCACAAAAAAAAAAAAAAAAAAATCAAATCAATCAGAATCAGCTGTGTATTTTTTAAAAGTTAAGGTATTTTAAATTTCCTTTAAATCATTATGCCATGTGATTTCCCTTCCGTTGAATCAGCGGGTTTCAGTGCTTCAGGGCCTCAATATATGTCTTCTAGAAAAATACAGTCATTGCTCAGCCTCAAATTAGGCTTTTTGAGTCTGTAGTAAGACAATAATTTTAAAGGTCAGGCTTATGTGGGAGAGAAAACAGATTTCAAATTCCAAAATTCCCTTTTATGTATAAAAAACAGATCTTAGGAATATGAATGTCAATGTTTATTCTAAGATACGGGTAGAAAGGGCTTATAAGATAAAAAGGAAGTTCCTGACTGCATTGGAGGAAGTGACCACCCCTAGGTCTTAGAGGTGGGAAGAGATCAAAGAGAAGAGCAAACTACCATACATGTAGGGCCTGGCAAGCGCTCCCAGGTGGAGTGGAGGAGGTAGCATTTGCAGATAGCCAGGGAAATTTTGAAAACAGTGAAGCTTGTTCCCTGATGCACAACAGTATTATTTCAAGACATTTTTTAAGAAGCTTCTTGTTCAGCCTACTGCTAGAGCAAGAAATACAAGTTTCAATGGTTTACCATATATAGCCACATTCACTGATGGCAATGCAGTAAATAGAAATGAATTAAGTGGTATGTAAAATAATTAGTACTCTGGAAAAACACTTCTAATAACTCTTGGGTTCAAGAAAATAAAAATGAAGCTACAAAATATTTTATAATTTTTTTTCACAGCAGCAACAAATTTTATATAAAACCTTATGGGATGCAGCCAAAGAGAGAATCAAGGGAAAATTTTAAATGTTAAATATGATTTTATTTTAGAATATAAGAAATAATTAAAATAAATGGACTGTTTTAAACTTGAAAAAAAAGAAAAGAGAAGGAAGGACTTAATAAAGATATGAGTTGTTAAGGAAACAGAAAACAAACAAATAGCAAAGTAATTACAAAATAAGACCTCATTACTTGAAAATACTCATAGGCAAACCCCAAAGATAGACAGTGACAGGTATCAAAGAAAAAGAGATAACCCAGATAATAAGATTAGTAACAAAAATGGAGCATACACAGGGGAATAAAATATTATAGAAAGGAACACCAGCAAATGTGAATATCAGATGAAACAGACACTTTTTTAAAAAGTGTAAATTACTAAAATTGTCCCAGCAGGATACTTGAATAGACCAAGACAAGAAAAGAAATCAAAATGGTAATTATTGATCTGTCTCTGCAGAAGGCACCAAGATGACTGCTGTCAACTCTGCAAACAATAAGTACAGTCAGTTCTCATTACTGGTGGCAATTATGCTCTATAAAGTCACTATTAACACTGAATCAGTGAACCCTGAATTATTGTTCATAGGGGAAATATAGGGTTATTCCTGTGAGCCTCTGGCGACAACATTTTCACCAACTAATCAATACATAACTTTGTTTTATGTATGTTTCTTTTTAAAAAACATTTTATTTAATAGGTATTGTTAATTTATTAACATTGAACTCACGGCCAACAGCACAATAACTTATGCCTGAACAAAACTTATTTCAAACACAGATTTTCTCCATAAGGCATGTCATAGCCTTCTACTGCTTAAGAACTTTAGACAACAAGCCAGCACTTGGGACCATCAACAAAAAGCACAAAAATGCAAAAGGCATGGCACTAAGTAGACCATGAAAAAGATACTTGATTACAATAGGAGAGCTGAAAGAAGAAGGCAGAGCATCATTTTGTTTGACTTCCACTGGGAAGGTGCATATAGGATGACACAAATATTTCACCTCTCTGTATATGTCTACAAATGACCACAAAAGTGCTGCAAGTATTGATTTGGGGGTTACAAATCAATTTTAGCTGGCAGGCAAATTCACAAATACAGAAAGCACAAATAATGAGGATCAATTTTAATTTCTAATGTATCAAATTGCTCTAAGACATATGAGGAATTAAGCCACTCAGCTTAATTCTGATACCAAATTAAGCTGAGGACCACACAAGAAAATAAAATTATAGGCCCATTCTGCTATAAACAAAGACTCTAAAATGTTATATAAAATATTAGCAAACTTAATCTAGCAGGAGATTAAAAGAAGATATTTAAAAATATATTTACCTGAGGAATTTAAGGATGGTTCAAAACTAGAAAATAAATTGGTATATTAATCAACACCTTAAGGGAATAAAACAGCATTAACTCAATCACTGCAATAAAAGCATTTGATAATAATTAACATTCAGTCATGATGAAACACTTCCTACATATTTCTTAGTAAACCAGGGCTCACTGCAACACTTGGCTACAAGCCTGAGGATGAAGTCAGCATAGGAGGATAACAAGGCAAAGAGACTTTCACTAAAGCAGAACTGGAACTTGACATGCTGTACCTGCTGCCACCCTATCTTGGAATTTCCTGGTGTGTAAAACAATACAGATTTATATTGTTTACATTAATTTAATCATATGTTTCAGTTACATCTTGACTTATATGAAAAGCAAGACCTAAAACAGTCAGTAACTTCAGATGATATGATTACCTACCTAAAAAGAAAAAAAAAAAAAGAAGAATCTCACCTCAGAATTATTGGAACCAATAAGAAGTTTTAATAAAGTGGCCAGATGGAGGAATGGCATCTAATAATCACTACCTTGAGCATCATCATAAACTTGGAGTAGATGAAAACCTTAAAACTCATTCTAAAAAGCAATAACCATAAGGAAAAACCATGAATTACACTATAAGGCACCATTAAAGAGTACTCAGTGAGAGGAGCTATTGGCAATACATACATCTGACAAAGGACTTATATCCAGGATTTATTAAAAAACTCCAATAAAGCAATAAGAAAAAGATAGACAACACAAAAGAAAAGTGACCAAACGAATTAAACAAGTATTTCACAAATGATTTCCAAATGGTCTAGGCACAATTGGAAAGGTGCTTGGCTTCATTAGTCATCAGAGAAGAGCAAAAGTGAAGCCATGGTGTGATAGTACTACACACTACTACAATAAATAACTAGAAAAGGGTACAGAATACCAAGTGTCAACAGGGATGCAGAACAACTGGAACTCTGGAATACTGATGGGTTATGTACTAAATTAAACTGGAACTCTCATACACTGCTGATGGAACTACAAATTGGTTCAACTACTGTAGTCATCTGTTTGGCAGTACCTTTTAAATCTGTGACTAAACTATTCCATTTCTAGCTGTGAAACCAGCAAAAATGCATAAATAGGTTCAAATCTACAAGACATGTTGAAGAATGTTCATAGAAGTACTATTTGTAATAGCCCCAAACTACCCAATGCCCATAAAAATAGGGTGGACAGCCAAATTGTTGTATATTAGCAAAAAGAAAACACTATTCAGCAACAAGAATGTACAAATGTCAACTATATACAACAAGGATGAATCTTGCAAACACAATGTGGGATGAAAAAAACCAGACACAAAAGAGTTCATAATGTCTGAGTCCATTTATTTAAAATTCAAAAACAGGCAAAATTGTTCCATGGTGTTAAAAGTTAGGATAGCAGTTACTCTTCGGGTGGAGGCAGTTGTGGGAAGGGAGACCAAAGGAGGCATCTTTTCTCCACCTGGATGCTGTACTGAGTTTGTGAAACTGTATTGAGCCATATGCTTTTCTGCAGATAAAGTTTCTTCAATAAAATCATTCTCCAGGGGGCTTCCTAGGTGGCGCAGTGGTTACGAATCCGCCTGCCAATGCAGGGGACACAGGTTCGATCCCTGCTCCAGGAAGATCCCACCCAAAAAAAAAAAAAAAAATCATTCTCCAAAATACTATTGCAAAAAAACCCAAAATAAAATAAAAATAAGATTTTCCTATGTGTGATCAATAACCAGTTAGGAAGCACATTAGAAGAAAATATCCCATTCAAAATAGGAATAAATAGTATAATGGACCTATTACAAACCTGCAAGAAATTTTATAGACAGCTTTGGAAACAATAAAGAATTTTTTTAGTAAATAAAGATGTATATATACTATGTTCATAGATGAGAAAACTCTCTGTAATTCAATAGCTCAGTCATACCTGCAAAAACGTAGCTGCAGGGCAAAAAACTCTTATGTTGTTTCTGTTGTTCCCCTCAACATGCATACCTCTGAGGTTAATGAGAGATTAGTGCTGGCTCTGAGACTCAGAACAGTTCAGACTGTTGAAGAGTCTCACGTTCAGTAGATAGTTGAAAGAAGAGCAGGAAATGCATTGGTATTACCTGGCATTCTACTTGATGAGAAAAAAAGGGAAATTAAAACTGTGACTAGTGTCTGTGTTCTGGTTTTGTGTAATTTCCATCTTACTGCATCTGTAAAAAGGAATCTGTGTGTAGTTCAGAAAAGAGCAATAGCTCCAACTCTGGCATCTGCCAAAGATAATACAAGGTCCATACTCTGCTGGATATCAAAGCACTCTACAAAACATTATGGAATTATCACAGGAATAGATAAATCCACCAGTGGAATAAAATAGAGAGTTAACAAACAGACTCACTTAATGGCACCCAAACCTATGCTAGAAGGACTATTTACTTATTAATTTATCATCAGTTCAACACTTGTGTCTAAGGTACATTATTATTATGCATCATGCACACTGTTTCTATACTTGCTTTATCTCTGAATTCTAGTTTTAGAACAACAGATTTAACAAGAGGAAAAATATACCAAAATCTATATGCATCATATGCGTTCTATTGGTATTAAATAAAATGTTTATTCTTGTCCCCAACACTATTTTTCTATATTCCATTTTTATTGGTTTATGTTACTTAAAAATGAAGAACAAAAAATTAATTACTATCACTTATGATTTCTAAGAAAGATCACAGAAGTTGATCTTACTATAAAAATGTCTTTTTTTGGTAGTGGTAGAAACTGAAAAGAGCAAATACGAATGGATTGAGTATTAAAGAGCTGTGGGTCTGTAGGGGGTAAAATGCCTGCATCAGCCCGTGGAGGGGGCCCGCTGATTTTGCTGCTGGCCTCGTCTGCTGACATCACACTGGCAATGAAAGAGGAGCCTATGCTGGCCTCATGGTTGGATCTTCCTCCCAGTGCCTATTTGGATTCCCAACTCTGCAGGGAATCATTATAAACATGAATTCACAAAATTCATTGAGTTTAATAAACATGTAGAGCACTGGAATATGTTTGAGGAAATGTTTCTGACTGTGAAAGTTAACCTAATGACAATGGATAAAAACAAGCAAAAAATTTCAGTTGGGAAGCTCTTTTTCCAACAGTGTAAGTCAGAGATATCCTTTGGACAGGGAAATTCAGATCATTCTTGTCTTGATTTTCAGGGACCCATATCTAGGAAGAAGTCTGTGCTTTCTCTCTAGGTAGCTCTGAGACATTACAAATTGTCTTTTTTTCCTCCTTGAATTCATTATGCAATGTCATTTTACTATTTGTCATAAAATAGATATAAAGTACAGTTAACACACATAAGAAGTTCCCACTTGTGGCCAGAGAGGAAGGCATACTTCACATACAAAAGTGGGGAAGGTCCATCACTTAGCTAAATGCTGAGGAAAACTAGAAAAGTCAGCATAGTTTGTAAGGGAAAAAGACCGAGGTCCTTTTCTCTGAGAACAAAGCTAGTGAGAAACAGGATGCAGGGCTAAGAAGTGTCAGAGGTCAGTGGAATTGGATTTCTTTTGAGAAATTTTGAATGTTTTGCAAACATACATGAATCCTTATATCATTCTTATGTTTTTTTAAATTTACGATTTTTTAAAAATTTGCCACCAAGTAGCATTTTGTATTACAGAAAATAATGGAACGAGTACTGTCTGTTTCCCTGTGTGTTCTGTAATGGGGCAGAGTAGTTCTCAAGCTTAATTCTTTCGTAGAGATGATCTGTATTTGGTCCTAAGGTCAGAAATAAAGACAAAAGAAGCCTCTTGCTTTTCTGTTGCCAGTTAAGTCCACATTTTATGATTCGATTCACATTTTATGACTTGAGTTTTTCCTTACCAAATTTACACATGACTTTGAGATGATAAAAGTTTTCTCATATTAGAATAAAGACAAGTCTCCAGTGGAAAAAAAATGTATTTGGAGGTTTTATTCCCATAACATTTTTATCCTTGAGACTAATCTAATGCAAAGTGGGATTTGCAACAATGTGAAATAAAGCAAACACTGCTGAGAGTCCTAAAGAGCCCCAGATTGTCAAAAAGGGGAAATTCCTTTCTTTCCCTCAGAGGATCAATCATCTTGAAATGCCTGCTCCAAATACTGGTAGCAGTGAAATAATCATTCACCTGAAATAGTGCTTTTTAATGCTAGGGTATGTTTACTTTCTCCTTGAAGCCAAAGTTATCCAACTGTAAATCACATCAAAGAGAAATCAGAGCAGTAGCTAAATATTCTGAATAAAAAATTCTTCAAAAGTCTACGTCATGTAATAATTTTGTTGAAATTTACCTGTGATATGCATGCACTATTTTGCTGGTTTTAAATAATCTCTATTTCCTTTCCTTCATCTGCTTGTTTCAGTGAATTTATGTTTTAAATTATAGTAACTGAAGAAATAATTCTATCCAAAACCACGTGTTATTTCCTCATAACTTTTTATTTTTCATTTAATTTTATTTTTTGTTAAATTTTAATTAAAATTTACTCAAGTAATATATATGCATTAGAAAAAATTAGAGTATACAGATAAACTTTGTTGTACAGCAGAAACTGGCACAACATGTAAAGCAATTAAAAAAAGGTGATCAAATAAAGATAATCATAATGGACATTTTCCATGATCTGTTCAGATGCTTTTCTGCTTGTGTAAGTATGTATGTATGAGGTATTTTAATGGGATCCTTCTATATACATCTACATTTTCAGCTGGCCTTTTTCTTTTTAAACTTGATGCAATATGATCATCTTCTTGTATGAATATATATACTTTAACATTAGTTTTAATAGCTTCATTTCATCCTTCAGAGTCCTTGGATTCATTTTCATTTTCATTCAACTAGTATTTTCTTATTTCTCATGTAATTGGTTATTCAAGAGTATGTTGTTTAATTTCCATATATTTGTGAGTTACAATTTTCCTTCTGTTAATGATTTCTAGTTTCATTCCATGTGGTCTGAAGAAGATACTTTGTATAATTTGAATCTTAAAGTTTGTTGAGATGCAGTTTGTGGCCTAATATATGGTCTACTCTGGAAAATGTTCCAAGTGCACTTAAGAAAAATATGCATTCCACTGTTGTTGGGTGGAATGTTCTGTATATGTGTCTTGGGCCTAGTTAGTTTATAGTATAATTCCAGTCCTCTATTTCCTTATTAATCTTGTGTCTAGTTGTTTTATCCATTATTCAAAGTGGGGCATAATGGTGTCCAACTATTAGTATGGAACTTCTTATTTCTCCCTTTAAGTCTGTCAAGTTTTGCTTCATCTTGGGCCTCTGTTAGGTGTGTATAGGTTTATAATTTTTGTATCTTCTTTAGGTAGCTACCCTTTTATCAATATATAATGTCCTTTTTTGTTTCTTATAATAATTTTGACCTAAAATCTATTTTACCCAATGGTGATATAGAAGCCCCGGCTCTCTTTTGGTTACTGTTTGCATGGAATATATTTTTTCCATCCTTTTACTTTCAATCTATTTGTGCCTTTGGATCTAAAGTAAGTGAATCTCTTATAGATAGTATGGTAGGATCATTTTTTAAAAATATTCATTCTGCCAATCTCTGTCTTTTAATTGGACTCTATTTGCATTTAAAGTAATTGATTTTTTGGGAATAAAGTCCTCTTTGTTTGCACCAGCACCAGGAATCCATACCAGGGATGTAGGCTGCTGTCCTTAAGACTGTCATGTGCTAGAGGGAGTTGGGTGGGACAAAGGTAAGTTAAAACTCCACAAAGTTCTCCTATTGGGTTTCAGAGGTGTCTTAATTAAGCATTTACTTGGCTGCTGTAAATCTTTGATGATCTTCCATGGTTCTGACAAAGTCGATTCTGACATTTTTAGCCAGCCTTTTCAGTGTTTCTATTGAGAGATGGGCCCTTGGAGTTTCCTGCTCTGCCATTTTCACTGGCATTCTTTCCATTCTTTCAAAATATCATTTCCCATTATATTTTAACTCGAATTCATTTAACAAATATCACATTTATGGATATTTATGAAGCTTTAAATTTGTGGCTTTTATAAATAACACTATTATAGCCAGAATTTATAGAGATTAATTCCTCCGTATAATTCCTATATAAGGAATGATATATTTTAGGAATAAAAGATTATAGATTTAGAGTTTTATTAAGTAGATGACAATTAACATTAGCAGAGAGGAAAAAAAGTCTCAGATCTCGCATAATAGTCTTTCAGGAGTCAAGTCTTACACCTGTTAGGGTGTTATAGTGAAGCATATGAATGAATTAATAGTTATTCAGCTGCACCTTGTTTGACTCTCCCACTAAAGTAGCCGGTTTTCAAATGTTAGTTGATGCGCATGAGTCAGGCCTCTAGAGCCCTAGTGCTGGTTGAAGTTGTACACTAACCACCAAAGGTCCCGTTGTGCATTGAAGACAAGATAGAAGATAGAACCCAATTCCTTTGACTTGGGGGCTATTTCCATTATCTCCAGACAATTTCTATTTTAAATGTGATTCCTAGCCGTTCAGAGGCAAGTGGCCTGCATGACCAGATCATTCATCTACAGAGCACCAACAGGATAAGCCACATAAAGATCTAAAACGTTATAAAGCTTAGGGTGAACTGTGTCTGTAAACAATTATACCTCTGAATAATTTGTGTTTACACTTTTAATACAGTATGTGTAGAAGATATTTAATAAATTCAATAAATCCCTCTTTCTCTTCTAGCAACCCTCCCGAATCCCTTCAACCTCTCCTTCCTATTAGCTATGATAAGTTCCATACCTAATTCTATCTATAAAGCAAAGCCATTTTGTCATTCACATTTTATTCTCTAATTAGTAAGTCTAGTCATATAGTAGTCTATCTCTTTTTATTATACTGCAGCTATTTATATTTTATTCCTCTCTTCTTGTTCTTACCTCACAAAAACCAAACACAAACATAATTTGAATTGGAAAACTTATCCTTGTGGCTGACTGTGCTTGAATTTTGACACTCAAGATCCATTAGATTCTTCTATTTTATTACTTTAACATGACATATTTTACCTTTTAATTGATTTTAACAAGATAGAGAATATTTGTGACTAGGAAGTCAAGTGGAAGAAAAGTATATACCTTTCTTCTAAGTATTGGGTGGGATCTGGGATTTTACATCCTATTTCTAGTCAAAATCTCCTTGAAGCCAATGGGAATTCTGCATATGGGGAGATGCAGATACACTGGGCAAATGGTACCCAAGAGAGACTTTTCGCTGTTAGTGTTATAGAGACCTTTGGCAAACCTGCAAAGTCCTTGTACTCCGGGATGCAGTGTAGTGCTGTTCCAACTCCAAAATGCTGAGGACCAAAGTATTTGAAAACCAATTTTTAAGGTCCAGAGAGGGGTTATAGTCTAGGGTTGTTTTTCTTTTTTCTTTTTTTTTAAATGGGATTAAAGCAGTAAACTTTTCCATTAATTTCCTGTTATTTTTTTCCTTAAAGAGAATTGATATAGGGACAAATTCTGAAGTAGGAAAAGGACATGGCCATTAGTTAGTAAAGTTCTGACTAGCACTTGTTTGCATCCTTCCCTGCACTTCTTCTAACTCACCCTTGACCGTTAACATCAAGATCAAATTATTTTTTTCAAGAGCACTCTGTATGAAAATGAATGGTTATGTCTCCCAAGAGAAGGAAGGCATCCTTTACCAAGAAGACAACACTCTATTCCTATTTATCCCTCCCTTCATTATTTGTGAATTGCCCTATATATGTCAGGAGCAGGCTGCATGGTGATGGAAGAGGAGTGTGTTATTTTCAAAGAATGAATGTCATATTAGAATTTTAGGGTCAGCATGCTGTTTCTGTTTGCTTTCCATGGAACTATCCAAGGCTAAGTCTAACCTCATAAACCATTACACTTGAATTCAATGAAAATAAACACACACAAATCTTGAATTCATTCAGATTGTGCCCTGCATAACTGTTAAAACTTGTTTTAATTTTTTCTTTTCATCCAGTTATTTGGAAAACAGTTTTACTTCAGCTTCAGTCTGAAATGTGGAAGCAGACTGGCTTAGATGTGCTGATTGAGAGTGAAGCCATCTTATTCTTGTGTAAAAAATCTCTCTTCTATTGGATCAGGTGTTCCAGCAAATAATTACTCAATGAAATATGTGCTTACTGATAATTTTTATGAATAACAATTAAGAAGAATTTACAGTGTCTTCCTTTTATTCTCCAATTTCTGGCAGAGGAACCAAAATTTTTTGTAGAATCACAGCTCAATCAGAAAAAGGAAGTACTTCAAGTCCTCCTGGGAAAGGGTATTTTTTCTGGTCCAGGAAATTTCAAAATTTGGCTCTTTGCATTTGTACCAAAACATTACAGAGATCTTTGGAATCAAGTCTCTAAAACCTTGGGTGGCTCATTCATCTTCAATAGTAACATTAAGATTTACTGAATGGACTAGCCAGAAGCAATGGAAAGAAGTTGCCCACAATTCTCTTCAGCATTTTTGCAATGGACAAAACGTTGTTAGAAAAATCGTTGGTTATAAAGTTGCAGTATGCTTTTCCTCCACAAATAAAGCCCAGTGTGACATTTTATATAAGTTGCATTTCAAAAATAAGGAAATGGCATCCTTTATCTCTAACTATGTTCTGGAATTAATTTGCTCTTTTTTACTTGCATCAATATATTTGTCCTCCAATGGCATGTTTCATCAGGGCAACCATGTGGAAAACTCAGACACAAAGAAATGTTTGTTTCCTGCAAGAGCAGTGTGAACAGAGCATTAATGTAATTTTGATGCCAGATAAAGTGCTTTGTTATAGCAGAGAGCATAATAATGAAGAGATGTATAGAGAACCTGGTTTATTGGTCTTTGGGTTTCTTCCATGGTACAGTGGTAAAGTTGGCTCAACCATTTCAAACAGCTGAGTATAGTGTGAATATTTCTTATTATTCTCCTCACCCCGAATGGAGTAGCTTATAGGAATTTCAGAAAATTTTAAAAATTTTGTAAAGGATTTTGTCATGAAGGCTTGGTCCAATAGGCATGCAGTTGTTTATATCTTGAATGGTTTTTAAGTGTGGGGAAGATACACTCCACAGTGAAGTTCATCAGCCTTTGCAATGCGGGATAAATCTATTGGATAATTTATAGCAACACTAAAGAGAAGTCATGCTTAGCTCTGAGGATTTATGTAGTGATTCAGTTCTTATGAGGATAGTGCAAGAAAATAGAGATGAAGACAGTAGCCATATCTTAATGGAAGTGAGCTGGGTTAGAAAGGCTAATCCACAAAGAGTTCAGGCTTGTGAGAAAACAACTCTGGTGGAGAGGGAAGATTGTTGGATGCAAAGTCAGAGGACTGGACTCTATTACCAATTCAGTTGAGCCACTTAGAGCAAGTAACAGTGGTGGTGATAATAATGCTTGACCAAATTATCTCATATGGCAGTTGTGAGATGAGCGGTTCACGTACTAAGTAATAATAAAGTTCTTTGAAAATTAGGAATTCCCCATCAGTTGTTATTTCAGGGCAAGTTTAACAGTAAGAGATGGACAGATGGACAGATCTTGCCTAATCTTAAAAAAAAAAAGTCAAATGTATATCTCCAATAATACATACAATTTGGCATTCCACTAAAATGTAAGTGGTAACATGTACTAAATCTAGATCTGTTTCCTGTGATACCTTCGGTTTTCATATTAAGCTTCAGCTTTAATGTATCTTTTTATACAGCTTATGACATCACAACTTCAGTGTAGGTCCCTGGCAAGGATAATTGAGAGTTATTGACTGGAGGCTCAAAATGTAAACTAAAGGAAAATTCACATCTTTCTCTATACTTCCCTTGTGAACTCAGCTTCAGGGAAATGTGGGGATATTTTAGTAGAATCTTCACTGTCAAGCTGCTTTCTGAGAACTGACTAGTTGTGTGCTGGACAGAATGAGACCCCTGGCCAACACAGACCTAAATGGGGGAATACACAAATAGAATGTTAAATAAAATTACCTTTTTAATGCAATACTATTATTTTCTAAAAAGATACTTCAGTTCAAAGCCTTTGTGGATCAAGATAGAATAACCATCAATCAACCAACAATGAATTAATCAAAATGTTGTCAAATTGAGACCCTGGTGGGTCTACTTTTATTAGGAAATGAGTAATTTATGATCCTCTTATTAATGTTTGTATTCAAAGAGAGTTTGTTGTCTATTAAATATAGTGTCATGAAATCTTAGTTTCACTGTGAATTTTCTTAAATTTCTACCTAGCTTCTGCTGACTTACCCTAAATCCAAATAGTGGAATTCAAAGTTCTCTTTGTAATCTGCTGAATCTCAGAATATTGGAAGTTTAATGCATCATCATGTTTTAGTCCTCCAAAGTTTGATTCCATGAGTCCCCTCCTTCAGTTTAGTAAAAGAATTATTTAAGAAGCAAGAGAAATGTTGTTTTGACAGTACTTTGGTCCAACAGGAAGCTCTGTAAATATCCAAAGAAATCTCATTCCTCAAATATTGCCAAACTTGTTTGCAGACCCAAGATATTGAGATAGTCATAATCAGCTCAATTTCCCCATCCTTTGGCATTCGGAGCTTCCACTGTCTAAAATAGAATGTAATAAAAATGAGAAAGTTAAACATAATCTTAAAAGGTAAGAAAAGGGAAATAATGAATCATCAGTTGGGGTTGGAAAAGCTTAGTTGTTTATCTTGCTGAAACCTCTGTAATTTTTGATTTTCCTTGAATGGTGAGGTAGGGACAGTAGTTTTGAAAGACCTTAATGAGTCAAGATTCTGGGTTCTGTTTTTATTTCCATGTTCTTGCATCTAGTTGAATTTCCCCATCAACCAAATACTGAGATTTTGAGCATATTGTTAAGCAAATGTTTATATAGGCTTAAGATTCTTGGATTAAAGTTTCTATAAAGGAAAAGAATATTATTGCTGTTACTCATGAGAAATAGTTTTAGTGCTGATTTTGGCATGCTCTGGCTGCCTTCATGTTGGCTAGCAAAGAAAAGTCAACACAAATCCATCAAGCACGTTCTCTGCACTAAGTACTAACAGCGTAAGAGCCATCAGGCTGGGAATTACGAATGCTTCCTTTACAAACAGATAATTGAGTACAAACAGTCTTTCTTATGAAAATAATACAAATAATTTACCTACTCATGATTAAATTCCTGGTAGGATGCTGGGCACTCAGTAGACTTGATTGATTTCCCCCTGCTTCCATCTGGTTAATTTTATCCTTCATCCAACCCACCTGAAGCAAGCAGGGTAGATTATTCAAGAAGAGCTTTTATAAAAATTATTATTTCTTTGCTCTGAGATCCACATTTCCTTCCAGAGAAATGTACAGGGACTGGCCCTATTATCAACAAGCTACATGTTTTGAAACATTTTCAGAGAGATGAGAGTGTAAGCATGGATTATCAATTATAAAGTTAGAGTTTCTGTCACCCAAATTTCCAATTAAGATGCTTTCAGCTACAGGTTAATAGGAAGAAAACTCTATTAAAGAGGTTTAAATAATTTATTATTTCCCATAGACACAGTTTCTCAGGACTTTATCTCCACTCTGACATCTCCCCTAGCTCTGCAGTGCTTCCAGGTTGGGTTCATTCCCAAGGTGGACATCAAGATGGCTGCAGCAGCTCTGGGCATCACATCCAGACGTAACTCTGTCCACAGGACATAACCGGGCCACATCTTTCTCGTGAATTTTTTAGGAGTAACGAAGTCTTTCCTGGAAACCCCAGCTCCTCTTAGCGGACCTTCCCTCATAGATCATTGGCTAGGATCAAGTCGTATTCCTTTTCTAAACCACAAACTGGCAAGGTGAATGGAATTAGCATGATTGGTAAACAAATTGGATAGGGAAGAATTTATATTGAAAGACTGCCACCATAAGGCCTTTTTAAAATAATTAATTAATTAATTTTCATTTATTGGCTGCATTGGGTCTTCGTTGCTCTAGCTGCGGCAAGTGGAGGCTATTCTTTGTTGCAGTCGTGGGCTTCTCAGTGCGGTGGCTTCATTTGCTGTGGAGCACAGGCTCTAGGCACACAGGCTTCAGTAGTTGTGGCACACGGGCTCAGTAGTTGCAGTTCGTGGGCTCTAGAGCACAGGCTCAGTAGTTGTAGCACACAGGCTTAATTACTCTGTGACATGTGGGATCTTCCTGGACCAGGGATTGAACCCAAGTCCCCTGCATTGGTAGGCGGACTCCTAACTACTGTACCACCAGGGAAGTCCCCATAATGCCTTCATCTGAGAAATATTTAGTTCAAATTCCTATAACATAAATCCCCTTAAGTATTCCATAATTTATCAATCCATAATATACTGTAATTTGATTATATTAAAGTTGTTAAATTTTTAAAAATAAACGAGACATTTAAAGCATCTAATATTAAGAGTTTTTCCTTCATAAAATGTGTGTTTTATGGATTCTGCAAGAATGAATCTGAAGGACAGAATCAAGAAGTTGCAAAAGGGTCCATAGCTTTAAATGTCTTCACCATAGGCTCTGGGACTTCTCAACTAATGCTGCTTTTCAAATGCCAAGGCAAAGAAGATAGGAAGGGCAGGGGAAAATGATCATCCCCATTTTAACTAAGACCTTTAACCCTTCTAAGCCAAAAGCATTTTTCTTAGTCAAGCTAATTACAGTAGAGTAATGAAAATAGCATTGAACAGGGACCCAAGGAATTCCCAGTTTTGCTATTTGCAGGTGTGGTCTCTCATAACCAAAGAACTATTTGCTTGGGTAACCTTATTTGCTTGGGTAACCTTATTTGCTTGGGTAACCACAGGGTCCAGGATGAGGTCTTCTGTGCCCTTTTTAACTCTAAAAAAATATAATGTTGGTGTCCTTTAATTCCTGCTATCTCCCTTTGCAAATAAGGAGAGAAATTGCTTCAAAGCAGGTAACGCAAGCGAGAACAAATCCAGCTGAACAGAACTGGGCCTGATCCTTTCTGAAATAACTGAGTACAGCCTTTCTAAATGACCGCATGACTGAAAGCATTGTCATTTGTAAGGTCCAGAAGAAATGCAATGCCTGGATCTCAAATACCTTTATTAGTATGTATGTGGGAGGGAAAGAGAAGCAAAGGGAGCATCTTTGATGGGAAAACATAAATAGGATAATACAGAAAACACTGCATTTTTAACATCCTTCAGTTTGTGAAGTATTGCTATTTGGTCCTTTGATCTTCACCACAACCTGGTGATTTAGAAAGAAAATATGTTAAGGTCTTCATACTACAGATGAAAAATATGAGACTCAGGGAGCCCTGAGGTATAAAGTAATACTGGCAGAATCAGTAACAGAGTTGGATCTTTTCAGTAGAGAAGTGTCTTTGGGGGATTCTACCTGTTTTTTAAACCATTAACTGGCTCATATTTGTAAGATATTATATGTTTAAATTCTAGAACTGTTAGACAGTTTCTAATAAAGTTTTGATTCATTGGGATTCTCATTTGTTCATTCAATGTATACTTCCTGAGTACCTACCATGTGCCATGCATGCTTATGTCTCCATATTGAAGTATGTTTATTCATATCTCCTGGATCTTCCCTTTAGTTTGAAAAGCCTCTGGTTGGCCGAGATATTTTGATCTTGAGTTTAAATCTCTTCTTTGGATTTAGCGTTAAATGATTATTCTAACCTTTCTATTCTATGCCTTTAAAATAGGAAATTGCCTGAAGAGCTGAGAGCAAGGCATTTGCCCCATTCCGCACTTAATGCCTTCTTAGCAGGATACCTAGTGGGGCTTTTCACAAAACTACCATTATAGTCAGAGACAGAAACAGTTTGTTACTCCAAGATCTTTCAAGTTGCTACACCTATTTAGCTATAAAATTGCTGGGGCAGATGAACGCAGCTTCTTAAAGTTACCTTAAATACCACTACTTTTAATCTTTTAACATGTTATCAGTTTGGCTAAACAAATCCACCAGTTTGTTCCATTACTATGAATCCATGCTCATGCCAGTCACTGAAATAGCAAAGGAATTTTCAGAAGGGTGATTTAACCCCTCTTGGTCCAAGAAAAAAGAAATACTCTGGTGGAGGCTGGGAACAAGTCCTGGCAAGTAACAGTAAAGCCAGTGTTTTCTCCATAGACCATGATGATACTTGTAATTACTGTCACCTAAATCAAAATGATTAAAGTAAGATCATGTCCTTCCAGATGCTAGCATACACTTCCTCACAGTAAATTAAAGTCACCATTAAGCATGTGAAATGCCTATAATTTGAACCACAGCTGCACGAAAAGTCACTCAGTTGTGAATTTGTTAGACTGTATGTTATTGTACCAGTGTGGCTTTTCTTTCATAAGACCTCTATTGCCCCCACTGGGATAGTTTTTAAAAGAATGACATTGACTTGTGCTCATAGCCCTCCATGACTAAGAGGTAGCAGGTTAAATAATAATAATAATAATAAACTACTTTGGCAAATAACAGCTTTTAAAAATAGGATGAGTCCTATGTTTCAGGTTTGAATTGTACAAAGAATCTACTGTTTATCGTAGTCATCTCTCTCACCTCTCCAACCCAGCATGTGCGCACACACACACACAAACACACACACACACCCCTCATATCTATAGCGTCAACGTATGGAGAGCTTGTCATAAATGATTTTAGAATAATTCTAAAACCACTGTTTAAGAGATAGTTTCTACTTCTTGCCATAAATGGAGCTATTTGTTTGAATAGATTTGTTTAATTATGACCTGGTTTTGCTCAAGTGTCCAAGGCTCTCCTCCAGTGGAGAAATAGACAAATGGTGGTCAAACAACCAAAGAAATATGGGAGATGGCATCTAGATAATCCACAAAGAATAATCATTCTTTGAATTACCAAATTGGATCACACTTTTGACCAGCTCCAAGACGTTAAACTCATGAGTCTTCCTGGTGATTCACTGAGAACTAGCAGAGAGGGTTCTTCTGTAGATGCTTCAAGCATTTTAAGAGCCTAGAAATTGAAGTAAATTGCCTCTTGGACAGGCCATTAGGAAAGAAACAGTTAGCTTCCTTGCCAGTTAGGTCTGTTATATAAAATGGAAATTGGAATTAGTACAAATCCAAAATAAATTCAAAATTTTAAAAATTCAAGTATATTCTGATTATTTTTTCTCAGAAGGTGATTTCTAGAAATCAGATAATACATATTTTACATCCATTTAGTCTGGGATCATGAAGAAGAAGGCTGGGACTGGCTACTGAATATTTATTCTTCGTGGAAAATGACTTCCAGCTAATATTCTGGCAAACTCTATGTTACTTATTATATCTCTCTAGTCAACTCTTCCAACATTTTCAAAATTTCTAAGCCATAGTCCAATTATCAATGATGCTATTCTTAGAGACCAGAGGCCAATTTCCATGGAGACAAAACTGCAGACTTTTCCTTCAATAACTTTCTAAAGCTCTGATTATCACAATAATACACATTAGGATTAGTTTAAAAAGGTTCTGAAGAAGATGACAGTGCTTATGCCCAACACCAGGCACAATTAAAGTGACAATCTTTGGGCATGTAACCCGAACATCAGTACTTTTTTTTTTTTTTTTTGAACATCAGTACTTTTTAAAAACTTCCGAAGTTATTCTACTGTGCAGCAGGGTTGAGAACGTCTGATTTGGTCTACCCCATTACGTCACAGAAATGAATATGGGAGTTCAGAAATATAATTTACATACAGTAAATCTAATTTCTATTACTACAGATTAGTTTTGCTTATTCTGTAGCTTCATATAAATGGAGGGAAAAAACCAAACCCAGCATGTACTCCTTTGTCTGTCTTCTTTTGCTCAGCAAAATGTTTTTGAGATTCATCCCTGTTGTTGCTTGTATCATTAGTTCTTCCTTTTTATTGTTAAGTAATATTCCATTGTATGAGTATACCAGAATGTATACTTACCCATTTATCTGTTAATGAGTATTGAAGTTGTATTCAGTTTGGGGTTATTATAAATGAAACAGCTATGTACATTCATGTAAAAATCTTTCTGTGGACATATGGTTTCTTTTCTGGGTAAATGCCTAAGATTTGCTGAGTCACGTGGTATTTTAACTGTATAAGAAATTGTCACACTGTTTTCTAAAGTGGTTGTACCATTTTATACTCCCACCAGAATCTCTGAGACTTCCAGCTGCTGCATGTTCTCAACAACACTTGGTATGAGTTTTCTATTGCTACTATAACAGATTACCACATATTTAGAGGCAAACACAATGTAAATTTATTGTCTTCTAGTTCCGTAAGCCAGAATACTGACATGGATCTCATTGGACTAACACTGAACTGCTGGCAGGCCTCTGTTCCTTTCCGAAGCCTCTGAGGGAGAATCTATTTCCCACTCATTCAGGCTGTTGGCAAATTCAGCTAATTGAGGCTGTAGGATCAAGAGTCTCATTTTCTTGCTGGATGTAAACTGAGGAGTGTTCTGTTTCTGCAGGCCACGACATTCCTTGGCTTGTAGCCATCTTCCTCTATCTTCAAAGCCAGGAACCAGTGGTGAGTAGCATCCTTTTCCCATCACATCTGTCTAACCCATTCTTCTGCTTCACTCTTCCACTTTCAAGAGTTTATATGATTAGACTGAGTCCATTCAAATAATACAGGACAATCTCTGTTTCAGTTACCTGTGTTAATTCCATTTGCCATGTGATGCAACATATTCACAGGCCTCAGAGATTTGTGGGGCCGCATTCTGCCTGCCACATACCCCACCCTAGGTCTTTATGCTATTATTGTCATTCCTTTTATTCAATACTTCTATATCTTTTACAAACTCCACTTGACAATGGGTTTCTTTAAAATCAGTTGTCTTTCACAAAAGGCCACAGATTATATGATTTCATTTATTTGAGATGTTTTGAATAGGCAAATTCATAGATACAGAAAAGAGTTCCGTGCTTTGCAGGGGCTGGATCGGTGAGTGGAGGATGAGATAACTGCTAATGGGCACAGTGTTTCTTTCTGAGGTGATGAAAACTGTTCTGGGATCAGACAGTGATGATGGTTGCACAACCTTGTGGGTATATTTAAATCGATTGTACTGTACACTTTAGAAGGGTGAACTTTATGGTATGAGCATTATATCTCAACTGAAAAAATGGAAAAAGTCACTTGTCTTTGAAATTACATGAAGAAAAAAAAGCAGATTTTTTTTTTTTACCAGTCACAGGTTGAATAAACTCTCTCCTGGGTTGATGAGGAATCACCCAGCTGCCCTGTTTCTGGCACTCTACTATATCCTATAGTACTGGAGGCCACAGTGAACAGTCCTGAAAAAGGGGAGTAAAATGCCTGGCTGGACCTTAAACTATAGGTACAAGCTGAATTCAAAAGAATAATGAAGTTAATATGTGAAGATAACTTTATTGTCTATATATACATATGTATTTGTGTGTAAAGGATACTGACCTCTAACAGAAAGATTCATGTACTTTACATATATTATTATTTCTTTTTCTTTCCCTATTTCCCTGACTAATCCTCCACTAAAGTGTTTAAGAGAAATGGTGATAGTGTACATCCTTGTCTTATGCTTGACCTCAGGGGGAAAGCATCCAATATTTCACCATTAAGTATAATGTTATAGGTTTTTTTTTTATTTTAGTCAGAATAAGAAAGCATCTTTCTATTCCTAGCTTGCTCTTTGTTTAGTTTTTAATTATCTTAGTAACTTATTGATTATCATGTAGAAATAAGTTCATGGTATCTCAGATATAGCATCAAATTGAGTCACTTAATGAATAGTGACAAAATTCTATGTGGTTGGTACTATTTTAGGTACTAGGACACAAAGAAAAATAAGAGACAGTCCTTATCCTGTACTACCTCACAGTCAAAATACTGTGGGATTATTGAGAAGCAAGAAAATGACTTAGTTGAGAGGAATCAAGGAAGTTTTCAGAGAAACTAATATTTGAGCCAAATTTTGCAGGCAGACAGGATGAGCACAGGATATTCTGGGTAGAAGTCACAGCTTGGAGATGTGAAAGAACATGGAGTACGAGGTGGTGGGCCGTGAGGCCAGAGGGGGACGTCAGTGTATACCATAAATAAACTTATAAAACTTGCTGACAGGTTTATACTGGATCCTGTGGACAAAAGGGGCCATCAAGTTGTTTTAGAAAGATCATTCTTCTGACAGTGTAGATGGTGAAACAGAGATGAAGGAGTTTAGAGCTGAGAAACTAGGTGGGAAGCTAGTGATGAGAATCTGAAACAGGGAGGATGTGCTCAAGAGAAAAGGACAAAATATAGTGAGACTTAGGAAGTTAGAAACAACTGAACAGATTGTCCAACTGGATGTAGAGAGTGAGGGAGAGGAGGGATCCCTGTTTCTTCTGGTTGCCTGGGTAACTACAGGGAATTTGGAAGGGTGAAGATGCTGAGTTCTGTATATGCTGAGTCTGAGAAAGGCCACCAAGTGGAATGTCTAAGAAAAAGCTGAAAATGTTGGCCTCACACTCCTGATTATGATTTAGGATTAGCCCTGGTGAAGCTCTGATCCAGATGATGGATTATTAAAATAAATCTAGGATTGGTGCTGACAATTTGAAGGATTTATAGCAAGCTATAGCTCCAGGAGGGCCGCTAGGCCCCATGCTTTGCCCCATTTAGTAGTCAGGATCTTTAACTCACATGTGGCATGGTCATCTGATGGTTCCAAGCCTCTTTAATCACTCTTTTCTGGGATTTTGCTCTGAATTATTTTGACCTCCAACACAGCTATCCTGGCCTATACCTAATTTTAACCCAAATATGGAAGAATCCCTTAGTGGCCTGACTCTTGTATCAATACAACTGAATAAAAATCCAAATACAATTCTAGGAGACTGAGAAGGGTTATGAAGGCATTCTTGAATGAGTGGCATGGGGTTTAAAGAGTGTATCACACAGTAAAATAACTTAAAATTTCTCTTTACCCATCCATCACTTTAAGAGCTCTACATCAACACATTAGCTACCTAAAAATCTCTTCTCTCTCTACTCCCAACCTCCCCAACAGTTTCTCAGTACCCACTGATGCAGCTTATTCCTTGCTACTCTGGTCTCTATTTCCATAGGGATAGTATATATTTAACAACACACACACACACAGGCCACAAATCATTACTGACCTCAGAATCTCTTCCCAATGGTAGGATGAGAGGAAATAGACATGTATTAGGTATGTATGTGTTTAGTTGAAATGTAACTAAATACAGATTAGATACCTGGTTAATGATAGCTGGAGAAAGCAGGAATCCTACGTGGAAATGAGAAGACTTTGCAAGGTCTGGGACTAAAGGAGAAGGAAGGCTGCTGGGAGTGGGCAGTGAAAGTGGGTGGGAGGAAGAAGGTCATGCACAGCTGTGATGTTGGACAGAAAGGTTCACTAAGCACATCAAGGTGGAGCTCAGCATATAACCCTGGACTGATAGAGCCACATCTCTTCTCTCTCATCGTGAGTTGAGGGAGGACATTCCTTCTTGTTTGGTGAGTAGTCTCAGCCACAGCTGGCTCATGGTCCCTCTGTGGTGATCCATGGTATGTGCGAATGTGGATGTTTTTGGTGGGGTGGCCAGAGAACACCCTACAGGGTGATTGGGAAACCATGACCCTTCCTATCCCATGCACTCCTCACCTGGCTGGTCTTCCCCAGAAAAAACTCAAAGGTCAGAATTTGAAGAAAGTACACACATTCCTTTTAGAAACTGTCAGGAGGATCTCACTGGGAATCATCACCTGGGAACACCGGATTTCCTCTTTCCCCTCCTACCGCAGAAGGGTGTGGAGGGTGCTTACAGACTCAGACCTCCAGACTGAAGATGTACTCCACATGGATTATCCCTCTTTTCAAACCCTCTTTCACTCTGCCCGGTTTCCTCGCCTGTCGTCCTATAGCTCCTTCTTCTAGACCCCCAGTCCGGTGTCCACACCCACTCTTCAGGAATCTCTATTGCTCCTCGCTGGAGTTTCCTCCCTTGTGTTCTTTCCAGTGTTATGAACTCAAGCTTCTCAGGCTTTGCAGACTCCAGAGGGGAAGGAGTGTGCTCTGGATTTATGTGTTGAAGAGACAGAAAGTACCTTGATTTAATTTCCCTACCAGGGAGAATTGTGGCTGGTTTCCTCTGGCCCTAAGAGGCAAATGTATTCATCAAAGCAAGCATTCATTTTCACTCACCACACCCCTCTAGCCTTCCCCCCACCCCCGCCCCACCAAAGACCTCACAGTCTTGTCTCATATGAATAAAGCATATTTCATGGGAAACCATAGTGCTGACATCATCATATTAAGGAGCATTAGGTCCCCTCCATATGAGAGTCACAACTTGAGTGTGAATGACTTCATTTATTGTGAATGGTTATATCTGCAACAGCTGGCTCTTATTTCAGTTGAATTCTTCTCTCATAAAGGAACTAGATCAGCATGCGTGTGTTAGGTCTCAGTCCATTTTGCAATAATAGCTGCCATTTGTTGACATGTAATTTACTTTGCACACTTAATCTTTTGTAATCCTCACAGTGACCCAGCACGGTTCATATTATTAAACGTTTCGTGAAGAAACTGGCGCTCAAAGAGTTAGAAAATTGCCCAAGATTTCATAGATGGAGCTGGTATTCGAGCCCCAATCTATCTATTTTTCCATAATCTTATCACTGTGTTGTGCTACCTCTTAGCATGAGGTGAGCAGAGATGAAACCAAAAGAAATATCACAGGATTCTGGACTTTTAAACCAGATGCGCATGTGTTTGTTAATTTGTTAGGGGGAAAACCAAAGCAGAATTCTTCACTCTTTCTCCATCTCTCCCTCCCTCCCTCCCTCCCTCCCTTCCTCCCTCCCTCCTCCCTGCCTCCCTCCGTCTCTTCCCTCTTCCTCCTCTTCATTACGAAACCTCAATAGTAATCACAGAAGAATGAGAAATAATAGTGTAAAACTGCCTCAAACCAATGTCTGGGTAAAAAGCTATGAAAATATTCTATTGTTTTATGATCCTATTTAGAGTGAACATTATATTTATGGCCTTTCCCCGGAATACACATTAAGGTAATATTGAACTTTTGGTAAAAATTATGCCATACATCTGTGCTGACAGCTTGTTTCCTGAACACAAATCTTAATCTACTGCTTCCAGCTTTCAATATTTTCTCCAAAGAAGTTAGGACATTAAAAAGTCCAGAAAGAAACGTAAAACAGATGGGACTAGATTTTTGTGGGGAGTGATGGCCATATTGAATTTAATGGAAACTTAGTTGGAGGGAGGCCTGGGAAGAAAATCCATGAAGCATACACAGGGAGGGCCCTGGTTTGGGATGGAATCTAGATAGTGCACAACTGTAGGTTGTCCTTGAAGTTGGATGTTCTTTAAGATAGAGTAAGAGGCTTGTCATAGACCCTTCCTGTGATATAGAGCAAATATTTTCAACCATTGGACAGTACTGATATTTTGTGACTTTAGTGTTTATTTAGTGTTTATTTCACTTCCTATCCTGGGCAAGTGAAAAGCCTGGGGCTCTGACCTAGGATGAGGTCCCAAGATCCATGGCTAAGGCACTGGTTGTAGCTATAGTCTTAGAGCAAAGAGGTAATTATGGAGGGCTGGATTGGACTGATCTCAGAGAGCAAGAGCCCACCAAAGTCTGAAGGATTAGCGAGCGGCTTGGCTTAAGTGGAGGTTGCTGGTTCTGGAGGCTGAACTTGAAGCCAGTGCTCAGTAGACAGAGGGACGCTTTTCTGTCTTCTGAGAGCCAAGAAGAAAGGTACAGGGGGAGTCTGCAATTAGCGCAGGATGATACTGGCAGCAGCGTGCATCCTTAGACGTATAACCAATGAACCTTTTTCGTTCCTGTTTATTCAATCTCTTCCTCTCAACTGGACTACTCCCATCAATATTTAAGTATTAAATACCCTCTCCTACTTAATAATAAGAAAAGAAGCCACATTTAATGTTGCTTTCCCTTTCATCTACCAGCCCTCCCTTTTCTCTTCACGATGAAATTTGTCAAAACTCTATATCCACTTTCTCCATTTCCTCACATTCCATTAACTCCTCTAAAGACACATTTCATTTTGGCCTTTGTTCCATCAGCCTAACAAAGAGCCATCTAACAAAACGGCTCTCTCTGGAGTCACCTGTGGCCATCACATTGCTAAATCCAGCAGACAATGTCCGGCTCTCCTCTTGTTTGATACTCAGCAGCCTTAACCCCTGTGCCTCCACTGTTGATCACTCCCGCTATCTTGAAACCCCCTCCCCCTCCCCCTTCCCCACTCTTCATGTTTTCCTTCTACCTCTCTGGCTGCTCTTACTCAGTTCTCCTCCTCCAACCACTGAATGTTGGAGCTTGTTAAAGCTCAGTTCCAGGCCCTCTTTTTTCACTTTATACTCTGTTGCCAGGCCATCTCATCCATTCGCATGACCTGAGGTAACAGTGCTGATGACAGACCTCTCCTCGAGCCCTAGACCAAATTCTAACTGCTTGTGCAGCCTCTTCTCCTGGATATAAGAACCTCAGACTCATTAAGTGTAAACCTGAATGCGTTATCTTTTCTTTCACGTGTGTTTTTCTCCAGTGTGATCTCTCTCAGTGAATGGCATGACTGTTTGTCCAGTTGCTGAAAAGCTATGTAAAAGCTAAGTAAAAGACCAATTCATTAACAAGATGATAAAGATTTTTATGTTTTAAAAGTATCTTAAATCCTTTCATTTCCATTCTCCTTTATCTACACAGTCAACATCCCAATGCAAACTACCATGATTCTCACCATGGATCACTGCAATAGCCTCCCAACCTCACTTCTACTAATTCCTCCTCATCCAATCTGTGCGTCTTTTCAAAAAACAACACTGACCACATTCCTATCTTCCTACTTTCATGGGTGGTTAAAGCCATTCAAAGTCCCTTCCTTCATTTTTTGGGTTAAAGAGCAGTATCCTTAACGTACTCTATAAAGCCATGTGTAATCTGGCCTCTACCTACCTTGCTCCTCTTCTGCCTCCACTCCTCCCTCTGTACTTTATCCTCCAGCACATGGCATCTTTTTATTTCTTGATCCCTCCACATTCTGTCTTCTTCAAGGCCTGGACACATATTTTCCCCTTGTCTTGGAACATTCTTCAATCATCCTCACTTGTCCATAGCAGATTCTTGCAGAAGACCAGTGCGCTCTTGCAGTTCATAGGTTGAAGAACTAAACTGCTGGCCCACTCTATGAGCTAAGCCTGTTGTGCTGAATGAACCCCAAGTGAACACACCTGCCTTGAATAAGGCTCACACCATTTTCATTCCTCAGATAAGTTACCAAACCAAACTTTAAAAAATTAAAGCAACATAAAGCAATAAAACTTCCTAGGAGTTTATTAATTTCTCCATATTTAACAGGTTATTGCAAAATTAACCAAGATTTAAACGGTGTCAGTTTTAACTGAGTAACTAGGAAGTTTCAAACAAGAACGAGTTGCGCAGAGATATGAAATAATTCTATATATCATAGCAACATTTGCAATGAACGTGATTGTTATTGCTTTTTCTTAGCATACACTTTAAAATGATACTGACCAGAAGTAGGTGAAACAAAACTCTCAGTTGCTGGCCCTCTTGATACCAGGCAAGTTGAAATAATAGGTCTTGGTCCTAACAAAAGGCTTGAAGCAAGCAAGGAGAGTGAGTTAATGATATCCTGTAATCTGATCGCCAGCAGTCCTGGACAGCTGTTCTCAGAGCCCTAATGAACCCTACACCTTTACAGATCACGGACTCGCAGAATCCAACCCTGGTGGATGCAGGCAAGTCCTGACATCATGGAAATAGCTTTGCTGGTGTAAATAACAGGGATCTGTTATCATGAGAATACCTGTCTGTAAAATGCCTATTTATCTTCATTATGTTGCTTTTGTGGGGAGGAAGGAGGTGAGCGTTAGTGTGTGAGATGATGGAGTTAGGAGAGGAGAAAGGCATCTCTGACTTAATGTGAAACGTGCTTTAACACAATGGGTTTGTTCAACAGCCAGATGGAGTCCATGATGCTGATTCCCAGTGTTGAGCTCCCTTTAGTACTATAAGCGAGTGTCTAGCAAAATAATGCAAGAATCAATTCATACCTGGGATTCCAACTTCATAGTTTGTGCAAGAGAACAAGATGGTAGTTTTCATCTGGTAGTTTCAATCTGATAATTTTTTTCATTCATTCATTCATTCATTCATTCATCCTTTCACCAAATAGTTGAGTGACTACATGACTGGCAACGTGCTAGGCACAGGCTATTGAATGGTGACTAAAATAGACACTGTGGTACCCTGTTGGACATTTGAGTCCATGGGCGCAGAGGTGACAAAATAATTAAATAAATGTGATTAAAGTGTGATAAATGCTACAAAGTGGAAGAAAAGGGTACTATGAGGGAGAAAAATAGGAAGAAACTACTTCAGAGAGAGGAAGGGAGATGATTTTTAAAATGATATGTGAAGAATAAAATCGAGCCAGCCTTGCACAGGAGATGCAGTGGGGATAGCTGATCAATTTCATTTATCTTGATTTTAATATGAAATTTAAATATGAGGTACAATACAATTATGAAATATTCTTTTAATTAAAATCAAACAATTCCAAAAGAAAGAAGTGACTTCTTTTTACCCGTATCCCTACAAAAATTCCATCTTTGGTAGGAAGTGTAATTAACAGTTTTGGTGTGTTTTGTTCTTACCCGATCGTTCCCTATCTATGAAAGAATACAAACGGTAAGGCTCTTCCTGTGGAAAGAATGAGCAGACTGACCCTAAAGTAACAAAGGCAGCATATAACCAACGTCAGAACATCTTTTCAATATCTTAGTATGTTTCCAATCACATGATAATTTGCATCTGTGAATAATCAGGGGACATAAAGTTCTGTACAATCTACATTCCAATAATCACATTTCCAGATCTTTCAGAAACTTACTTGAAATAAAGTTTATAACTGTTATCTTTCTGACAATCACTAGAGCTAGTAAAAATTGTTTTACTGCTTGTTTTGGCAGCTCAAATCTCAGTTTTGGGTCATTCAAGTTGCCTTTGCTTTTGCTCACATTTGATCGATTTTGCAATAGTGGTGAATACAGGAATAAAAAAAGCCCCCAAAGTGGACATACAAGGCATATCACATTACTAAATGATAACAAACAGATGACATTCAGAGTAGCTAATTGATAGCACTCAGTATTTCACTAGATCAAAAATATACTTTAAAACAGCCTGGATTCATTTTAAAAGTATAGTTTAAAAAAAGTCAATTACAGACTCATGATATATCCCATGAGGAGAAATAAATCCACATTTCTAAAATAGAGACTGCTGAGTTAGCTCAGCTTCATGTAAAATTTGGAGTATCTCAGGACCACGAGTTAATTATTTCCTAACACAGCGTGCTGCAGGCAGTGAGCCTGAATCATGAGGCGTTCTGGGTCTCGGGGGATGCCAAACCACAGGGTGAGAAAGTCATGGTCCAGGGGCAGATGTCTTTGGCCCCCCAAGAAAAAGTACCCAAAATGTTTGACTTATTTTTTAACTATTTAAAGAATAGTGAAATATAACACAAATGTGGAAAAGTGATCAAATCTAAAGATGTATTTAATAAGTGTCACCTGTGTTACCATGAACCAGGTCTAGAGACCCATCATTGCCAGTATCCCAGAAGTTCTCATGTGTTCCTCCCTAGTCCCAATCCTCTTCCTTCCTTCTAAGTTTAGCACTTTGCTGACTCTTACGGTCATCACCCCTTCGATTTTCTTAATACTTTTGCCATCTGATTATGAACCTCTAAACATTGGAGTTTAATAATGCCTGTTTGTGAATTTCATATAAATGGATTCATAGTGTATGTGTTCTTTTGTGTCTGGCTTCTATCACTTAATATGCTGCAGCTGTGTGTGGCTGAGATTCATTTATATTCATTGCTGCATGATTTTCCATTATACGCTATACTGCAATTCATTTATCCCGCTGCTGTTGATAGGAATGTAGGTAGTTCTGCTTTTCGGAAATAATATTCCTACAGACATTCTTGTATATGTTTCCTGGTGCACCTGTGCAAAAGAGTCTATACTTAGGGATGGGATTGCTGGGTCACAGGTTATGCATATATTTAATGTAACTAGATAATTTCAAAGTAATTGTATCAATTTGTACTCCTACAGGGAGTATGGGAGAGTTGTCATTGCGTCATATCATCACCTGTATTTGCTATTGTCAGACTTTCAATTTTTGTGAATTCGGTGGAAGTATAGTGTTACAAGGTCAACTTCTATTATCTTTCTTAGGAATAATATATAATATTAGCCAAATCTAATTTTTATAAATGGAAAAAATAAATAGAAAAAAATTAATAGAAAGAGAAGAGAAAAATATGGGTATTTTATTGACACTGGAGTGAACATTAGATTAAATAAGGCAATGTGTCAATAAGCGTATTTCTCTTACAACTGAACCCATTATTCCAAACATAAAATTTGGGGATAAAGCAAGAATAGAAATAGTATGCCTGACACCTTATAATCTGTGCCTATCTTAGTAAATATAGTTAAATTGATGATAAAATAAATAAATGAATGGTCCACCAAGACGTGTTAAATGCAATGTCTACATTTATGTGGATTTGTTTCTTAACTCGTTGTTGTTTGTCATTGATCTGTTTATTCCTGTGATGGTTCCACACTGTTTTAACCACTAGAGTTTTATGACTATCTTGCTATCTAGTAGGGCACGACATTTGTCTTAGCTTCTGCTAAAATTAGACCCATTACCCCTTTCTGGACAATACTGCATTTTTTCCCTTACATCTTTTTTGGAGTATAATTGTTGTACAATGTTGTGTACTTTCTGCTGTACAACAAAGTGAATCAGCTGTATTTACACATATATTCCCACATCCCTTTCCTCTTGAGCCTCCCTCTCCTCCTCCCTATCCCAACCCTCTAGGTCATCACCAAGCATCAAATTGATCTCCCTATGTAATGCAGCTGCTAATACGGCATTTTTATTCTTTTTAAAAACATAATGAGGTAGAAATTAGACACATTAAGACACAGACACTGATCCAAGAATTTCACTTTCTTTTTCTATCTTATTAAGTAGAATGTCAGGTAATACCTCTATTTTACCAGCTCTGCCTCCAACTCTGCTGAAAGAGAGATACTTCTATAATCTGAATCTGACCTACTCTGGTCTCCAGGGCTGGCATTGCTCTCCCATGATGGGGTGGACCACATGTGCAGCCAAGTTTCTGCAGGTATGACTGAGCTATTGAACTGCAGGGAGTTTTCTTACCTATGAATATTGTATATGTGTTTCTTTATTTATTCAAAAAATTCTTGTTTCCAGGTAGGGCTTGAAAATTTCTTATAGGTATGATTTTAGGTGTTTTGTACTTTTTATGCTGTGTAAGTGAGATCTTTTCTTCCATTACATATTTATTATTTCTGCTGTGTAGGAAAGTTCTTGTTTTTTATTGCATCAATCTTTTGGGAGGGAGTTCATTGAAGAAAAACATACTGAATATTTGTGTTCTCTCCAAATTCATGTTGAAACCCAATTCCCAGTGTGATGGTATTTGGAGGTGGGACATTTGGGCAGTGATTAGGTCATGAGGGCAGAGCTCTTATGAATGGGATTAGTGACCCTATAAAAGAGACCCCAGAAATTTCCCTTGTCCCTGCTTCCATTCGAGAACACAGTGGAAAATGGTGGTTATGAAACAGAAAGCAGGCTCTCACCAGTCACTAAATCTGCCTTGATCTTGGACTTCACAGCTTCCAGACTGAGAAATAAGTGCTTGTTGTTTCTAAGCCACCTAATCTATGGTATTTTTGTTACAGCAGCCTGAACAGACTAAGACACGTACATGTGGAAAAACTCTTCATAAATCTTCAAAAACTCCATCACCCCTTGAATCAACACCTAAATCAAAAACAGAAACCTCCCTTTTGTCACTTACACTTCCTAAGAGTCAGTACTATCTTGACTTCTAATATCATAAAATAACTTTTCCTGTTTTGAGTTTTAAAAATGGACTCATTTCGTACCTGACTTCTTGCATTTAGTAGTTATATTGTTGTAAGTAGTTGTAGTACTAATTGCTGTGTAGTATTTTCTTTTGTGGATTTACACATTTTGTTCATTTTCCTGTTGATAGGCATTTGAGTACTCTCCAGTTCGAGGCTATTTCAAATAGTGCTGCTATGAAAATTTTTGTACATGTGAAATATGTATGCATTTTTGTTGAATATTTACCTAGGCATGGAATGTCTGGGTAATAAGGTATATTCAGCATCATATTAATAGATACTGCCAAGCAGATTTCCAGAGTGGATAAACCAATTTACATTTCCACCAGCAGTGCATGTGTTCCTCTTAAGTCAAATGGCAGAACACGACCACATTACAAACCCCTGCTCCTGTTAGTGTAGATTGGAAGCATTGATGAGACCACTAGTGGAACACTGCTGGGTTTCAGTGGTGTTTCTCTCATCTCATACCCTAGGGTGTTGGGCAGCTATCTTCTCACCTACCAAGGATCCAGAGTTCCTCCTGGTGACATATGTGAGGGAAAACGTAGTCAGTGATTCTTTGCTCTCAAGTTAAAAAACTACTGTCCTAATCATGTCCTTGTACTGCATACCCCCTTTAGGCTGTCTTGGTGCTTTGAGCAAAAGCTGGTCTGAATCCAAAAACTAGTAAGAAAATCTTTACAAATTTAGCACAATTTAGGCAGAAATTCTTCCAAATCTTTAGCAATCACAGGAAGGCAACATGCTTCAATTGATTTTCAATAGCTTTTCTTTATCTTTCAGGCTAGTATTAAAACGTTGTCTTTTTAAAGTAACGGTATCTTTGTTAAGGAAAGCTTTTCATTAAAGATACCACAGAGTTATTAAAGACTTCTGAGGGAATAATGGCTGATCGATTGAAGCTACCCATTAAAAGCCCTATACATTTTTTTTTGTATCTAAAGGATTTCTCTCTTCAGTTGCCAGGCTATGCAGTCTACACTGCCTTTATGAACAAGTGCCATTAAGTTGGTCTCTACCTGCAGTACCACTGAAAATAAACCATTGTAGCGTTTCCACGGTGAAAGCATTAGAATTCTATTCATTTTGAAGCCTTACACTATTTGTCTCCTTTCCAAGCTACCAGGCAGACATACTTAAAACCCATTTTTATGTGAGCACACCCTACTATTCTCCTCTTGTCATGGATTCTTATTCCTTACTGTGATGCCTCTGTCTCTTCTCAGGAACCTCAGTGCAGAGAGCCCAAACATGTGGGTCCTATTATAGACTACATTACCCAGTTGCCACTATGTCTTGCTTTTCTTTTTTTATAAAACAGAGGAAAACAAAGCCAGCCACTTGTACTAAGAGATTTAAATATCTGTTCCATCATCTGGTGATCCTGGATTTCCTCTCGACTAAGTTTCCAGGCAAGAGGCAGATAAGCCAATCACACACATAGTGGATACTAGAATCCACAAGCTGAAGGATGATAAAGGGACGAGTCAGCCCTGTTGGGCTCTTACAGTGATGTCTCATGAAGCAGGCGGTTGCCAGAATAATCATTAGAAGTAACCACAGGGAGAGATAATGGAATTGGACATTGTCCTGACACCACACATTCTGACCAAGGTTTACACATAGCATTTTTTATAAGCAGTCTGTCATTGTGACATTTTGAGCAATGTATTGTTGGCATCTGGGTCATGGCAACAATCATGTACTTTGATTGTTGGTTGGCCAAATAAAATTGCAACCCTATGCAGTGGTTTTATTCCAAGCCTGTTCACATGGGATAGGTGTTAGCCACATCCTCTTGAGCAACACAAAAATGGGGGACCTAACAGCATCTTAAAGTCTAGCACAATGATTGGCACATAGTGGAAACTTGACAAACGTTTATTGAATTAATAATGACTGAGTAAATGAATGAAACAGTGAGTTTGGTTTTCCCCCCAACAATCTTCCAGGTCTCCATTCACTCTTGCAGGACTGACCTCTTATGTGAGGAAGGGAAGCTGAATTCAGAGTTCTCTGAGAGGTTTCCACTCTTCCCTTAGCTGTTCAGTGCTGAAAACCCCAACTCCCTTTCTGATCAAATGGAAGAGTCAACAGGATCCCACAGGGCTGGTCTGAGGGAGGGAGCTCTCTCAGAACTGCAGGGATTCCAAAGTCAGGAAATTGAGTCAAGCTCACTCCCCTCGGATCTTGGGCAGGAGAACCTCTGGATTACCTTCTAGTAATCCAAAAAGGGGAATCAGAATAGATGGCCCCAGGGCGTTGTCTCTGGACCTGATTCACATTCTTTCCCCAGGACGGTATTGAAATGCTCGGGGTCCCACTTCACTCTCTTGCTGTCCGGCAGCTCTGCAACCAGGAAGTCCCATTTTGACCAAACTCCAGTGTTACCTGGGATATGATGTCATCAGAAAATTTACATGCAAATGTGCACACACAGATACATTTGCCTGTGAAAATGAAGTCACCTTCTCACCTCTGCTTTCTTGATCCTTCATTAGAGAAATGGATCAGGCATTTAAAAAAAAATATATGTATATTTCTCTAAAATAATATCTGAAAACACATTTTGGAAGTTTGAATGGCAAACTTTCCCTGATTTTATTTTATTTTTTGAAATTTATTTGTTTATTTTATTTTTGATTTATTGGTTGTATTGGGTCTTCATTGCTGCGCTTGGGCTTCTGTAGTTGCAGAGAGCGGGGTCTACTCTTCATTGCCGTGTGCCAAGTTCTTATTGCAGTGGCTTTTCTTGCTGTGGAGCATAGGTTCTAGGTGCGGGAGCTTCAGTAATTACAATGTGTGGGCTCATTAGTTGCAGCTCATGGGCTCTAGAGAGCAGCCTCAGTAGTTGTGGCACATGGGCTTAGTTGCTCTGCAACATGTGGAATCTTCCCAGACCAGGGCTCAAACCTGTGTCCCTTGCATTGGCAGCCAGATTCTTAATCACTGCGCCACCAAGGAAGCCTCCTTTTAATTTTTCAAGTGGAAAAAACAATGAAAATGAACTTTCCAGTGGTTTTCCTGAATTAACTCACTACGTGGAAACTAATAACTCTGTTGCTGATTAATTCTTCTGATTAATTCACTGTGGCTCAATTTCTTCCATGCAAATCTGCTTGTCAAGCTACTGTGAAGCCCAGGCAGCACATAATATATAATACAGAATTGGGTGGAGGGGAAGAAGCCCAGTTACTGGTTAGTAAAAGTGCTGATTACTCAGAAAATACTCATGATGCTCATAAGGAATTATCTAGTGGAAAAAGGAAAATTCCTCAAGAATTAGCTAGAAATATGCTGTCCTTTCGCCTATTTGTAGAAGAAAATCCGGCTTGAGACATTCAAGAACTCAAGTGAAGGTATCCCTCTAGGGCCTGCTTTGGGGCCTCTCTCTTCAGTCACTGGGGGGCAGCTGACTCAGCGCTGACAATATCTCCATCACCTGCAGGTGGCACCTTCTTCTGAGGTCCTGGGATTTTATGAGCCAGATGGTTGGGACTAACACAGCATCTGTTTCCCAGATCTCTCGAGGGGAAAAGTAGCGTCCAATTTCCATCATCTTCTGCCTTGCACCTCATGGTACTAGAGCCCAGAAAGAAAATGAAACTGCCTAACCATGTTTGAAGTTCTCTAGACTTCAAATGTGTGAACAGAATAAGAAACTCCATTTGTTTAATGAACATTCCCAACTACATTGTGCCTTGTTAATTTTCCCGTGGATAATGCTGCACTTGGCAGACACACCTTTGCTTATTGTTTGTTTTTTTTTCCCTTTCCTAGACCTGTTCTTCTTCTGCGTTTCTTTGTGTAAAGGGTGTGTACTGGCTTTGTGAAATCCCTGTAGCAAGTTGTGAATGATGTATGAAGTGAAAAGTCTTTATGCAGGGCACAGTAGGAATATAGAAAGTGCTGTGCATTCACTGCTGGGCTGAGTTTTTGACTGTGTACTAGAGTCATAGATATCCTGCATTCATCCTACACTGCCTCAAAAATCCCAGGAGTTCTCAACTGGTGGTAAGGGGCACAGTCCTGCAGAAAGGCAGAGAGTTGAATTTACTGACCTCCAAAAGTCCTTTTGGCACTGTGATTCTGCTTTCACTACAGGTAGGGTTTTTTCCCTGTAATTTTGACAAAGACATAAGAATAGGAATCCACAGTCCGAGTCCAGAGTGTAGAAAATTAACCCATTCCCTGGCCTATGATATGGGAAGGTTGGGGAAGGAGGTTGGCAGTTGTCAAACTCTGCAGGCTAATATCACTTGGAGAGGATATATCTCTTCACCCTTGCTGGAGACAGAATTTGTTATTCCAAGGAGCCAGGAGGAGAGCTAGCCTTCTGATTTATGTGGTATTTTCCTTTTAAGGAATCAGAACTCTCTGAGGATTTTCGTTTTCTCTATGAGCTGAGTGTCACATTCGTGCACTATCTAAAATTCTATCTTGTTTCAAAACTAGATGCCTAATCATCCAACAAATACCTTATACAATCAATTAGACATTGTCCGGTGTCAATTTATGGACTCATGAATTAACTGATTCAGCTACAGCAAGCATGTGGGGCTCACACCCAGGGGAGAAGAGAGATGAATAATTAGGCACTGGCTACTTATTGCTAATTGTGACTTCCTTGAAGATGGACAGAGGGGATTCACAGAGCAGCTCTGGCTGCCAGGAGTGGAAGCAGAAGGGACAGAGTGAGTCCTCCCACTCAGCCTCTGACTCATTTCTCTCCCCAACAGGAAGCCCTGGAACTTTAAGCCTTGCATCCACTCTTCCGGGTGGGGGTAGGAGAACTAAGCAACTCTTCGTTTAAGCTGTCCTCGGGGTGGGCATGTCGTAGATCATGCTGCTTTTTAATGACACCTATGACAAGGCTGAATAATTGAGTCATAATTCAAGTTTCATTTTTATGCTTGATTTTTTTTGTTACGCTTCCTCTCCTACCCTAATCTCACTGACCCAGTTCAATGAGAGTTGCCTACTTTACCTCTTATCTCAGAGGATGGGAAATTATTATCCAAGCTGTTAGATACACCAACATTCAAACAGAATCCCTGACTTCCCAAATTTCAACTCCTCCCAGAATCCTCAGGCATTTATGGTTAGGTGTTAGGCATTCCATTCAAAATCAGGCTGTCTTCATTACGTGACTAAAGAAAGAACAAACCTGTGGCCTGCCAGTCTCAGCCTTCTACTTGAATTACCACATCCCGTTCCCACATTCACAACACAGAGGGTAGCAAACCTAAAGGAGACCCACGAGGGAGAAAGAGGCTTCGCAGAAAGTCAGGTTAAAGAAACAATGGGTCCTTTAATCCTGAAGAGAAGAAAGCAAAGACATAACAATGGTTTTCAAGGACAAGAAAAGAGAATCCAGAGAGAATGGGGAGCAGTTGTGTTGAGATCAGTCTGGAAAGAAGGAATGAGCTCAATGCACAACCAGGGAGATTTGTGTGAGAAATTATAAATCATTCACCTAACTCTTACCAGCTCTTGCCTTTGATATGGAGAAGTTTCATTTTGTTCCTTGGATCAGTTATTTCAGGGTACTTGAAATAACAGATGGTTCTGCAAAGGAGAATACCTGGTAGAGTAGTTTAGATGGAATCTTTTGAGGACTTTGCTCATTGTTGGCTGTGGGTTAGAACAGAGGGCAGATATTAAAGCTGCAAACAGTTTGGTGAGTCTGTTTTGAGAAAATTGGTATTCTATTCATGCATGATTTTCTGTGTTGGGGTAAAATGTTATTACAACATTTAAAATTCCCATCTCATAATTTTCCTGGTCTCAGGCTATTTGCCCATACTTTCCTTCCAAATGAAACTTGGTGCCTGAATTTCTTGCATATGCCTCTGAACTTCTATTTCCTATTTTCTCCTTCTGTTTCTCTTGATGACTATTATTTGCTCATTTATCCATCCATTGCCTGCCAACATTCCAGGCATCAAATGCATACACCAAAATGGTGAAAAGGAGGAGGTGATAGTAGGGGTGCCTGCCATTTAAGTTAAAACAATCCATTTTAACTCCAAGGGGAAGAGCCAACCTTGGTCTCCTATGTTTTCCTACTGAGACATTTCCTTTAAGTAGCCTGAAAATAACTGGTCCAAGGAATAAAATGAAACCTCTCTTTTTCAAAAGCAAGAGTCTTAAGCAAAGGTGGTAACAAACCCTGAGACACTAAGGTTTGTCTGAACTCAAAATTCAACAGGGTTCTATCACTCAGCACGTCGCAAAAATCTGAATTGGATTTTACAAAAAGTGACTGTGGGCTCTCGGTCCATTAGGAGCATATTAAACCATTGAGATATAAAACATTTTTGTCTCTAGTAGTAAAGATCAAACAGAATCCTGAATGCAAATTTACTCCATCTTTTCACCAACAGATCATTTCCAACAACTTAGACAATGAGTGAGGAAGCACCCCATCCTTAGGAAGAGTCATATCTTGATGGCAGGGATAGGCCTGTCATCATGCCACTGCTTGGGTTCATCAGTGACAGCACAGGCAACACATTTCACATTTATTTCTAGTATCATTGTCAAAACATTCAACTTGGAAACCACATGCTCCAAAGAGCGCTACTTGATGGAGGCACAACCTATTCACACCCTCCGCGGAGAGAGATGGCGCCAGCCCATGACATGGGAGATTGCTGAGCGCTCCTCCAAGCTCCGCACCAGTCCTCAGTGATTTCTTACAGATATTTACTTTTGCACATGGCATATAGAACATTAAAAGGGTTTTGAAAAATCCCTCAGTTTTTTAACTTCTGAAGGATTATTAACTTCAAAGTCTGAAGAAATGTCGCCTTTCTATCTTTGGAAATGCCAGGAGCCTTTGCATATCCCTACCACAGTACCAAGCAGCCCCCAGCAGAGAAGAACGATCACTGCCTTGGTGACGAGAGGATGGCTTTTGATCTCTTAACATATTGGAAATTACTTAAAGGTAAGCCATCTGCTAGCTGAGGAACAAAAACAGATTACATCACACCCTGCTAGAAAGATTGTGTTAAATCCTGTATATCAAGGCTTTTAATAATTCTATATTAAGTCAGCTAATAGGATTAGGTACACATCTTCTTTAGGCTTATTTCCTCAACTATTAAAAAAAAAACTTTTTGTGTGTGTTTGACGATCTGCAAAATTCAAGAGTATTCCACTGTGAATAAAAAGGGTTCTTTCAAGAGGAAGCATTTCTTCAGATCACCACTGCTCTCCAAAGAGATGTACAGCAGAAGTGCCTTTCCAGAGCAGTTTGTAGGGGAAGGGAAACCAGTACATTTCTGTTGTTGCTAATATGATTTATTGTCTGTGCGTTATAAACCTGCCTGCAAGAACTTCATACCTGCATTGTTCTTTTTCAAGTCATAGGTGAGATCCAGGCAGGTGGGGAATGTGAGGATGCCCAATTTCCTCAATAATAGTAGTTAACAGTGACCTTGGTTGACAATTTACCGTGAGGTTGGTGTGGCACAAGTATTGAGGGGTGATGAGGGGATAAGCGTTGATTAATAAGAACTTCGAGCATCTATAAGACTGGATAGTACCAGTCTTGGAAAAGCTTGCATGCTAAAATTGTACATTGCTCACATCATACACACTGTCCTCCCCACCTGTGGTAAGCTCTGGGTCATGGGAATATCACAATATATTCACTTGATTACATGTGGGGAATAAAAAGAAAAGGTCTTCTTTATTCTTTGCCCCTTCTTTCGCTAATTTGTTTAGTGTTATTCTACAATCCCAGGGCATTAAATATGCACATGATATAAACTAACCTCCACTCATTGCTTCTAAATCTTTTAAAAGAGGTTCATTTACTCACTCGGGGAAACTAAATGTTGAATAAAGTTTTAGTAGTGATGACAACAAACTTCGTCTCTAAATGGTCCTTGAAGTAGTACTCGAAGACAAGAAAAAGTCTCAGGTCTTCTGAGAGAAGGTAATTCTTGGTGACAACAGAGGGTTACAAATAATTATTGAGAGCCAAATAAAATGCAAGATTCAACATATTTAGAAACCAACATTATGTGTTGCATATTGAAAGCACTTAAGAAGTGGGGTGTTTTCTTGACGTATAGTTGATTTACAATGTTGTATTAGTTTCTGGCGTCCATCAAAGCAATTCAGTTATCAGAATTCTTTGCCGTTATAGGTTATTAGAAGGTATTGAATATAGTTCCCTGGGCTATGCAGTAGAACCTTGCAGTTTATAATTTTATATAAAGTAGTGTGTGTCTGTTAATCCCAGACCCCTAATTTATCCTTCCCCACTCCCCTCCCCTTTGGTAACCGCAAGTTTGTTTACTATGTCTGTGAGTCTATTCCTGTTTTGTAAATAAGTTCATTTGTATCATTGTTTAAGATTTCATATGTTAAGTGATATATGATATTTGTCTTTCTCTGTTCGACTTACTTCACTTAGTATGATAATCTCTAGGTCCATCCATATTGCTGCAAATGGCATTTTTTCATTAGTTTTAATGGCTGAGTAATATTCCATTGTGTGTGTATGTATGTATATATATATATATATATATATATATATATATATATATATACATATCACATCTTCTTTATCCATTCATCTGTTAATTGACACTTAGGTTGCTTCCATGTCTTGGCTATTGTAAATAATGCTGCTATGAACATTGGGGTGCATGTATCTTTTCAAATTAGGTTTTTCATCTCTTTAGTATATATGCATGGAAGTGAGATTGCTGGATTCTATGGTAACTTTATTTTTAGCTTTTAAAGGAAGCTCCACATTATACCAATTTACATTCCCACCAACAGTGTAGGAGGGTTCCCTTCCTCCACACCCTGTCCAGCATTTGTTGTTTGTAGACTTTTTGATTTTGGCCATTTTGACTGGTGTGAGGTGATAACTTCATTTTGGTTTTGATTTGCATTTCTCTGATAATTAGCAATGTGAAACATCTTTTCATGTGCCTGTTGGCCATTTGTATGTCTTCTTTGGAGAAATGTCTATTTAGGTCTTCTGCCTATTTTTTGATTGGGTTGTTTTTATGATATTGAGCTATATGAGCTGTTTGCATATTTTGGAAATTAAATCCTTGTTGGTCACATTGTTTGCAAATATTGTGTCCCATTCCATTCGTTGTCTTGTTATTTTGTTTATGGTTTCCTTTGCTGTGCAAAATCTTAAAAGTTTGATTAGGTCCCATTTGTTTATTTTTGCTTTTATTTCTTTTGCCTTGAGAGACTGACCTAAGAAAACATTACTATGATTTATGTCAGAGAATGTTTTGCCTGTGTTCTCTTCTAGGAGCTTTATGGTGTCATGTCTTATATTTAACTCCTTACAGCTATTTTGAGTTTATTTTTGTGTATGGTGTGAGGGAGCGTTCTAACTTCACTGATTTACATACGGCTATCCAGCTTTCGCAGCACGACTTGCAAAAGAGACTCTTTTAGGTGACTTGATAGTGATTATGAACCAATTATCATAGTGAGTCAATTTCTATTTTTTGTTGCTGTTATTATTGATTCAACCATGCTCTATAGCAGTGGCCGTAATCGTGTTTACTCACCACTCCAAAAATGTGCATTGATTCTACTCTATAACACACCTTCTGGTAACATGAAGGATTTTATTAAAGTCTGCCCTTGCTAACCTAGATTTCTGGGAGTGAATCAGCAGCCCACGTTGTATAATGGAAAGGGCAGAGAGGAGCCTACACTGGCTTACTATCTCAGCCTTCATTTCAGACAGTTACTTAGTCCCTCTGAGCCTCAGTTTCCTCATACAGAAAGTGGTAATAATAATACCTAGCTTCTAGGGTTCTAGGTACGGCAATATATATATGAAAGAACCAGAATAAAGTAGAATATAGAAAATAGTAGGCACTGAATACATGGTAGCCATCAACGTTAATAATAATGATTGATCATTTGCAATGTTAGCATTTATAATAAAAATGATACACATCATGTAGTTTTGTTTCCCATTAGATGTGCTACATATGGAAGCTTAACATCCAGCGGCAACACCACAACAGAATCTGAGGTAGAGCACAAGTCTTTCCAGCCTCCTGCTGTCATCTGAGTCCCTCTTGAGCGGATATAACCCTAGGGACAGAGAACTAGCCCATCAGATGCCATGTCAGCTAAAAGCTCGAGCTGCCACTTTTACCTCTATTTGCATTAGATTGAGTCAATCTGCCTTCAGCTCCCACAAGGATAAACAGCCAGCAAACCAGTGAAGCTCTTAAGACTCAGTCCCACACAGCCTTATTAAAGGATGTCGTCTGTTTCAATACCTGCCAGCAGGTGTGGAATATCAGAATGTGTACTCGGAATCCGGTGCTGTCTTGAATTAGTGACCTTGGCTGAGAACTGAAATCTTTTTATATCAAAATAGTAGAAACCTTTCTTTTCTCTTTCCTGATGCATAACATTCTAGAAGACAGGAATGGCCTTCAGCTAATACAGATCAATTTCCACTCAGCTTCAGTCGCCATTAATTACTGTTGACTGCTTTAACCTTTCTCACTTCCTCTATGGGTTATGTTTCTTTCTACTCTACTGCCATTTAATTTATTCAGTGACATAATCAAACTTAAAATTATGTGACAAGGTTTCACGTTTTTCTTCTTCTCTCATATTTTTACTGTGCTGAATTTATTTAGAAGCAAATTATTTCCTGAAGGAGAAAAAATTTTAATGAGCTGACTTTTTGCTTAATCTCTATATTCACTTCTTAGATCTTGAATCGTTACAAGAGCACTCTCTGATTTCCTCCATCACACGTTTCAGGATGATGGACCCCTGCCATTCCCTTTAACATTCCTACAGTATTTACCTGTATAGAAATGCACTGTGTACTAATTTACATATTAAAAAGAAAAACTAAACCTTAAAGTGAAAACCAACCACTAACAGTGCGAAGAAGGTTATCAGAATGATACAAGAGCGGGAATTTTCTTTCTGAGTACTCATCTTTGTCATCACCGATCTAGGCATGAAGGTGTAGAGGAAGGACCTCGAGCTTTAGAGTCAGATACTTTCTGGGTCAAAACCTGGCTCTGCAACTCATAAACTGTATATCCTTTGGTAAAATCCTTGACTTACCTGAAACTGTCTCCTTCCTTGGAAAATCGAAATAGCTGTTCTGCCTCTCAAGATCAGGATGATGATTAAATAAAATAAAATATGTATAAAGCGCCTGGCACATCTGTTCTCTCTCAGCAAGTAGGTACATTTGAACCTACCAGCGGTACAGCAGCCTGAGCTTGGGTTCTTCTGAAAGGGGAACCTGAGGCAAAGGCTTCTGTACTATTCCTTTCCCAGCTTTCACAGCACTGGAGGGCAAGAGGAGTTAATCAGGGAAGGAAGGAGAGTCAATATAAGTACACGTGATTAAGAGAGCTGCCAGTAAGGTCCTCTCCCTGACACTGGCCATACTCCTCCCTGGCTGTATTCTGTAGCAGCAGCTGTAGCTCCACATAGTAATTAGGGCTGATGGCCATTGTCTATACAATACCTCTCTTCATTGCCTGCTGATCCACTGGCATGAAGTGCAACAATGTTCAAGTTCAGTGGAACCCTTTCTTTGCACCTGGCAGAAGGACCCCTTCCCCTTATGCACCCCACAGTGGAAACCAGAACCTTAAGTTCGTGGGGACAGAAATTACAAAATTTCACACGTGAGTTGCTGTCTGCAATGTGAATGAGAGCTGCTTTTGATCCTTCCTCCTTATGGGCATTGAGAAGAACACATTCACCAGATTGTCTCATAACTGGTACCAGAGGCCCTTTTAATCCACTCACAGGTAAGATAACATATCTGGCATAGGAGATGTGACTGGGTCTAACACGTGGCTAAATTTATGATAGTTTTACCTCATCTATCATGATCCCACAGGATTTTTCAGGGCCAGACAGGTAAATTGAACTGGGGATATGATGGAAACAATCACGTTTGCATCCTTCAAGTCTGACAACGGCATCAAACTCTGCAGTTCCTCCTGGGATGCGGCATTGCTTCTGATTTGTGGTCTTGGCCAGAGATAGAGGCAGTTTCTACTTGGCTCTTTGTATCATAATGGCCTTTACGCTACAGATCTGGGAACCAGTGTGAGGGTTCTAACAGCTGATAAGTGTATTTATCCTAATGATACACTCAGAGTATGAGAAATAACCTCAAGATGGGTCTATGAGTACTATGGACCCCCCGTGAGATAGTTTTGGGCCAAAACTTTATCATCGTGGTTCTCAGGTGAGCTTCTACCCTAACTGAAAGTCCTTGATGGCACTTCAGGGCTTTGGTTTCATTTCAGCCCCAACCTTTATTTAACAGTCTTTAAAAGGCCTGGGTTTTTCCCTTTCAACAGTGCACAGTTACTCTAACAAATGGCCACAGATGCATCTAGGGGACAAGTCAGAGGGAAATTTCCTGTATTTACTTGTGGTGACATTGAAGGGTTCTTTCCCAAGGGAGCCTGGCCTCCCTAACAATCATTGTACTCTGGGTCTGTGAACTGATTTACGTCTGGAAGCTGGGTGATAGGCTGTGATTTTTCTACCACGGTAGTTGACGTTAGTATTCTCTTCACCAAACTTCAGGGCATGTCTCAACAGATGATTAGGATTGGCTCCAGGGGTTCTTTGTAGGATGTTAAGTCCCAATCATGGATGGGTGCACCATGTCAGTAATTTTTCCTCTATCCAGCCTCATATTCTGACCTCCTCACTCTAGTACAAGGCTCTCAAGCTCCATTCTCACCCGTAGCTTCTATACCTGCCAGGTCATATTAGCAAATTTCTGCAATTCTTTTGGTATGTAAGCTATTTTCTCCAGGAGTAGTGCTTGGGCTGTATTGAGACTTTACCTTGGTCAACAGTTTAGAGGCAATGAGGGATGCTGGGGGCATATCTTAAGGAGAAAACTTATCATTTTATGAGGCACTTGCCTTAGGGGAAGTCTTTGAGTTTTCTCCAGGCAGGCAGCCACTTCTGTTCTCTGGTAAGGGAGGATTTAGTAGGAGCTCAAGATTCTCAGCCTGGTTCATCCAAATGTCCCCATCCATTCCTTTCCTGCCAAGGTCTTAACTTTGATATTGGAGATTTGTGAGGCTACATAACTCACTTTCCTTTGTAGTTCTGCCACCTTTAGAATTAGATCCTGGGCTTGATTTTTAGCATAGTCTTCCCTGTGTTTCCAGGAGACGACCATTTCCATTGAAGCTGCTGTAGAGGATTTCTGACTTTTACAGATTGGCTTACGTTGACACTTTGCTTCCAGGAGTCTGTTATTTTCTAAGGCTTCCACTGCAGCTAACAGTAGCCATCTCTATCATTCACACTTTATCCTATCATTCACACTTTATCCATGCTTTAAACTACCATGGCCCCCTCATTTACCACCTGTATCTCAGCCCAATAGCCCACAGGTCAAAGTCTTCGTTATTATAATGTCACTACATGCCAGAGGTTATCATCACCATATCTTCTGCTAACAATGGGGTCTTTTAAACCCAGATCCAAAATACCCTCCTGAAAGGCTGCTTTCTGGAGCCACTCTGCTATCAATTGTCTTCACCTCAGTTCCCCAGAAGGTAGAGTTTGAACCAAAGTCTTACATCGTACTATTTAATTAGGCAGTATCATTCAGAATGAGGAACATGGAGTATGAAGCAGAGAAGGATGGAGGAAGACACAAGAATGCTGATCAACCTAGCTGCAGCTAAGTTCGCCCGATTGCTTCATGTTGAAAGACCATCCTCTGAGAAGCCATACAACTGCTTCTCAGGACTGCTTCTCTAGGGGGAGAAAGGGGAAAGAAATCAGTTTATGGGACCCTGTCGCCCACTGGTCAAGTTTTCATCCCATGGGGGTGCTAACTCCATTGCATTTCCAGGTTGTATTTGCACGAGCGCACAGACATGCCCTATGGTAGTCTAAACTTCTGTGTTAACGTGGGCACCCCCTGGCAGAAGGTGCAAAACCAGGACATACAGTGCGTCACTGCCAGGTTGAGCCCGGATGAGTTTTATCAGAAACCATGTAGAACTAGTCACCACAGCAGTGGCTGGAGTTAGAGACAAGTGAGACAGAAAGAACTGGAAGTGATGCATATTGGGTATCTGATATACAGGTGTTTCCCAGGTTGTATTTGCACGAGTGCACAGACATGCCTTATGGTATTCTAAACTTCTGTGTTAACGTGGGCACCCCCTGGCAGAAGGTGCAAAACCAGGACATACAGTGCGTCACTGCCAGGTTGAGCCCGGATGAGTTTTATCAGAAACCATGTAGAACTAGTCACCACAGCAGTGGCTAGAGTTAGAGACAAGTAAGACAGAAGGAACTGGAAGTGATGCATGTCGGATATCTGATATACAGGTGTTTCCATCTTCCTGAGGTAAGAAATCACTTAGCATTACAGCATCATCCTTCCTATTTCTATTTCACTTCAAACAAATAAATAAACAAAGAAAACAGCTAACGAAAAAGTGATTAAAGGCTAAAGGCCTGTGGGCTCACTCAGTTTTCCCTCCGAAAAAAATCTGTTTATGGAGTATGTTGTACTTATGTCTCATTTTATTCTCACATCGGGGCAGGTACTATTAGTCTTATATGAACAAAACTAAAGCCCAGGGAGGCTGTGTATGGTAAAGTTAATATAGCAAGTGAGTCACAAATCTGGAGCCCATAATCTATTTACCCAGAAAGTGGTTTTTTTTTTTTTCATGTACTATGTAGCCAATTTATCTTTTCTCTCCCTCTAGAAATTCTCTTTCTCATGACTTTTGCCTTTGTAAATATGCTATTGTAAGACTTATTCATGCATCAAAATGAGTCTAGAAGCCAGGGCTTTAAAATATTGATAAGTTGGACTTTAAAACATTTTCTGTGGTGTTCCATCTTCAATTTTATCTTCCTCAGTTTGTTTGTGTTTCTTGTTTGGTTTCATGGTAGAAGAGACTTGAGTGGGGGTAACAAATAAGGGTGGTCCAGACAAAATGACGGCAACATGCCCAGCGTGTCTGTGTGGCAGCAAGTCCTGGCCTGCTACCTGTCTTCCTCTCATCTCTCCTGATAACTTCAGACGTTCCTCCAAAGCCTTCTTCAAGGAAAGGACCATGCCACCTATCCCTGTATTTTCCTCAGCCTCTGGGTAGCTACCCACATGTAGAAGCTGCTCCAGGTAACTTTATTGAAGGAGTACGTAAAAAGTCCCTCCCCAAACACACAAACTAGCATCCTCCCTTCCCCCTCAGGGGTGGGACTAGTTTCTAGGCCATATATTTTACAAAATGCCCTTCACTAAAATGAAGCAATTTTCAAGTGAATAGAGTCACCTCAGACATTAGGAAGGCAATTAGGGAGGACTTTGTACAAGGTGATTATTATAAAATCCTCCCGTGGGTTTTAGGACATCTAAAGCCTCTTTTCAAAATATTGAGTACACATATGATGGTATTAGACAGCCAAGAAAATATAAAGATGTATCTGTCTTTTTTCTAACAACCCTAATAGTTTTGTGGCAGCACTAAAAGTGTCCTCTGAAGGGAATATGTAATTTACCTCTGGGCTTGGGAATGTGAGACTAGTGTCATTAGCCAGTTCTTCCCTGGGTGACATATCATTTCTTTGACATCCATCTCCTTTGTGATTAATGAACCCCAGGAGTGGGAGCTGCGAAACATACTTACCCCACAGTTAACCTCCACTGAGCCTCCTGCTTCTACTACAGTAGTCAGTGCCAAGCAGGGGAATATAGGAGTCTTGACTTGTTCCTAAGGATTGAGTTACAATGAGACACTGGTTCACCAGAAACTTTGTTGCTTTTGTTCCATTTTCTTGGTAGATATTTTCCAAGACTTCCCATTAGCAAAGGAGAACACCCAAAACTGGTGAGAACAAATCCAGTTTTCCTAATTTATTCAGAGTTTTTGAAACCCTCAGCGTCAATCCCAAACCAGCGCAAAGTGTACTAGTATAGATGGGTGGTTAAAGTGATGGGATCTGGAGCCTGACTGCCTGGGTTCAAATTCTGCTTCTGCCACTTACTGGTTGTGTGATGATGGGCTCATTACTTACCCTCTCCAAGTCTTAGTTCCCTTATCTGTAAAATGCAGATAGAAGTAGGGTGCACCTAGTAGGATCATGGTTAGGAATAAATACAAAGAGGAACACAGGTAAAACACTTAGCTCAGCATCTGGCACATAGTCAGTGCTCAATTAACGGAAGCTGTTACCGTTAGCTTCTCTAAGCTGGAATAACTTTCCAATGCCCTCAGTGACTGCCTTTGAGAAACGATCCATAAGGAACAGCTTCTCTGAATACATTTGGTTGTGAGACGAGCACATTCCTAGAATTGCTTTGAATTTTTCAGGTCCCATTATCTTTTCCTCTTGTGAAAAAAAAGAAAAAAAAGACTTGTAGGTGCTGCTCAGCACAAATCACGGAGGGCTTTTAAGTGAATATTCCTTCCTCATATTTCCTCAAAGGATCAGTCCTTCTCTTGGATGAGACTCCAGCTAAGAGACCATATTCAGTTGGCCCACCCTCCCTTTATCTTGCATTGGTGCCACGTGCAATCCAATCACGAGGCTTTCACTGCAGAGTGAATTATTTTCTCAAAGAGGAGAGCAACAGGAGGACAGGGTCAGCACTGCTCAGCAGTGTCTATGGTAATAGTCCTCAGTAGCACTGTTACTAAAGCAGCCTGTGCAAAGAGAATTCACCTCTTGAGCCAATCAAACCATTCCTTCCTCAGGGCTGCATCTCTCCTGTGGTCCACATGTGTGATGATCAGTCTCATGACAATCTGGCATGTCTAAAACATATGCAAATATAGATTTATACATAAGTGCTTGTATAAAATACTTCTAGATATATACGTGTATGAACGGTACATATGCATATATGATGTATATGCCTTCCTATAGAGAGGGAAGCTTGGTCTTATATTCTGCTTGCTGCAAGGCCTTATCTATCCTTTGGTCTAGTAACTAAACAACTAAGTGTCACTTATGATAATTACACATGACAACGAAGTAGTAAGTAGGCATGAACTCACTTGAGAAATATGTTCTATTTTAGAGCCAGCGCAACAGGATAGCCAAAACCGGGAAAGCATTAGTGCTCGCACGTGGCTCACTGTTAGCATCCTTGCAGTTAGACTGCGAGTCACCAGAAAGGCAAAAGGCCCCACGGTCAATCCAGACCGGCAGGGCTCAGTGGCTCGCTCTGGAACGTTATCACTCCTCTGCTGGTTTCACTTATAAGTGGTTCAGGAGATGCCAGTTCCTGTGCCACTCTTCAGGGCTAAGGGAAGGGTGTGTATTTGCTCATTTCTTCTACACACGTTAAAAAGGATCCTTGATTTATCTTACACCCTGTCGTGTGGAATATTAAGACTGCTGGGCTTAAGTTAGAGGAAGGAACATCCTTGTCTTCTTATCTGTTTGTCTTACACTGAGCTTAAGGTTACTTGGTGAACCTCAGCTTTGGAACTTGAGGAGTTCAGGGCTGCCGTGGTCGTACGGCTCCTGAGAGGAGAGGAAGTGAGGGGCCTTGGAGTGGCTCCGTCCACCCCACCTGGCCATTTCTTTCTCTGCTGTGCGCTGCCCCAGCCCTGGCTGCAGCTGTGGCTGATCAGGGCTGGATGCCGTCAGTGCAGGACAGGAGAAGAATTGGAAGGACTGAAAACATCTTGGAAAGATCATGCCCCAGTTGGCCAGCTAGAAGGCAGAACATTTCACGTGTTCACATTTCAATGAATAAAGTCATTGGAAGTGAAAATTATAATACTTTGGGAGGGCGATCATCATACCATTAATAATTGCTGCTGCTGCTGCTGTTGATGAGTGGCAGTACATGATAACAGCCCTTCTTTGGGCCATTATTATTTACAACACAATGTTTTACATATCATGGTTTGACTTCAAAGCACCTGCTCTTAAGGGCTATACTATTTTGCCCATGTAACCTTCTTGTGTGCTGGTATATTAAATCCCTTAACAGTTATCCACAGATCTTGAGGAAAAGGAACACAGGATCCTAAAGTTTTGCTAAGATAGATGATCTGGCAAGATACAGAGTTTTAGTAAAGGGGGCAGGGTGACATTCATGAGAGGAACTGTTGAGAGAGTTCAGACACTGATCATATGCTACAGTGAGGGTGCCATTAGCCATTCGGGATGCAAATGCTAAGGGGTACTCAAGAAATAAGATATAAAGATGAAAAACCTCCATAGACATAAATCAGCTGGGTTGTGGCTTTGACTTCAACCAGTATAGAGGTTCTATCTGAAGCCCTAACCCAAGCCTGGTGGGGAAGAACAGTACTTCTTTCTATTAATTCTAGTAGTGTTAGTAATGGTAGATAGAATTGTCTTATAAAACAATTTCATAAGTAAATCAGGGCAAATATTTTAAGGGCAGAAAGGCTCCCTTAAGGACATCTGCCATGTCACAGTCACAGACAGCCACAGATAAGGGGACTTTGTGTTACATCTCTTTGTTATAGTTAGGGCATGAAAAGATCTTGAGGAAAACTTGGGACATGTCTTAGAAATGCAGAATTCTTGAACATGTGTTTTAGTCTCTAAGAACCATCATGCTTTCTACACCATAGTTTCTACACAAAACCAAAAGTGTTGTGGGTGCCGGGTTCCCATAATCCTGTGACTTTGTCAACGACCAACATCAACACGCGCTCACAGAGAATTGCCGAGGAGTCAAATACGGCGGCCACGGGCTGCTTGCCTACTACCTACTGTGAAACTCACCGTCTTTGCCCTTTCCCTGCCGACAATAACAGAACCCAGAGCAGGGAGATGTCTGTCTTTCTCTGGTGTGAACTCTGAGGGAAGTATCTCTTGTATCTGCCTCCTCGAGAAAGAGCTCAGAAATAGGGCTGTGCTGGAAATATGTAGGAAAGGAGCAGAGGTGTTGGAGTCTGCAGGGGGCATGAAAATTCCTACTTGACCCGTGGCAGGCTGAGGCAATTTTATCTGAGATAACCAGGATTTTTTAAATGCCTTTCTGGAGACAAAACATACCACATACCAAATATGAAATCATAAGATTGGAATAGACTCTCCCACTCTCTCTCTCTCCCTCTCTCTTTCTCTTTAAAGCTTATATTACATAAATGGATATAGCTGGGCCTTTTGTTCTTCAACAAACAATTCCCATCAACATTCAGAAAGAATTTAAAGCTGACTAGTTGGGCAAGGGAAGAGGAGAGGGGAAACTGATGGTGGTAAAGCTAAATGTGAAGGAAGACAAGCCCTGCTATGAGTTCACAGTCTAGACCCCAGGTAAATAGACCCATCAGTGCTAAAAGAAGGTCCCACTTCTTTTGAACCAAGTCAGATGAAGAGACTGCGCAGTTGCTCCACTTCCAGTTTAAATCCAAAGCAATTAAGCCAGGTATTTGAAAATACTTTTCTTTTCAAAGCTCTTATTCTTAATGTCCAACTGACATTTTTATTGTGATGTAACATTCTGTGCTTCTAAATGACTTTGGGAAATTAATGTTTGGCCTACTTGGTAGATTGCCAGTTTGGGGCAGGGCTGAAAGGATGATGGTACTGTGTTTTGCTTTAATTCTATTCAGTATCAAAGATATCACATGGAGAGAGTTATTTAATATGATTCTAGTGTCAACCATGGTGCAAGATTTCCCTTAGCAGAAGGCTTGAGGGAGTTCTCCAGGAGCCCGAGGCTCATAGCTGTTTCCAGATGGGCCTCAGTGTCTTTTTTTTTTTTTTTTTTCTGGTAAAGTGAGACAGGAATAGTTTCCCTGAGGTCCCTTTCCAACTCTGTTTTTCATCCTAGTTAACATTTTTAAAAACATAAAGCGTGTAAAAGTGACTGTGGTATATTCCCCTGATTCTCTATGGCATCACTCCTTGACACACTCAAAATAGAGTGTTTCTCATTCATTTTCTGCCAGGTAAAAAGACAGATAAGTCTAACTACTTAACCCCAGTCCATAGAGTGAAGGTGAGAGCCAGAAAAATTTTCCGTGTAACAGAGAAATAAGAAAAAGGGGCAAGACCAAAATGCTAAGCGACTCAGTGTTAGTCCTGAGCAAAACTGAATTCGGGAAAGTCCATCTTTGGCCTCTATTCAAATTCCACTTTCTGTTTGTTCTCTCTTCTATACAGAAAGGTTATTGTTCTCTGTTATAGCAGTAATTAAAACAATAAAAAGTCCTCCCAGGGACATTATATTTGAGTAGAGTCTAGAAAGTGAAAAAACCTTCATGCTCCAAAGATGGAATCTGAGGGAAGAAAGTTACATCGAACAGGGAGTCTGGCTTACTAAGGACTACCACACTCTACCTTCATGTTTCCATTTTTCTTCATGAAAAAAAATTTAAAGACAGTGATTGGAAATAAACAAAATACAAAACTCTTCCCTTCCCTCGCTATAAAGCCTCCCAGTTGGCAACTCTCACTTCTCAGAAACCACCATGGTAAAGAATGGGTACCATGCCCAGGCCTTTCCAGCTCCTCATGGGCTTTCTGCCTCATCCCTCAAAATTCTCTCAAGGTTTTCTGATTCTCCTTAACTTGCTGCTTCTCCAAGGAGAAGCTATGCGCAATGGTAACTTAAAATATATCTGATCCGTGTAAATGCTATTAACTTCATTAATCTACTTCTAACTGCCTTTTCTATTTATGAAGGGAGCATCAAAGCTCTGGAAAATAAACTACAAATAGCCCCACAATAGTAGCAGGATGACATTTCAAAAGAAGGCATTAAAGAAAGCTCACCAACAGTGATACTTCTTCCTAATGGTTTTGGGAGGATAATTAAGTTGTTTATCACCTTTGATGCTTATAGCCCTAACACAGGTGTTCCCTGGAAACCAATTAAAAATACTTACAGCTGATAAAGAGTGTCTCTTAGCTCAGCAAATTTACTAATAATTTCAATCCCATTTGGAAAAGAATCTTGTCAGGTCTTTTGACACCAAAAGGCAACTTTCACACTCATTTACACGTCAGTGCCTGTAGTGATAAGCACACACAGGGTATTTACTCAGCCTCTCTTGATCTCAATAGCAGTGTCCTCCAGAAAGCTTCCCTTGCCATTGAATGATAAGTTCAGTTTCAAGGTATGAATTGTGCTCAGTAGCTTGGGATTTCCTTTGAAAGGCAGTGGACTAGGATCTCTCTGATGATACCTTTGCCTAATTGTCAGGAAGAAGTGGTGCCTTGAATCTGTGGCCCTACCTTTGTAACTTTCAATGGATGTCAAGTTGATTTTTAGTTTTTTCAAGGACTTACAGAAGCCAGAAAGGGTTCTTTGTGAAAATCTTAGGTGGTAACAGGTGGCTTACGTGGTTGACTCAATAGAAAGTGGGCTCTCACTTGGTAAGTTTAGTCAGGAGCCACTTGTATCCTTATATTAATGAGCAGTTGATACACCAACCCCCCCAACCCTGGTCCAATCCACATCCATTGACTATTTTTCTGGAAGCTATTGAGTGTTTACAGCAGGCCTTTTCAATATGGTTGAAAAGCTCATTGACAAAGTTCCTGATTCTTCTCTGAAGGCTCACTAGTTCTCTTGTGGGAATGTTTGCTGGTTGAGTGGTGGATTGGTTTAGCTCCTTTCATCTGCCCAAGCCTCATTCTGATCACTTTTCTATGTCTTTAGAGCTATGGTGATTCTCAGGTCACTTTACTTCTCGTCAATTATTCACTCTTCAGTTGGGGCAAGAGGTGTGACTTTAGATTTAGTTATTAATCTCCTAGCTCTGCCATTAAATAGCTGTGTGGCTTTAATTATTCCATGCTACCTTCTGGACCTTTATTTCCTCATGTCTTTATTTGGAGGGAAAGAATTAGACCAGATGATGTGTGAAGGACCTTTCAGCCCTAAATTTTAGATGATAATTTTGGCAGATGGCTGATGGCAGATTTTCATATGAAACAGTATTTCTTACTACTTCACTCTTTTATTATTTATTTTAAATAGATATTTATTTATTTATTGGCTGTGTTGGGTCTTTGTTGCTGCACACAGGCTTTCTCTAGTGGCAGTGAACTGGGGCTACTCTTCATTGTGGTGCATGGGCTCCTCATTGCTGTGGCTTCTCTTGTTGTGGAACATGGGCTCTAGGCGCATGGGCTTCAGTAGCTGCGGCACATGGGCTCAATAGTTGTGGCTCATGCACTCTAAAGCGCAGGCTCAATAGTTGTGGCACATGGGCTTAGTTGCTCCGCGGCATGTGGAATCTTCCCGGAGCAGGGATCAAACCCGTGTCCCCTGCATTGGCAGGCAGATTCTTAACCACTGCGCCACCTAGGAAGCCCCTACTTCACTCTTTTAAATGAGTTATTGTGTAATCACTTTCTCATCCAGCCCTCTTGAATGTATAGTTGCATTTAAGTAACTGATTCCTGGCCAGTGTTGCTGAAGTTGAGAGAATGGAGAAGAGAGTGGCATGTGATAAGACTGGAAAGAGAAGTTGGAGGTTCCTAAGAAACCAAGGAAGAATTTTTGACAGGTGGAAGAATCTCTGTGGCTATAAATGTGGGAGATGGGATAGGAAGATGTTGGAGTCATTGAATATAGTTCTTTTCATTAAGAAGCCATTGCAGTGGTCTAGCAAGAGTTAATAGTCCTTTGTATTCGGTGACCATGGAGGTAAAGAGAAATGAATGGATTCAAGAACTATTTGGGAGGTGAGATTTACAGGAGTCAAGGATGACTGTTAGTTGTCCTGCTTGTTCCATTAGATGCACAGAGGTGTCATTCACCAAGATGCGGTACAAAAGAAGAGCACCAGGACTCACATAAGCAGAGGATGCATTAAATTCAGTTTTAAATAATTGGGTTTGAGATAACTTTGAGACATCCAGTAGAGATACCAAATAGGCATATAGGTCTGGTACTAAGAGGGGAGCTTTGGGTTGGATGTAGAAATTTTGGAGTCATCAGTAAATAAACAGTCATTGAAGGCACAAAGAGGTTACCTGGAGGAGAGAACATAGAGTGAAAAAAAAGGCCTAGGACTAAAGTCAAAGTGTAATGGCCAGGTAGAGAAGGATAGACTGGCAATGGAAGTGATTGTGGAGGTAGAAGGAAAACCAGGAGGGTGCAGTGCCAGTGAAATAAGGGGCTTATTTCATGAAGCAGGGAGTGGTCAATAACATCAACTCTTGTTGAGAGATTTGATGTGGGTAAAAAATTGTCCGTGTGACTTAACAATGTGGAATTAATCCATGACCTTCAAGTTGCTTTAGTGGAATAATAAGAGTGGAGCCGGGTTGGAATGGGAAGAAGAGGAACTGGGATGAAGTCACAGGGACAATGAAGGCTAAGACCTGTTATAGAAGTCAGTTTCTGAAGTAGATGAGAGAGATGGAGAAGTAGATCTAGGGGGATTATGAGGTTGTGTGACAATTGTTTTAAAAGGAGAGAGACTCAAGCATATATTTATTCAACACATTTATCAGACACTCCCCTTGTGTGAAGCCCTATGTTAGGCAACAGGGATGCAGCAAAGAATTAAAAAAAAAAAAACCCTTTTCCAATGGAATCTACACTGTGGTGAGAAGGTGACGGGACGGAGACAATAAATAAACATATAAATGTATAAAATGTCCAGCGGTGATAGTGTATGAGGACAAAAAAAGTGAAGGAAGTTGATAGAAATCTGAAGGGGAGAATATTATTTTATACAATGAATGGTCAAGAAAGACCTTTCTGGTGTATGGTTGCCAGATTTCGCACCAAAAAAAAAAGATGAAGGATGCCCAGGCAAATTTGAATTTCAGGTAAACAACAAATACTTTTCAGTATAAGTATATACAATGCAATATTGGTGACATACTAAAACATTATTTGTTGATTACCCTGTATTTAATCTGGCAAGCCCACTGTGGTCAGGTGACATTTTTTCAATGTTTAATATCGGTAGAAACTCTCCGGCTAAAGAGACCAGTTGAGCATAAAGGAGAGAAGGGATGCTGTGCTTGAGAGTGGTCTGAAGCCCCTGAGAATCATTAAGGGATGGGATCCAAAGTCCAGGTAGAGGGGTTTACCCTAGACAGGGGAAGGAAGAGGGGATGCGTGTGGATGGGCAATGGTTTGTTAGCATGGAGGCAGAAGAGGAAGGCTTCCTGTGTGATACCTTTGATGTTTCTCTGGGAGTGGGATGGAAAGCCAGGCCTGAGAGTGGGAGGTGTGTGGCAGGGAGATGGGTTTGAGGTTGAAGAGAATGGAGATATGAGAAGAGGAAGAGCAGGAGTTGGCATGACAGGTTGAGAAGCTCTTATGAATAGGCTAATTATTCAGTCTCCATTACCCTTATGGAGCACCCTGAAGGTGGGAGCAGAGAAGCTCCATCTACTCCCCCACTGACCCACTGCTCTACCCACCACAGGCTCCTGTAGGGACTGCCTGCTAAATACTCACTCCCAGCATCTTTGCCCTGGGGCTTCTGCAGAGAACTGGATCTATTAAGCATTTAAGCAATTTTCCTTTAGTTGCAAAGATTGCTGCCACTGTCGAAGCTACTTTAATAGCCCTACTTAGGAAAAGGAGATGAAGTTAAAGATAACATCAAAAGAGCCATTTATGAAGCATCTAATTTTGACACACAAACTCCGTCTTCACGGCCTGAAGTAAACTGGAGATTTGGCAATTAACCCGCTAATTTGAAAAATATTGACAGCCAGTCTGCATAGATAACACAGTGAACTTGACTTTTGGGTTTTTGGCTTTTGTCTCTTTTGTGTTTAAGTTTCTGCCTTTTACACGCTCCTTGCATGTGGCATCCTTCCTTGTTTTAGTTGCACCCAGTGCTTTAAAGAAAGAGGCAAATCATTTTGAGCAAGTTAAAACATATTTTATTCACTATGAACACTTTCCACGTGATAATTGTATTGTTGCCTTCTTAACAGGCATCATAATTGCTTTGCATTCTTTCATTTATATGCAGAACATTTTTACACCATGTGCTTTCATGTTTCATAAACACAAGGCTGAATACAGAGCTCCTTTCCAGAGTGAGAGCGACTAAGGGGAGGGTAACCTTCTTTCCTGTGAAGATTAGCTCAGCAGGCCATGACGCAGTGCTCCTCTCTGCGCGAATCAAGAGCTCAGCAGGCAGCAGCATTTAGTGACATGTCCCTTCCGCGTGTGAACCCTTGAGTGCACGCGAGATCAGCGTCCAGCAGGAGACATGTTCACCGATTGTGAAAAGACAGATTTGAGCTGGGGGTGCAGGGAGTTCTGTGCAAAGAGCCCCACTCTTCCCTTCCCCCAGGGTGAGCGGAGCACGGAGAACCTTCAGAGGCACACTTCTGGGACCATCTCTGGGGGAATTTTAATAGAGAGAAAAAGCTATCTGTAAAAAACCCTTAATCAGTGACTTAGAACAGAAAAAAATAGGGCGGGGCGGGGGGGAGGAGGAGATCAGGATGGGGAAATTTGATAGTCAAATGTTTGATATTTGGCCTTCTTGGCTTCCATGGGTCCTGTCTTCTGTGGGCCTTTCCCTGGATGCATTTTTACACGACGTGGAACTGAGTTTCCACCTATTATCTGTAACCAACTCATACAAATGCAGCTTTAGGCAGAAGTAACTCTTTTGGAATTTGTGGAGTGAGTAAGGGAGCAGAGGGAAATTTTCTCCAGGCCAGATGTTAGGGAATGTTGTCTTGTATGTGAGAGAGAAAGACTGGTCCTCCGCCAGCTTTCGGGGTGTTTCTATACAAAATCACTCTGGATAATCAAAGTCTGTGAGGAATTGCTACCTGGTTGTTTCTGGGATGTTTTGTATCTTTCATAGAGTCAGAGAATTCAGATGTGAAAGAGACTTGAATCAGTTAAGCTCGTGCAGTGGTCCTGAAACGTCTCACTGGACTACGGTTGGTGGGTCACAATCACTTGTGAACAAAGTGTCAAAGTTTTACGCATCAGAAGGGGTTAAAGACTATCTCTAGGTTAATGTCACTTTCCCTCATTTGCATTCTAATGTGTTTTCTGGCCTGGGTGACAAAGGGAAGGTGGCACTTCCTATAGCCTCTGTGTATCTGTGACTGTGGGCGGTGCTTGTGAACAATATCTGCCATGGAGATATGGAGGAATAAAGGTTGAGAATTCGGTCACCATTAGCAGATGGCTGTCTCACATCCACAGGCCCGCTGGCAGGGGTCTAGGCTCTGTTGCAGAGTCAGCAACACTCCTTCCAAGTACTTGGGGGCGTGACCTCAGAGATTTAACAGGCAGCCTGTGGTTTTGTACTTTTACCAGAGTGGTGGGTAGTTGCAGAGGCCATCTGCCTTGAACCTCTGTTTTCCAGCCTTTGGACAAGAAAAAGGATTGCATTGGTTTTGGGGGGATTACAAACCATGTATTCCAACCCTGTCTTTCTTTAGGAGAAGTTCCTATTAAATGTCACTGCTTACCCTAAGACACGGGAGTAAGGCAAATTCTGTTGTGTTCTGTCTCTTGCGTTGCACAGAAAAAATGAAGTGGAGAATGGTCCAATTAATCAACATCAATTAATGCATATGAGGAACTTGGAAAATTAAGGCCAAGATCCACATATTCCGCTTATAAGCAGGCTTCCTTATAAGATCTTTACTGCTCCATTTTATTTTAAATTCGTAGATAGCATATCAGAGATGGAAAATTCAGCTTCCACTTTCTTAGCAAAAATTTCAGTTCTGTCCCTTGACAAAGAGACCAGCTATTACTCCACTGCTAGGACAATTTAGAACAAAATAAAACAAGCATAACACAGACACATATACAAAACAAAGAAACAAAAGCTTGTCTTTATTCTGTGTATCAGAGCACATCAATACACATTTCTTTCACATACTTCACTTTATAGTTTTTAACCTTCAATTCTGATTTACTTACAAGAGTAAGGTATGAGATTTAAATAATTTACTCTATTTTATTTTTTTAGCTTTTTATTGGAATATATTTGCTTTACACTGTTGTGCCAGTTTTTGCTGAACAACAAAGTGAATCAGCTATATTTATACATATATCCCCATATCTCCTCCCTCCTGCAACTCCTTCCCACCTTCCCTATCCCAGCCCTCTAAGTCATCACCCGTCATCGAGTTGATCTCCCTGTGTTATGCAGCAGCTTCCCACTCGCTATCTATTTTACCTTTGGTAGTATATATATGTCAATGCTACTCTCACTTTGTCCTAGCTTCCCCTTCCCCCCCCCGCCCCCCCCCGCCCCGAGCGTCCTCAAGTCCGTTCTCTACATCTGCATCTAATATATCAGCTGAATAAGTAGAGGTTACTCATTGGATAAAAATGAATTTTCCCCTTTGAGAGAACTCATTAGATGTTGTCTTGTGTATTCAGTTATCAACAGTTTACTAAATCCAAGAAATAAATCAGTTTTCAAATGATGATGGTGACTGCATTACAGTTGGTGTATTACTTCTCTCTCTGTATATCTACTGAGTGTTAAATACATTGAGAGCTTAGAAGCTAAAACCAATATAGTTAGGTCATTTATCTTTGGTCAATAATGAAAATAATCCATTATATTTAAACCAAGTCTTATGGTTAACAAAGCACTTTATCATGTATTATCTTCCTTGGGCTTTGCAAAAGACCATAGAAAAAGGAATCGCTAAACAAATTGTCACATCCAGGCAACGGAGTATTTTGCAACCATTAACAGGATCAGTATAAGTGGAATGATGCCATATAGTTGAGTAAAGGAAAAAGTTACAGAACAACATGTACAGCATGCTTCCATTTTTTATTAAAAATTGTGGTGTGACTTTTACATATATTTAAGAAAATATATATTATGTTTTGTTATAAGACTAGAAAAATATTCTTCAAGTTCTGGGATGGTGTTGGAGGGGTAGAGAAGGAACACTACCACTCCTTGTATCTACTTCAGAAAGCACAGTTAAATTATGAGTGATTTAACTATTTTATGTCTTTCTCATTTTTCAAATGGAAAACTTTCAAAAATATTGTCTTGCTTTGGAGGATGAAAAAGCAAGGCTGGGAGATATTAAATGACTCTTGCAAAGTCATGCTGCTTACTCCTAGAATCCAGGCCTCCTAATTCTCTAGCAGCTGCTTTGGCCACCGCATGCCCAGAACAGAGCGTTTGAACTGTCAACTAGGTTGGGAAATATTCACAAGCTTCAAACTCTACCCTTTGGTGTTCTTTTACCTTAAGTCTTCTTGGCCTACAGCAACTGTGTTTTAGCCTAGTTAGCATATAAAAATATAAAATAAAAGCTGCTAACTGCCTGTATTTTCTTTCTGGGAAGAAGGCAGCCTACTTGAGTGTGTCCGGATGGAAATCCGGAAGTTTGTGTTCCTACCCGAGTTGTACGTGTTGGGTGAACCACTGAATACTGTATCTCAGTTTCCTCACCTGTGAAAATATTGTGCTGACCTACTTTCTCAGGATAGCTGGGTGGGCTACTTCATGATTTAAAACTGCTTTGAAAATACAAAGTTTCATTCAAATTGTTTGTCAAGCATTCCTCCTGACTTCCACCTGCCTTCCTTCTCATGCCCTTCTCTGGCATATGAGCCCTATAGACTTAGTATTTTTCTAATCTAAAAGTCTACAAAATTAAGCAGTAGTCTTCAAGTCGGAAATATGTCCTCTGGGATTTGGTTCAAATGAGAATGGACTCATTCTTTCTCTTAAACCGAATGCAAAATTTTGTGTGTGTGTGTGTGTGTGTGTGCACACGTGCACATGTTTAACATAATCAAGCAGAAGCCCATTGGGGCTGGAGGCAGCTCGGGATGCTAGAATCATGTGGGCACTTCTCTGGCTTCATATGGTCTTGTGAGGCTTAACAGCACCTAGACAGTAAGAATCAGTAGTACAGCCTAAAGAGGGGATGCAGAAACTGTTTTCTCTTCTTCTATCTCCCTGCATTCACTTTGCCTGCCTGTCCCATGATTGTCCTCTGTGCCAGTCTGTTGGGGAGGTGGAGGCAAACTATCAATAAAGCACCACAGAAATAAAAAGAAGAAAAAGAGGGAATTCCCTGGTGGTCCAGTGGTTAGGACTCAGTGCTTTCATTGCCTAGGGCCCGCTTTCAGTCCCAGGTCAGGGAACTAAGCTCCCACAAGCCATGTGGCACAGCCGCCCCCAAAAAAAATCGAAAAAGAAAAAGAGATCAGGGCTTCCTAGGTGGTGCAGTGGTTAAGAATCTGCCTGCCAATGCAGGGGACACAGGCTCAATCCCTGCTCCAGGAAGATCCCACATGCCGCGGAGCAGCTAAGCCCATGTGCCACAACTATTGAACCTGTGCTTTAGAGCCTGTGAGCCACAACTGTTGAGCCCATGTGCCGCAGCTACTGAAGCCCACGTGCCTAGAGCCCGTGCTCTGCAACAAGAGAAGCCACGGCAATGAGGAGCCCATGCACCGCAACGAAGAGTAGCCCCCGCTCACTGCAACTGAAGAAAGCCTGTGTGCAGCAACAAAGACCCAACACAGCCAATAAATAAATAAATACATAAATAAATAAATTTATTAAAAGAAAGAAAAAGAAAAAGAGATCAGGGGAGGGAGCTGAGAGTTTGCATGAGCAGCTTTCACCAACTAAAATACTGCTGAGTGAAAGGAAAAGCCTCCACCAAGAGCAGGTGCCTCCTCCTTCCACCCCATCCGCACCCTAACAGGGACGAGGGACAATGAGAAGGAGATGTTGGTGGTCACATTATGGGTCCACTCCCAAGGAACGCTTTAAACATGGGTGTGACATAGATCTGAGGAATGTCAGCCTTCTGAGTTATAGCTGGAATTCTTTCAATTGCTCCGTCTTTTTTCATATTTGAATATTTTCAAATATTTCTCAGTGTTGATCTTGAGATTTTGGTTAGTAAAAATGTCTTTCTCCAAGTATATTATACTTTCCTTGGGTCATAAACATCCTGTAACGCTCCCAATACCTACACCAGTGCTCTGCGTATAGCAGGCAATTCAGAATGATTAATGGAAATGGTTCTACATGCTGTCCAGTGTGTGTCAATCGTTCAGCAATTCTGGGATGGTGTCTCCAGACTGCTGCCAGCTTGCTCTGGCAATGTGTATGTTTTTTGTTTAGAGGGGTTTCTTTGGTTAACGATCATCCCTAGCATGTCCATGAAGACCCCACAAAACCCGTTTTAAGAAAAAGAGAACTAATTCTTTTTCCTCTCCACATGCCCTCAGATTCTTGTAAGTTGTATTTTCTTAGATTTTTGAGGAAAAAAGGAATCTCCGTGGTCTTCTTGCCCAGTCACTCACTGGATTTCCAAAATCCCTCCCCAACTTCTCTATGAGGTGGGCTCCCAGTCTCTGGTTGAAGCCTTCCAGGGACAGGCAGCTCTTTCCTTCTTTGAACAGCTCTGTCTGACAGAAAGGACTCTACCACACTGAGTGGACACAAGTCCGCCCTGGAATTCTGCCTCCCATGACCATGGAGAATAAGCCTAATCTCTTTGGAAGACAACTTTCACATGTTTCCTCCATCTGTTAAGCCATCTTCAAGTCTTTTCTCCTCCCAGCTGAACAGTCTTGCTTCCTTCCAACAAACAGCTGCTTAGGTGCTGCAGGTGTCATGCCTTGTGGGACAGAGATGAAGTCCTCTGATCCTAGAACCTGAACAGGCCTGTTTAGAGAAGAAATGTGGGCATGCACACCTTCTCTCCTTTGCACTTGAGGAGCCCATGGCCAGTACTTCTGCTGAGGGAGGGCCTGCAGGGTGTGCCCACCTTTCTTCCCTCCATCCTAATGTGCCCTGGGAGGCAGGCCAGTGCTCGCTGCCTCTCTGAGGCATGAGCAAGGGTGAGGCTTGGCGTGATGACTGAGGATAACAACACTCATAGCCCAACTTTTTATTACACCACAGCCCCTATCCTAGGAAGCTCATCGTTCAAAGTATAAGGAGAACCGTGTTTTCCTCTAATGTAAGATCTAAGTTTAATTTAACTAGTTAGAATAAGCACAGTGTTTCCAGGTATGGTGCACATCGTGATGATGGACCATCATGTTCTTTCTCACTGGAGATGCTCATAAAGACAGCTGGAGGAAACAAAGCAGGACTGAATAAAGCCAGGCTCGCGGGAGTTTCGTTTCTCATTTTGTTTTAAAGTTAGTCATAGAATTATGGCCTAGGGAGATTAAAGCACCTAACACATCACTGATTCCATTCCTTAACTAATGAAGGAGAAATAATTAGGTAGCATATTCTGTTCGCTTTGGGTTCACGTGGTAAACGTTTTGATTTAGGATGGTTTGTGTAAGACTATGTTGGACATATTCAAGGATACCGTGCATGAACTATCTGTAATCTCTGATTCTGGGAGAAACATGTTCAGTGTTATCCAGGGCTGGAGCTACCTAGAGCAGGAAATGAAAGTGCTAGCCTGTAGCGTTCAGTCAACCTGATTCCCCCAGTGTCTTCTCACCGGCCTCTCAGGCTGGATCCCTCTCTGGGCCTGCCCGTGTTCCCTGGCAGCGAAGCCAGATAAGTTGTGAGGAGTTAAAAGTTTTCCTGGGACTTCCCCAATGGCGCAGCGGTTAAGAATCCACTTGCCAATGCAGGGGACACAGGTTCGAGCCCTGGTCTGGTAAGATCCCACATGCCGTGGAGCAACTAAGTCCGTGTGCCACAACTACTGAGCCTGTGCTCTAGAGCCCTCGAGCCACAACTACTGAGCCCACGTGCTGTAACTACTGAAGCCCGCGTGCTTAGAGCCCATGCTCTGCAACAAGAGAAGCCACTGCAATGAAGAGTAGCCCCCACTCACTGCAACTAGAGAAAGCCCACATGCAGCAACAAAGACCCAACACAGCCAAAAAATAATAAATAAAATAAGGTTCTTTTTAGAAAAAGAAAAAACAACAAAAGCACTGATAGCTGGTCCTCACTTGAGTTTAAAAAAAAAAAAAGGTTTCCAACCTGCCCCATTTGGACACATTTGCACAAACCGGGTCTTCAGCTATAAGAACAAATGCCAACAAGGGACCTCTAACATTCACACAACAAATAAAACTCAAAAGTGTCGTATAAGGCCTTTTGCCTTTGGTATATTTCTTTGCATACCCCTCTCTACCAGGCATTGTGCTGGGCACTGGGGCTACAGGGTGAACAAGGTCTGGCCTCTGCCTTGTTCTCACAGTTGAGATGGGATGAAGAATCAGCTACGAAAACCAAGCGTGCTGACTGCTAGAACAGAGGGCCCTGAGGCACACAGAGGGGAGGGGAGGAGCGTCGAAGGGCTAGGGGGTTGAAGGTGGGATGGAAGGCTTTGCGGTAGACGTGATCCTGCAACCGAAACTCAAAAGTTGAGTCGGACTCAGCCTGATGCTTGAAGTAAAGAGGGACATTAGAGGCAGAGGGACTAGCATGTGCAAAGGCACTGCGAGAGAGATAGGGAGAAAATCAGGAAGGAGGGATGCCACAGGAACGCTAGGAATGAGTGATGATTAGCACATGGCACAGGGTCGAGGAAGAGCAGGACTAGACGGTATTTCCTGGCTACCAGGAGGCCCTGAGCCTCTGGGCCCTGCCTGCAAATCTCTGACCGTTGGAGCATCAATTGCATGGAAGTGCATAGAATTGGGGGAGACCTTGGAGGCCCTCAAGTCCAGCCTTCCTCCCACTGTGGGAGCCTTTCTATGGCCTTCTGATTGGGGCCTTTCAATCTAAGCCTCATCACTTTCAGAGTCAGGGAGTCCCACCAAATCTCAAGGCCAAGCCAACTTTAGAAGTTAACAAGTTCTTATTTACACAGACAGTAGCTGGAGCCAGATATTTGAGAACAGATAAGCCTTGATTCTGTGTACCTACCTTAACTTCAGAATGTGGATTTCCCTATCTATTGGAACTGTTCTTTATTTCATCTTGGGCTCACAGTACCTGAGAGTTACACCAGCTACCATTTATTGAAACCTGTTATGTACCAGACACTGGGACAGTGTCAGAGGCTTTATGTATGTTTTCTTCTTTAATCTTCCCAGCAATCTTTTTTTTTGAGAATTTCAAAAATTTAAGAGATAATTTTATAACTAATAAAATCTAAGTGAAAGAGGCAATATTTTCTAGGAAAATTTAAACAACAAAATTGACTTGAGCAATGATAGAAATCTGAATAAAAAATAAACATCAAAGAAATGGAATTGATTGTCAATTACCTAAATTAAAAATTAATTAGGCAGAGAAGGGCATTATAGGAGAGTTTTATAAAATTTTCAAAGAACAAATAATTCTTTGTTTTTGTAATCAACTCTAACACTTTTCCCCCCATTTCTAATACCAGATGATGAACTCTGGTTCTCAATCTTGGACTTCCATCCAATTCTGCAGTTTCTTTATCTTTCTATTCAACACATAGTCCTCTACCAGTTTATTTACTTGCATTTATGCATCTCTCTCTCGTCTCATTTGTTTTCTGATACAATTTTTGACTTTTTTGTTTATGTATTTATTTTTTAAATGGAGGTATAATTTACTTATAATTACTCAGTAATTTTAAGTGTGTAGTTCAAAGAGTGTTGAGAAAGGTATGGATTTGTATAACCATTACCATAATCATAGTGTAAAACAGCTTCTCAGATACTTGTCTCCTGCCCTTTGGAGTCAATCCCTTTCCCCACTCCTGGTCACTATTAATCACTTCTCCACATTTTTTCACTATAATTATTTCTTTTCTGGAATTTCCTGTGAATAGAATCAGGCAACATGTAGTCTTGTGTGTCTTCTGTTTGAATTTAGCATAATCCTTTTAAGATTCACTTCTGTTGTTGTATGAATGTATATTTTGCTCCTTTATACTCCTGAATGGAATCCCATAGTACGCAGATATCATAATTAGTTTATTCATTCTTCGGCAGATACACATTTGGGTTATTTCCAGGTTTTGGCTCTTCTGAATAAACTGCAATGAACAATTTCACAGACATCTCTTTGTGAAAAGTATTCATTTCTTTTGGATGAACATCAGGGAGTGAGAGTGCTGGGTATTATAGTAGGTGTATGTTTAATTTCTAAGACATTAACCACTTTCCAAGGTATTGCATTGGTTTGCATTCCAGGAACCTATAATGAGAGTTTCAGTTGTTCCACATGCTCACCAATACTTGGTATGCCACTTTTTTATTTTTAGCCCTTTTAGTAAGTATGTAGTGATAAATCATTTTGATTGTAATTTGAATTTCCCCAATGAGTACTGATGTTGAGCATCTTTTCGTGTGCTTTTTTTTTATCATTTTTATTTCTTCTTTAGTGAGGTATGGGTTCAAATAGTTTTATCAATTTTTAACGGGGTTATCACATCATTATATTGTAAAAATTCTTTGTATATTCTGGATACAAGTGCTTTATTAGGCATATGTTTTGGAGATATTTTCTGCTAGATAATTGCTTGCATTTATATTTTCCTTAACATCTTTTGAAAAGCAGGAGTTTTTAATTTGAAAGTTTCTACCTATTTTTTTCTTTCATAGTTCATGGGTTTTGGTGTCTTTTTTTTTTTTTTTTAAGCTCTTTTTTGGAGTATAATTGCTTTACACTGTTGTGCCAGTTTCTGCTGTACAACAAGGTGAATCAGCTGTATTTATACATATATCCCCATATTCCCTCCCTCCTGCCATTCCTTGCCATCCTCCCTATCCCAGCCCTCTAAGTTGTCACCCATCATCAAGTTGATCTCCCTGTGTTATGCAGCAGCCTCTCACTAATTATCTATTTTACATTTGGTAGTGTATGTATGTCAATGCTACTCTCTCACTTTGTCCTAGCTTCCCCTTCGCCACCCGCCCCCCCCCACCCCCGTGTCCTCAAGTCCGTTCTCTGCATCTGCATCTTTATTCTTGCCCTGTCACTGGGTACATCAGTACCATTTTTTTTAGGTTCCATATATATGAGTTAGCATACGGTATTTGTTTTTCTCTTTCTGGCTTACTTCACTCTGTATGACAGAATCTAGGTCCATCCACCTCACTACAAATAATTCAATTTCATTCCTTCTTATGGTTGAGTAATACTCCATTGTATATATGTGCCACATCTTCTTTATCCATTCATCTGTCAATGGACATTTAGGTTGCTTCCATGTCCTGGCTATTGTAAATAATGCTGCAGTGAACATTGTGGTACATATAGTTTTTTGAATTATGGTTTTCTCAAGGTATATATGCCCAGTAGTGGGATTGCTGCGTTGTATGGTAGTTCTATTTTTAGTTTTTTAAGGAACCTCCATACTGTTCTCCATAGTGGCTGTATCAATTTACATGCCCACCAACAGTGCTAGAGGGTTCCCTTTTCTCCACACCCTCTCCAGTATTTATTGTTTCTAGATTTTTTGATGATGGCCATTCTGACCTGTGTGAGGTGATACCTCATTGTGGCTTTGACTTGCATTTCTCTAATGATTAGTGATGTTGAACATCTATTCATGTGTGTGTTGGCCATCTGTATGTCTTCTTTGGAGAAGTGTCTATTTAGGTCTTCTACCCATTTTTGGATTTGGTTGTTTGGTTTTTGTTTTTTTTTTTGATATTGAGCTGCATGAGCTGCGTGTATATTTTGGAAATTAATCCTTTGTCAGTTGCTTTGTTGGCAAATATTTTCTCCCAATCTGAGGGTTCTCTTCTTGTCTTGTTTATGGTTTCTTTTGCTGTGCAGAAAGCTTTTAAGTTTCATTAGGTTCCATTTGTTTATTTTTTATTTTATTTCCATTATTCTAGGAGGTAGGTCAAAAAGGATCTTGCTTTGATGCATGTCATAGAGTGTTCTGCCTATGTTTTCCTCTAAGAGTTTTGTAGTGTCTGGCCTTACATTTAGGTCTTTAATCCATTTTGAGTTTTTATTTTTGTGTATGGTGTTAGGAAGTGTTCTAATCTCATTCTTTTACATGTAGCTGTCCAGTTTCCCCAGCACCAATTATTGAAGAGGCTATCTTTTTTCCATTGTATATTCTTGCCTCCTTTGTCAAAGATAAGGTGCCCATATGTGCGTGGATTTATCTCTGGGCTCTCTCTCCTGTTCCATTGATCTATATTCTGTTTTTGTGCCAGTACCATACTGTTGTGATCACTGTAGCCTTGTATTACAGTCTGAAGTCAGGGAGCTTGATTCCTCCAGCTCTGTTTTTCCTTTTCAAGATTGCTTTGGCTATTCGGGGTCTTTTGCATTTCCATACAAATTGTAAAATTTCTTGTTCTAGTTCTGTGAAAAATGCCATTGGTAGTTCGATAGGGATTGCACTGAATATGTAGGTTCCCAGCAATCTTTTTGAGGTAGGTATACAGATACGGTTCCTTGTTTTGGCAAAGTACAGAAACTGATTCAGCTAACTTATGCAAAAATATGGTCTATTGTAAGAACATGGGGTAGCTCATAAAATTGAAGAAGCTGAAAAACCAGTCCCAAAAAGGACAGCAGCCTAGTAGCTTAGGAAATTCTGGCATCAGGGACCGATGGTCTGTCCCTTCATCATGTCATCCTCAGAAGGAATCCACTCCAGCCATTTTCTACCCTTGGGTCACCTAACTCAGGTTTAAAATTCCAGGCAGGCCACCTTGATTGACACGAGGACTCTACTTGACTTGGAGGAAATCAAGGTGATTTTTCTAGAGTAGGGAGAGTGAATTCTGAGTGGACATAACAGCTGTCGATTAGCATAGATGATGTTATTCCTGTTTACAGATCAGGAAATTGCAACTCAGAGAAGCCAAGAAGTCTCCCAAGGTTACACAGACAATAAATGACATGGCCAGGGTTTCCAGGGTCTCAACCTAGACTATACTACAAGGCTACAGTGATCACAACACTATGACTCCAAAGTCCAGGTGCCTCCTGATTCTGAAGTCCAGGTACCTCGCATTCCTCTTTGCTGCCTGTTTGGGTGAACTACGTATGGATACTGATATTTGGAGTCAAGCTATGCCTGGTAGGCAGAAACGTTGCTGTCAGTCCTATATCTGGGTCAGTCTCCTTAGTTCCCATCCCAGTTCTTAGGAGATGGCTCCAGTAACATCTTTCTGTCCCCTCACATGCGCTATTTTGCTGTGAGGAAGTAGCCAAGCTCTGCTTGCCCTAGTAGGAGACAAGAGAATAGTAAAACACAGCCCATCTCTCCAATGTCTCCAATGTTTTGCCCTGGGGAGCAACACACAATACCCCCTTCTTTTCATGTTGACCTTCTAAATATTTGAGAAGAGCTATCTGTCCCACCCAGATCTTCTCTTCACAAAGCTAAATATTCCCATTCCTTTAAAGATTCCTCATACTGCTCTCCCATATGACCACATGCGGATATTTTCCATATGTCAGCTAAGTCTCCAAAACTTACATCAGATGAGAATCTGGCCGTGTATGAAAAGAAGATATTTCCCCTTGCTTTCTCTTTCTGATTCATTAGATTTCATATAAACCTTTCTGATGACTACCTGCTGTTTTCCAATTCAGCTGCAACCCAATATGACTTACGAGGCAAAATTCTTATTCTTCTGTCTTCGTTTATCATTTCCCACCAACCCAGGGCCCCGAAAAACACCCTTCAGAAGCCGTAGCCAATGGGCAGTATAAGTCCACTAAAAATGCCAAGTTTTGATTCCTTGCCATGTTTCAGTTTATATATGGTCACATGACTTTTTAAAATCAAGGTTTTTGTTCAATGTAAATAATTTTAAGTTTGAACAGCTGTAATCACATCCTCCAAAGAAAATACCCTGCAAGTTGGCTGAGGGTGTTGTGTGCCAGACTCTCCCCCTAAAATCTCTTTCATTGTTCTTTCCATGTTTCAAAAAGGAAAGTAGAGATTTGAAAATTGTTTTGAGGTTTTGAGCATTTACAGGGCATCTCCTCATAGAGACATTAGTTGTGCTGTTGCTGAAACAACGTGTCTGATTATATGAATTGTCATGGAACCTCCAAGTCTGAGTTGGAAGAAAGGGAAAAGAAGGAGAATTGCAAATGTAGGGAAAGAAGTTTAGGATTTTTCTGGTCTGAATCTTATAGCGGGGCAGCTTGGAAGACTGGAGCTGGCACGTTAGAGAATTAAATAAATACTGGAAGAGTTGGACTGAATGACTCCATATCCTAGGCTCAGCGTGTGGTCAGCCCGGTCAAATATTCCCATCCTCTTGCTCTTCAGAACATGACTCAAAATTCACCATTTATGATCTGCACGTCGTGGAAAACGAACTGAACTCAAACAGCGGCAGTTATTGTCAGCTCTGCCATCAATGAACTACGTATCTTTGAACAAATTACGACCTGATTTTGAAGGCCCTTCTCATAGGACCGTTGGTCAGTGACCGTCTCTTTGGAGAGATGATGTTTAATGATGATTCTGAGGTAAGAGGAAGGAGCAGTTTCTCTTGCTGTATTGTGTTATTCCATCTGGGACAAAAGGAGAGAAGATTTCTCCCAGTTTTCTGCTTCATTAGACTTAGCATACACAGGCTGAAGACTGAACTGCTAAACGAAGCTGGTAGCTTCTGGTCACTGGTCGTTAAGTTTATGGAATGTAGAACCTCAGAACTGGAAGACTCATTAGGAATCATCTGGTACAAACTTTTGCCTGTTGCAAAAATTGCCTCCACAAGACCGCTGAGCAGTGGGGTCTAAGATGGTGGCTACTTCGGTACGTAGGGGTAAGGCTCCCACCACCTTCCAAAGCAGCTCACTCTATTCTGAGGTGGTTCTAAACACTATACCCTTTCTGTATTGAACTGTTATCTACCACCTCTTGGTTAGGGTATGCCCTCTAGAGCCACAGAGAATAATACCTGCACCATTCCTGAACTCTCCAGTTTCTTTCAGCTGCTGTTTTTATCACTTAATTCCCAGACCCCTTACTTCCTTGGTCACCTTTTTAGTGCACACTTCATTTTGTTGCAATCCCTCGTGCATAATTTGAATCTAGTCCCCCTACTGTGTGAGCGTCCTAGATATGTAGAAGTCTAGAGTTTAAGCTCTGTGAGGGCAAAGGCTATGTTTCTTTCACCAGCAGCTAGTAATGCCTGAAATGTTGTAGGTACTCAAAAATATTTTCTGAGTGAATGACTCTGACCTTTTCTTTAGTTGCTTTGTATAGAACTCCAAGGAATGTTGAAAGTCCACTCTCCTCCTAACAGGATGGGAAAATATGCCCTATGTGTTTCATTTGAATAAAGACAATGTCTCTCTCTCACAGGCAGAGCTAGGTTAGACTTTCTGGAAGGCCAATATCTTATGCTTTAAAATGTTAAACTACATGGAAACATCATTACCAGAGAATAACTTAGATATTGACAACTTTGGCTCAACGTGCGTTGTACTGATGTTTTCCAGTAGCTTTATGATTCATACAATTTTCTAGGCTGTTTTGATTAACAAGAGAAAAATTTATAAGTCAGCAAGAAGAGGAACTGTGGAGTTTTGCCTTACTCAGTATAACTAATCATCTGAAATCTGCAGAATGTCACCTCTGGCACCTGGCTACACAGCTGAATGAAAAGTTCACTAATTACTTTGCTGTGCACCCCTCTAGGTGATTTTTGGGGATATGTGGGTGTTTCAGGGACTCCAGTGGAGTAAAACACAGCTGTTGAATTTTTTAATATTCACTTGAAAAGCAAAGAACACAAAAACCCCATGATTTCACCTCAACAATTTCAGCCTCCGTGGACAGACTCTGGCTCGTTCCTTGACCAGCAGGGGACCCAGGTCTTCTCTCCACCACAGCCAAATGCGACCCATGACAACTTTCTGGAAAGTGCTGTTGATCAACAGGCACCTCCATTTGAGGACAAGAAAACGATCTACTAATGGGTCTTATTATCCTTCTTCCATAAAACTACTTCCAGTTTTAGTGAAATTGAGTTAATGTGAACATATTTTTCTGTGGTGCTGTCTCGCACTGAGCTGTGTGTGCGCGTGTGTGTGTGTGTGTGTGTGTGTGTGTGTGTAGACATATGTACTTTGTTTCGTTTTATACTCTCACAAATAGCCAGGAGACTGCAGAGGGCATGGCCAATCAGTCCTCCAGTTCCTGGCAAGGAATGACAAACTGTAGGAAATCAGCTTTGAAAGCTTTTTTGGCCCCTCACATTATTATTAAGCTAAATCTAACAAGGATCTGAGTGGGGGGAAAGGAGGCAGTATACTTTCCAAGGAAACTAGCCTGAAACTATTTAGAGACATAGTATCTACAAATTCTGTTAAAAAAGAAAAAGAGTGTTCTCAATATCTTCTCCTCTTCCTAAAGATTGAAATAACCCTTAAAGACAATGAAGTTACAGCATTTATTTCTAATCGACACCTTTTTTGTCAGCCCTCTCCAATCTCAACCTTGTATATCCCCTGCCACTAGAAACCATCTCATTTAAACTAAAAACAAAACAAAACAAAAACAAAACAAATGAAAAAAAAAACCTGTGAAACAAAAAGAAAAGCAAAGACTCATGGTCATATATGATTCTGGTTTTTAGCAAAGACCAACAGTTTATTATAGAAAAATATAAATTAAGTGACTTACAACAAAATCTGTTCTTTACTTGGTGATCCTAGGCTGACTTTTCCTAAGATGACTTCTATTTGTTTTCACTGGGAAGCAATACCTATTGAGGGACAGATTCTGTCTGTAAAGAAATGATGACCATGCCCAGAGAAGATTAAATTTTCACCAACAAGCTTTTCATTTTTCCTAAGCATCCTAGACCAAAACCTCACTAGACTCTACGTCTGCAACTCCCACAGAAGGATTTCACTAAGGGCTTTGGCTCTCTTCCTTCCAATTCCTGCTCTTCCTAATGCTCTTGGTTGGAATTCTCCCCTGCTAAGCACCAGCAGTCTGACTCACTCTAGGGACTGGGAGTAGAAGGGCCTTCCACATTGTGAAGTTCAAGGATTCTATGAAAGAAGGTCAGACAGCGTAACCACAACTGGAGTTAAATAAAGGCCCAGGGGAAAAGACAAAATAATTCTGAGGCAAACTCCTAGGTTTTACTGAGGACTTGTTGATTTTAGTTTTCTTTCTGCTTTTATTCAGATAGAAGGTTTAGTGTAAGGTGTTTATATGTGACTTCTTGACCTTCCAAGTGATTACTAAAAAGTATGCAGTGGGAAGACTTTAATCCCAAACTGTCTATCTCTCCAGCATCAGATCTTACAATTTTTGGTGCAGAGAGCAGAACATTCCATTGTAATGTTGTTTACTTGTTTATAGGTCTGTCTCTCCTACTCAGCTGGAAACTTTATCAAAGGCAAAAACTATGCCCTTTGTGTCTTTTAATCCCCAAAGCTTGTTTAATGCCTGGTACATAGCCAGTAAGTATTTGTTGAATTAATCCATGAAGGTAAATTGAAAGGATGCCATTGGCATTAATTGTCATTACTGGCAAGACCTACAGTAGGCAAATAAATGGCCGTATTATGGCTCTGGTAACCACTGTGTCTTTTGAGGCCCAATGTTAAGCCCTTTTTCATTCTCCTTTCCAAGCATGGAGCCTGAGAAGGCTCAGTTTGATTTCCATATTTGGATCATGCTGAGTGCAGACCCCAATTCTATAATCCATTTCTTTCTGAGGCTGTTGGCATCTCTGGAGTCAGGAAGTAGCATCTGCTTCAGTGAGCTGATTACCAGTGAGAAAAAAAGAGGTAAAGGCCAGCGTTAGGTGGGGTCTGGCTTAGCTTCAAAGCAGGCATATGGCTTGTATCTTAATGAGAGAGTTTACATATTCGGGAAAGATACATCTGAAGGGCAAATTAACTGGCTCAAGACCAAGTGCATAATGAAATGTTGCAGATTTGATTGCTCTAAGTCAATGGCACACTGTCTTGTAAAAGTTTCTCTCTCAGTTCTCACTGCTTCACTCTAGTTGGGGCCCTGGTTGCCTGAAGCCAGGATCACTACAGTGGTTCCTCATGTGATCTACCCCTGCTGGGTGTCTCTGCATTAAATCCTGTTCCATACACTAGAATGTTAATATCCCTAAAATGCCATTTTCATTTGCTTAAAAACCTGTTTCCCCCCTTCCTGGCATTCAAGTACTTCCATGAGGGTCTGGTCTTAATCAATATTTTCATCCTACCTCCCCATAGAGTTCCAAGCCAATGTTCCTTCCCACCAGCCTGGTCCACTCACTCATAGTCTCCTGATTCCTTTCTGCTATGCTTGATGGTGCTATTAGTCTGCAAAGTCCTATTTGCATTGCTTCATGTCTCCAAATTCTGCCCACCTTCCCAGGTTCCTTTCAAGCCTCATCTATTCCACAAAGCCTTCTGCCATCATTCTAGTCCTCAGCAGCATTTCCTTCTCTGAACACCTATAGAACTATCAGACATCGGGAAGGGACTAAGATGTACTATATTTTAAGCATCCTTGAATTCAAGCATATTCAGTGGGATAGAGCATAGTTTCTTTGAAATCTTGATGTCACCTCATAGAACGTCCAATGTGGAGAACTCCTGTGGTGCAGAGACCAGGGACTCAATTTAACAAGATAAAACCAGTATATCAGGACGGCATGCTCTATCCACTTCATCCCCTTTGTCCCTTCCCATTGTTGTCACATTTAATCATAGAGTTATGTCTTAAGGATGAGTGATATCAGCCAGAGAAAGATTTCAATCTTAAGAGGACTCCACTCTGAAGAATCAGAAGATCCAGGTGAAAAGACTCTGCTATTTGAGTGGTAATAGCTTGAAGTGGGACAGGCTGGTTTGAACATGGGGAGTGGTGGCAGAATGAAGCTAAGCTCCCCAGGAAAAAATGGGTAGAAACAGATGAAGGAGGGTATCCCAAGGGAAAGGGTGTTTCTAGGCATCCATGCAAGACAGACACAACACAGCAGAAGGTGGCTTGATGAGAAGAACAGCAGTAACAACAAAAATCTGTCCTATCCTTTGGATTCTCTATGGGTTTCTGGGCCACTATGAGTAAGACTGGATTATTTCTGTTGGTGGACTGATCACGTACCTGTTTTCAGGAGATGTAGAAGCTAAGAGCAGGGATACTTCAGCTTGTAAGGTACTAGATCTGGGACATAGGAGGCAGAGGTAGTGGTGATGGTGTTGGTGGAGATGAATATAACATCGAGGGAAAATCTAGCTGATGGTTCATGAAGCCATAACAGAAAAGAAAGCCATTTACCTAATGGCAGTTACATATATTTTGGTGGAAATGCATAGAAGAAAATAACATCCAAAGTGCTAGACTTAATGTCTAATCCTTGTCACTTATTCCATGAGCACTCTTGGCACTTATCTCTTGGTACTTATAATGTAAGACCTTGTTTTTTAAGAACATGTTTTTCAACAAATATTGTATATTAACACATATATGTGGTATCTGGAAAAATGGTACAGATCACAGGTTTGCAAGGCAGAAATAGAGACACAGATGTAGAGAACAAACATATGGACACCAAGGGGGGAAACCGGGGGGGGGGGGGCAGGGCTCGGGTGGGATGAATTGGGAGATTGGGATTGACATATATGCATTAATATGTATAAAATAGATGACTAATAAGAAAAAAATCAAACTGTATACTTTAAATATGTGCAGTTTATTGTATGTCAAAAAATTTCTTTAAAAAGAACATGTTTTCAACTTTTTTTTTTTTTTTTTTTTGGCACACGGGCTTAGTTGCTCCATGGCATGTGGGATCTTCCTGGAGCAGGGATCGAACCCATGTCCTCTGCATTGGCAGGCGGATTCTTAACCACTGCGCCACCTAGGAAGCCCTCAACATTTTTTGATGGCCACCCATACTAAAAAAATATCTTACACAGCCTAATGTTTCATGGGGACAAAACCCTAATCTTACTAAGGATAAATACAATGCATTTTGGTATTTTCTTATCTGGTAAGTCTTTTTAATTTAAGAAATGCTGGTCAAGACCTACTAAATTGGCTTCATGACCCACTAACGAGAAAACTATGTCAGAGCAATTAGGCATAGCTGACTTCCAAGACCGTAAAACAGAAGTGGAGAGAGACCCAGGAAACCTAGTTCCAAGTATGTTCTAATGGATTGTCAGGGGTGCTATTGGTGGCAAATTTAAAGGGCTTCTTATACCCCTTAAATTATATCCTTTATTGTTTAACCCTTTTGGTGCAGGCAGACTCCTTAAGACACCACACAAGGATGGAAGGACTGCTTAGGGACACGGAGAATGACCTAGAATCTGAGAGTCTACATCTCATTCCACAGAGGTCCTTGGAAGGAGAAAAGATGTTCCTAGCAAACCAAATCTCACTCTCTGAAGGCAGGACCACGTCTTTCTATCCCCTTCAGTACCCAATATGGTACTTTTCATGAAGAAAGTACACAATAAAATGTTGGGTCACACATTTTGAGATTAATAAATTCTAGAACAGTGGCTTTCAACTTTTGAAGGGTATTCTTTCTTTTGAAAATGTGCTCACATTTCTGATCTTAGACTTTTACTTACCACTCCATTGTTGATTACTTGAAGACTAGTAAAAAAAAAAAACAAACAAACCATTAAGCTTCAAGCACATAGTATAATTAATGTCATTTACATTGTTTAGCAATTTTATAAGTACTATTTCCCCCATTTTAGATGAAGAAACTGGAACCCCATGGGGTTAGGAGATTTGATCAAGAACTCAGAGCTAGGATGTTCTGGGGCCAGGATTTGAACCCACACCTGGATGATTGTGAAGCCTACATTCTTCTCATGCCTTCAGAATAGGTCATACATAGAAGTCAGGCCTTTTGGGCCTTGGTGGAATGAATACTGATCTGGGTACAAGTGTTAGCTCTCCGAAAACTCTCCTCCTGGCCTGGACATATTGGTCAACCCTTCTGAGTCTCAGCTTTTCCATTTATAAAATGAGAATCATGCCCTCCTCACAATAGAACCACTGTGAAGATTAAACAAGACAATTTATATGAATTGTAAACTGTGGATGATTTTATAAATATGAGATGCCACTTAATGCCTTGGCTTCCTGTAAGAAGTGATGGGAAATGTGATAACTTTATAAATTACCTGGCATCCTGCCTGAAAAAATTATATATGCTTGATGAATTTTCCTTTCCTTTTCTTCTTCCTTACTATGTATATGACAAATCTACTCTGAAATACCCCAATAAAACCAAAGAGGTAAATGCTAGACTGGCAGGATCCAGGGAAAACATGCCAAGTGGTCTTACGAGGAAGGCAGGTGCTGGAGCTTCAGAGCCCAACCTTAAAAGATACATGCTCACTGACAGCTTCTACTTTGGAATCCTGTCTACAGATTACATGAGTGGCATCCAATTTGTGAAGGTTTAAATTCAGGTTGCCAAGCAGCGGTTTCAGAAAGAGCCTCTTTGCTTTTGGAAAATAAATGGAAAAACTAGCTCAAGTACCATGTCCATCTCTGTCTGTCTTGGATAACCCCAGCAGTATGTGTTAGCTTGAATGGGAACGATCAAGGGAATAGGAGGTAGTTTTTATTCAACTAAGGGTCATTAATGATATTTAACTGCTTCCCAGTATCAGTAGGTATGATCAAATGGTCTCCCAGTTCTCTAAGTGCCTCAGCTCTCCCTCACTAACAGACTATACCATAGTGTATTACAGATTTCACAGCTAGACTCTCCTGGTTGCCTGAAAGTCAGAGGACCAAGGGAACGAAGACTTGCTCTTCCAAACCCTCTTTCTTCTCCAGCATTTCTGCCATAGCTGCTGGATTTCCAAGCCAACCACTTACGTCACATTCCTTTCTCCTGTCCCCTCCTCTGAAGTTCACTTCATAGGCATCTTCCTCTATTGATGCACATTGTCCCACAATTCAGAGGGAAGCTCTGCTTGAGAGTGTTGCTGAGGAGAATTCCTACCCCCGGCTCACAGTAACAGAATAGAAGGAATTTTGCTCAAGTCACTGCCAAGGGCCAATTTCAAGATGAAGTATAAAGAGCATTTTTCTGGTGTCAAAGGACTTGGCTCCTCTGCCACTGAGAAGATCGTGGGCAAGGTTAAGTAGATCTTAATGCATCTCTCAGGGCTGTGAGAATCAAGTGAGCTACTAGAAGTAAACATGCCTTGTAATATATAAAACATTTTACCAATGCAAGAGAGTTTTTGTGTCAGAGGCTAGAGAGCCCAAGACTCACCCCTCCCCTTTCCTGTGTTCAGACTGACAAGGAATAAGTGTATAGATAACAAACTAAAGAGAACCGAGTATAGACTTTGCAACTGGCACAGAAAACACCCAATGCTCCTCAAAATGCAGGTGCTGGTAAAATTTAGATTAGAGAACACGGTTTGGACCTGAAGCCAACATGGAATCGTTCTAATACTCTTCTGAATCCAGGCCATAGGATTTATTTGACTGGTTGATGAAGACTGTGGAGCAGGCTCCAAATCTGCTTACCCAATCAGCTGTGGAACTGGGAGCAGAAAAGAGATGTGAACTAAAGTGCTGAGAGATTCTGCCCACTGCTATGACATGGGTTCTGACCAATCATCTCACTTTTCCTCCTAGGGGGAGGAGGGAATTAGATGAGTGAGGGAAGGTCCCCAAAAATCCCTAAGGGAAGAGAGGGCAGAATGCCAATGGAAATATAGGAGGTGAGGTGGGGAATAACCATTTTCCCTTTTTCAACATTTTCTGCAGGAATCAATTGGGATCATAAATCATATTTTCCCATACAAAGCAAAACAAACAAACAAACCCATAATTAATTTAGGGAACGGACTTCCCTGTTGCATTTTTTTTTAATTCTCTCTTTTTTTAAATCTTTATTAGAGTATAATTGCTTTACACTATTGTGTCAGTTTCTCCTGTACAACAAAGTGAAAGAGCCACACATATACGTATATCCCCACATCCCCTCCCTCTTGAGCCCCCTCACAACCTGCCCATCCCACCCCCCTAAATCTTCATGAAGCATCAAGCTAGTCTCCCTGTGCTCTGTATTAGTTTCCCACTAGCCATCTATTTTACATTTGGTAGTGTGTATACGTCGATGCTACTCTCTCACTATGTCCCAGCTTCCGCTCCCCCGGGTGTCCTTAAGTCCGTTCTCTATGTCTGCATCTCTATTCCTATCCTGCCACTAGGTTCATCAGTACCATTTTTCTATATTCTGTAAATATGTGTTAGCATACGGTATTTGTTTTTCTCTTTCTAGCTTACTTCATTCTGTATGACAGACTCTAGGTCCAGCTACCTCACAGTGAATAGCTCAATTTCATCCCTTTTTATGGCTGAGTAATATTCCATTGTATATGTGCCACATCGTCTTTATCCATTCATCCATCAATGGACATTTAGGTTGTTTCCATGTCCTGGCTATTGTAAATAATGCTGCAATGAACACTGTGGTACATGTATCTTTTTGGATTATGGTTTTCTGTGGGTATATGCCCAGTAGTGGGATTGCTGGGTCATATGGTAGTTCTATTTTTAGTTTTTTAAGGAACCTCCATACTGTTCTCCATAATGGCTGTATCAATTTACATGCCCACCAACAGTGCTAGAAGGTTCCCTTTTCTCCACACCCTCTCCAGCATTTATTGTTTCTAGATTGTTTGATGCTGGCCATTCTGACCTGTGTGAGGTGATACCTCATTGTGGTTTTGATTTGCATTTCTCTAATGATTAGTGATGTTGAGCATCTTTTCATGTGTCTGTTGGCCATCTGTATATCTTCCTTGGAGAAATGTCTGTTTAGGTCTTCCACCCATTTTTGGATTGGGTTATTTGCTTTTTTGGTATTAAGCTGCGTGAGCTGCTTGTATATTTTGGAGATTAATCCTTTGTCAATTGCTTCATTTACAAATATTTTCTTCCATTCTGAGGGTTGTCTTTTTGTCTTGTTTATGGTTTCCTTTTTTTTTTTTTGGGGGGGGGGTACATCAGGTTCAATCATCTGTTTTTATACACATATCCCCGTATTCCCTCCCTTCCTTGACTCCCCCCCCCGAGTCCCCGCCACCCTCCCTGCCCCAGTCCTCTAAGGCATCTTCCATCCTTGAGTTGGACTCCCTTTGTTATACAACAACTTCCCACTGACTAGTTTACAGTTGGTACTATATATATGTCTGTGCTACTCTCTCGCTTCGTCTCAGCTTCCCCTTCACCCCCCGCCCCCTCCCATACCTCGAGTTCTCCAGTCCGTTCTCTGTATCTGCATCCTTATTCTTGTCACTGAGTTCATCAGTACCATTTTTAGATTCCGTATATGTGAGTTAGCATACAGTATTTGTCCTTCTCTTTCTGACTTACTTCACTCTGTATGACAGATTGTAGTTCTATCCACCTCATTACATATAGCTCCATCTCATCCCTTTTTATAGCTGAGTAATATTCCATTGTATATATATGCCACATCTTCTGTGTCCATTCATTTGTTGATGGGCATTTAGGTTGCTTCCATGTCCTGGCTATTGTAAAGAGTGCTGCAATAAACATTATGGTACAAGTTTCTTTTGGGATTATGGTTTTCTTTGGGTATATGCCCAGGAGTGGGATTACTGGATCATATGGTAGTTCTATGTGTAGTTTTTGAAGGAACCTCCAAATTGTTTTCCATAGTGGCTATACCAACTTGCATTCCCACCAACAGTGCAGGAGAGTTCCCTTTTCTCCACACCCTCTCCAACATTTGTGGTTTCCAGACTTTGTGACGATGGCCATTCTGATTGGTGTGAGGTGATACCTCATTGTGGCTTTGACTTGCATTTCTCTGATGATTAGTGATGTTGAGCATCTTTTCATGTGTTTGTTGGCCATCTGTATGTCTTCTTTGGAGAAATGTCTATTTAGGTCTTCTGCCCATTTGTGGATTGGGTTATTTGCTTTTTTGGTATTAAGCTTCATGAGCTGCTTGTATATTTTGGAGGTTAATCCTTTGTCCGTTGTTTCATAGGCAATTATTTTTTCCCATTCTGAGGGTTGCCTTTTAGTCTTGTTTATGGTTTCTTTTGCTGTGCAAAAGCTTTTGAGTTTCATGAGGTCCCATTTGTTTATTCTTGATTTTATTTCCCTGATTCTAGGAGGTGGGTCAAAAAGGATGTTGCTTTGATGTATGTCATAGAGTGTTCTGCCTATGTTTTCCTCTAGGAGTTTGATAGTGTCTGGCCTTCCATGTAGGTCTTTAATCCATTTGGAGTTTATTTTTGTGTATGGTGTTAGGAAGTGTTCTAATTTCATTCTTTGACATGTTGCTGTCCAATTTTCCCAGCACCACTTATTGAAGAGGCTGTCTTTTTTCCATTGTATACTCGTGCCTCCTTTGTCAAAGATAAGGTGCCCATATGTGTTTGGGCTTACTTCTGAGTTCTCTATTCTATTCCATTGATCGTCCTTTCTATTTTTGTGCCAGTACCATACTGTCTTGATCACTATGGCCTTGTAGTATAGTTTGAAGTCAGGAAGCCTGATTCCACCAACTCCATTTTCCCATCTCAAGATTGCTTTGGCTATTCGGGGTCTTTTGCGTTTCCATACAAATCGTAAGTTTTCTTACTCTAGTTCTGTGGAAAATGCCATTGGTAATTTGATCGGGATTGCATTGAATCTGTAAATTGCTTTGGGTAGTATAGTCATTTTCACGATGTTGATTCTTCCAATCCAGGAACATGGTATGTCCCTCCATCTGTTTGTGTCGTCTTTGATTTCTTTCATCAATGTCTTAAAGTTTTCTGCATACAGATCTTTTGCCTCCTTAGGCAGGTTTATTCCTAGGTATTTGATTCTTTTGGTTGCAATGGTGAATGGGAGAGTTTCCTTAATTTCTCTTTCTGCTCTTCTGTTGTTAGTGTATAGGAATGCAAGAGATTTCTGTGCATTAATTTTGTATCCTGCTACTTTACTAAACTCATCAATGAGTGCTAGCAGTTTTCTGGTAGAGTCTTTAGGGTTTTCTATATATAATATCATGTCATCTGCAAAGAGTGACAATTTTACTTCTTCTTTTCCAATTTGGATTCCTTTTATTTCTTTTTCTTCTCTGATTGCTGTGGCTAAAACTTCCAAAACTATGTTGAATAATAGTGGTGAGAGTGGACACCCTTGTCTTGTTCCTGTTCTTAGAGGGAATTCTTCCAGTTTTTCCCCATTGAGAATGATGCTGGCTTTTGGTTTTTCATATATGGCTTTTATTATGTTGAGGTAATTTCCTTCTATGCCCATTTTCTGGAGAGCTTTTATCATAAATGGATGTTGAACTTTGTCAAAAGCTTTTTCTGCATCTCTTGAGATGATCATATGTTTTGTATCCTTCAATTTGTTGATATGATGTATCACGTTGATTGATTTGCGTATATTGAAGAATCCTTGCATCCCAGGGATAAACCCCACTTGATCATGGTGTATGATTTTTTGAATGTGCTGCTGGAGTCTGTTAGCTAATATTTTGTTGAGGATTTTTGCATCTATATTCATCAGTGATATTGGTCTGTAGTTTTCTTTTTTTGTGACATCTTTGCCTGGTTTTGGTATCAGGGTGATGTTGGCCTCGTAGAATGAGTTTGGGAGTGCTCCGCCTTCTGCAATATTTTGGAAGAGTTTGAGAAGGACAGGTGTTAACTCTTCTCTAAATGTTTGATAGAATTCGCCCGTGAACCCATCTGGTCCTGGGCTTTTGTGTGTTGGGAGATTTTTAATCACTGCCTCGATTTCCATACTTGTGATTGGTCTGTTCATGGTTTCTATTTCTTCCTGGTTCAGTCTTGGAAGATTGTATTTTTCTAAGAATGTATCCATTTCTTCCAGGTTATCCAATTGATTGGCATATAGTTGCTTGTAGTAGTCTCTCATGATGTTTTGTATTTCTGAGGTGTCCGTTGTGACTTCTCCTTTTTCATTTCTAATTCTGTTGATTTGCATCTTCTCCCTTTTTTTCTTGATGAGTCTGGCTAATGGTTTATCAATTTTGTTAATCTTCTCAAAGAACCAGCTTTGAGTTTTATTTATTTTTCTTATGGTTTCTTTCCTTTCTTTTTCATTTATTTCTGCTCTGATCTTTATGATTTCTTTCCTTCTGCTCCCTTTGGGGTTTCTTTGTTCTTCTTTCTCTAGTTGTTTGAGGTGTAAGGTTAGGTTGTTTATTTGATCATTTTCTTGTTTCTTAAGGTAGGACTGTATTGCTATAAACTTCCCTCTTAGAACTGCTTTTGCTGCGTCCCATAGGTTTTGGGTTGTTGTGTTTTCGTTGTCATTTGTTTCTAGATATTTTTTGATTTCCTCTTTGATTTCTGTAGTGATTCCTTGGTTGTTTAAGAGTGAATTGTTTAGCCTCCATGTGTTTGTATTTTTTGCAGTTTTTTTCCTGTAATTGCTATCTAGTCTCATGGCGTTGTGGTCTGAGAAGATGCGTGATATGATTTCAATTTTCTTGAATTTGCCGAGGTTTGATTTGTGACCCAAGATGTGATCTATCCTGGAAAATGTTCCGTGTGCACTTGAGAAGAAAGTGTAGTCTGTCGTTTTTGGATGGAATGTCCTATAAATATCAATTAAGTCGAGATGGTCTAATGTGTCATTTAAAGCTTGTGTGTCTTTATTGATTTTCTGTTTGGATGATCTGTCCATTGATGTAAGTGGGGTGTTCAAGTCTCCCACTATCATTGTGTTACTGTCGATGTCCCCTTTTATAGCTGTTAGCATTTGCCTTCTGTATTGAGGTGCTCCTATATTTGGGGCATAGATATTTACCATTGTGATATGTTCTTCTTGAATGGATCCCTTGATCATGATGTAGTGTCCTTCCTTGTCTCTTGTAATAGTCTTTACTTTCAAGTCTAATTTGTCTGATATGAGTATTGCTACTCCAGCTTTCTTTTGACTTCCATTTGCATGGAATATCTTTTTCCATCCCTTTACTTTCATTCTACATGTATCCCTTGGTCTGAAGTGGGTTTCTTGTAGGCAGCATATAGAAGGATCTTGTTTTTGTATCCATTCAGCCAGTCTGTGTCTTTTGGTTGAGCATTTAATCCATTTACATTTAAAGTGATTATTGACATGTGTGTTCCAATGACCATTTTCTGAATTGTTTTGGGTTTGTATTTGTAGGTGTTTTCCTTTTCTTGTGTGTCCTACTTAGAGACGTTCCTTTAGCACTTGTTGTAAGGCTGGTTTGGTGGTGCTGAATTCTCTTAACTTGTGCTTGTCTGGAAAGCTTTTGATTTCTCCCTCAAATCTGAATGAGATTCTTGCTGGGTAGAGTCTTCTTGGCTGTAGGTTTCTCTCTTTCAGGACGTTCAGTATATCCTGCCATTCCCTTCTGGCCTGCAGAGTTTCTGTAGAAAGGTCAGCTGTTATCCTGATGGGTTTTCCCTTATATGTTGTTTGTTGCTTTTCTCTTGCTGCTTTTAATATTTTTTCTTTGTGTTTAATTGTCGTTAGTTTGATTAATGTGTGTCTTGGTGTATTTCTCCTTGGGTTTATTCTGTATGGGACTCTCTGTGCTTCTTGGACTTGGTTCATTATTTCCTTTCCCATGTTGGGGAAGTTTTCCACTAGAACCTCTTCAAATATTTTCTCAGACCCTTTCTTGTTTTCTTCTTCTTCTGGGATGCCTATAATTCGAATGTTGGTACGTTTAAGGTTATCACTGAGGCCTCTGAGACTGTCTTCTATTCTTTTTATTCTTTTTTCTTTTTCCTGCTCTGTGGCAGTTATTTCTCCCATTCTATCTTCCAACTCACTTATTCATTCTTCTGCCTCAGTCATTCTGCTGGTTATAGCATCTAGAGTATTTTTAATTTCAGTTATTTTGTTATCCATGGCTGTTTGTTTTTCTGAGTTCTTATGAACTGTTTCTTGTACTTTCTCTATTTTGTTATTGAGATTTTGTATCATTTTTACTATCATGACTCTAAATTCTTTTTCAGGCATTTTTCCTATTTCCTCCTCATTTATTTGGTCTTGTGGGTTTTTTTCCTGCTCCTTTGCCTGCATGGTGTTTCTTTGTTTCCTCATGGTTGTCCAAACTTTTGGGGTTGCTTGTCCTGGCGATAGAGGTGTTTATAGAAGACTGTCCAAGCCTCAGACTAATGTCCAAGTATTGGATTAAACGAATATTAAGTCTAGGAAACACATACATATATAAGACACACAATTACTGAATCCGTTAGGACATAAGGCTCTAGAAAGACCTGACAGAACCCCAGTGTGCTATCAGATATTCAAAGAGAAACCCAACAGAAATTGACAACAGAAACAGAACAAATCAGAGACAAAAGCAAAAGCAAGCAAACAACAAATAACACCCTATACCTACAAACATCAATCCAGGGAGATTTTGTAAGCTAGGATCAAATATAGAAAAGAGCCAGAGTACCACCAGAGAGAATGGAGATTCTCAGAATGTAAGTAGACAACTGTACTAAGAACGAAGATAAAGACAAAAGCCTAATATTAAATACCAAGGCAGTGCATCATCTGGAGAATAGAGCAAGGAGTCTGAGCAGACCGATAGTGTTGCTTATAAGTATGTTAAGATAAAATAAACTTAAAAAGACTGGAAGAAAGGGGAACAGAAGAGCGTAGTGTGGTTGGAAATATGCAAATAAAAAGAAAGGAATAGAAATGTATAAAAGATAGGGATGAAAGGAAAGTATGAGAGATATTTTGTCCGTACTACCAAAAACTTAGCTAGATATAGAAGTATATAAAAAGGCAAAAAAAAAAAAAAAAAAAAAAGAATAAAAAATATCATTAAAAAATTATGTTATAAAACTTGTAGATCCCTTAGGGCTAAGATCATATTTAAAAGTCAAAAAAAAAAAAAAAAAAAGAGAGAGAGAGAAAGAAAAAAAAAAAATCCAGAACTGATCCCAGAATGGACCAGTTCAATAGGTATTGATACTACTATTTCTGTTTCCTTAGCGTCTCAGCTGTAAGTGTCCTTCTCCTTGCCTTGGGTTTTTTTTTTTTTTTTTTGCGTTATTCTGTGACCAGCAGAGGTTCCTTTATTGTTCGTCTGTAAGCGTCGGTGTGTGGGGAGGGAGAGGGTACAATAGTGGCTCCTTCTCCTGGGAGTGAGTGAGCAGTGGCGCACTGTTGTTTCTGTCAGGCTTGGAGGTGCCTGTTGCAGAGGGTGCTGGTGGCTCAGGTGTAAACAGAAAGTCTTAGAGTTGGGCCTTTCTCAGGGTTTTTTTCTTTTTGATGCTGTTTTTTTTTTTTTTTTTCTCTTGGCAGCCTCCCTGCTGCTGGCGTTGCAAGGGGTTTTAATCTAGCCCCGCCCGAGTGCCTGAGGGTGCTTGTTATCCCTGAGCACCTTAGGTGGCCCGCAGGGCATCTCTCCACTGCCTGTTGCAGAGGCGCCAAAAGAGAGGGAGAGGCTATGTGCGCGGCTCCTCCCCCCCGGCCAGTGAGCCTGCAGCCTCCAGCCGCCATCATGGCCGGGCAGCTCTCAGGGACGGGCACTCCTCTCCGCGGACCTCCTGCCTCCTGTCCTCTCGGTTCGTCACCCTACCGGCAACAATGTTTCTCACTCTGAACCAGCTCTCCGGTTCCCACGCTCCCGCTCCTGGACCCTCCGTGCAGCCGCGGATCAATGTCTCGGTCTGGGAACGCTGAGCTGCGCTGCGGACCCTCCATATGGTTCTCACTCCCTCCGTATGTTTCTCACTCCCTCCGGTCTGCCACAGCTCCGCCGCTTCACCCTCTCTGAGCCCTCGTAGATGCCTCCCTACCATCTATGTCAGGCTCCCCGCAGCCCTTTCTGGTGTCCGAGGCCGTCTGCTGGTGTTCAGCTCGTTCTCTGTAGGAATTACTGCATCCTTCCGTGCATTCCCAATGCATCTGTGGAGAGGGATGCACTCCACATCTCTCTACTTCACCGCCATCTTTTTCTCCTATGGTTTCTTTTGCTGTGCAAAAGCTTTTAAGTTTCATTAGGTCCCATTTGTTTATTTTTATTTTTATTTTTTTATGTTTTAGGAAATCAGTATGCTTTATTTCATTTATTTTTTCTTTCTTTTTTTTTTATTATTTTTTTGGGGGTACATCAAGTTCAATCATCTGTTGTTATACACATATCCCCGTATTCCCTCCCTTCCTTGACTCCCCCCTGCCTCGAGTCCCCCCCACCCTCCCCGCCCCAGTCCTCTAAGGCATCTTCCATCCTCGAGTTGGACTCCCTTTGTTATACAACAACTTCCCACTGACTATCTGTTTTACAGTTGGTAGTATATATATGTCTGTGCTACTCTCCATTTGTTTATTTTTGTTTTTATTTCCATTATTCTGGGAGGTAGGCTATGATTTATGTCATAGAGTGTTCTGCCTATATTTTCCTCTAAGAGTCCAGTCTTCCATTTAGGTCTTTGATCCATTTTGAGTTTATTTTTGTGTATGGTGTTAGGGAGTGTTCTAGTTTAATTCTTTTACATGTAGCTGTCTGATTTTCCCAGCACCACTTATTGAAGAGGCTGTCTTTTCTCCATTGTATGTTCTTTGCCTCCTTTGTCATATATTAGGTGACCATATGTGTGTGGGTTTACCTCTGGGCTTTCTGTCCTATACCATTGATCTGTATTTCTGTTTTTGTGCCAGTACCATACTGTCTTGATTACTGTAGCTTTGTAATATAGTTTGAAATTGGCGCGCCTGATTCCTCTGGCTCTATTTTTCTTTCTCAAGATTGCTTTAGCTATTCAGGGTCTTTTGTGTTTCCACACAAATTGTAAAATTTTTTGTTCTAGTTCTGTGACAAATGCCATTGGTAATTTGATAGGGATTACATTGAATCTGTAGGTGGCTTTGGGTAGTATAGTCATTTTCACAATGTTGATTCTTCCAATCCAAGAACATGGTATATTTCTCTGTCTGTTCATGTCATCTGTGATTTCTTTCATCAGTGTTTTATAGTTTTCTGAATACAAGTCTTTTGTATCCTTAGGTAAGTTTATACCTAGGTATTTTATTCTTTTTGTTGCAATGGTAAAGGGGATTGTTTCCTTAATTTCTCTTTCTGATTTTCATTGTTAGTGTATAGGAATCTTATTGCATTTTGATCTTTCAATTACCTCCCCTAAATTTGCTTCAGTGTGATTAGTTGGAAACTGTATTGTAAGTAAAAGCACAAGTTCAGGATCAAGGGTGATAAAGATCAAGAAACTCCTAATGGATGGATTAAAGGGAAGTGAAGAAGCGTTTAGGTTGTTTTGATGAGTTATGTTTACCCAATACATTATATACACTTGCAGTAACAAGATACACTTAGTGCTATTAAAAAGTCATATTCTTGAAATTCATGTAGGAAAAATAATTTGTTATGACCTTAAATTTAATAGCCATAACCCCCTTTTCTCATTGAAGCCATTGTTTTTGTAACACAGGTTTTCTCAGGGAGACACTAAGCATATTATAGAAGACAGACCATATTTTGTTCATCGAATATCTGTTATGTATCTGGCATGTGTTAGACACCATGAGAGACTTAGAATTAAGACAAAGTTTGTACTCTAAATAGCCAATAGGAGAGGCAATGGAAAAATCAATAATAAAATAACAGAAGCTAAATGTGTACAGCTATAACTCAAATTGGAATGGGGTAAGTGCTCAGAGTGGGGTCCATACATATAATAAGTAATAGGGTGATTACTAGTTTAGGGAGCAGGGATGGGAAGGACTTTGGAAAGGACAGAGAAACTCAGGAAGGACTTCAGGGAGGAGATAGCATTTGAGTTGAGTCTTTAAAATGTGGGTATTATTTAGACATAAAAAGAGGATGGATAAGACATGAAAGGCAAAGGGAGTATTGAGAGAAAGGCACTGAGTGGCATGCAAATTTAGAAAAAGAGAGTAGTTCCTATTGACTAGATCATGGGGCTCACCAAGGGGCACATGAGAAATAGAAAACTCAGTGGAGGCCACATAGAGACCTCTTCATGTCAAACAAGGGATTTTGGATTCTGCTCTCTGTTGGCAGTAGGGCTTTGTAACAAAGCCAGGAGCAAATTGCAGGATCTCTTGCATATTTGGTATGTATAAACCTTGGCTTTCCCCTCAAAGGTTTGGAGGTGGAAGGAAGCCTTTTGGGGGGGTATAGTGATTGTCCAGGCAGGAGTTATGTTTGCCTGAGCTAGGATGGTGGCTGTGAGAAGTGGAAGGAAAGAATGAATGGGAAATGTGCTGCTCAGAAAGAACTGATGGGATTTAATATACTTGATGTCAACCCAGTAAATGCCATGACCCATTTACTTTAACAAAGATGCCCCTCAGCAATGTAATTTGTAAATCATTTTTATCAAGAATAAATATAAAATTATTTAGGTAAATACACACTGGCTTCAACCCATTAATTTTCCAGCACTGTTTATTGCACTGCCCCGTTTTCTGAGTTAGGCGACACTTTAGAGAGCAACTTGCCCAGGAATTTTAAACATGTTTCTTCAACTCCCAAGCTGTCCCTTTTTAAAATTTCTTTCACATATAGGCTGCCTGTACCATTTCCTTTGCCCAAAGGGTTCCATAGCTATAAAATAGTTTGAAAATCATGAACTAATCCAAACTTCATAGATGAAGGAATGAATTGGAAGGACATCATCATTTCTGGACTCCAGGTCAGATCACAAAGAAATAGATAATAAATCCCTTTTCCATATGCTGTATTCTCAATTTCTCTTTCAGTGTTGTAACACCCACTGTGTCATTATTATTCTGTTTTTCTTCCTGGCACAATATTAACATCAGAGCTGGTTATAGATTTATCAGTATTCAGATGTGGGGAAATCAATCATTTACAAAACGAATGCCAGCATCTAGATGGAGAGCCATGGAGCCACTACTGGAAAAGAAATAGGAATTCTTGCCTGTGTGTTCTTTGTCTTGTTTAATTAGTTGTGTGCAGTATCTTTTTTCTCAAATAGTTAATATTCCATTAACAACTCTTATTATAGAGTCAGGTAATTATGAATTTCTGTTTATGGACGGAAAGTTTGTTTTTCTAAAAAAAATAATTACAACGCACTAATCCTCATGGGAGGTTGTAGGCATAATCAAAAGATAATTTGGAAATCCAAAAATGGTCTGAAGGGTCAAAAAGAAAAAAGATAAGTATAATGTATTATCCTTTTAATAAACTCATATTCCCTGAAGAAATCTGAAAAAAATGCTAATAATATTACACAAATTATTAAATTTCTAAAGAGGATTAATGAAATGCAGCTTTGGCAAAACTTAGCTGCGTTCTGTTGGTATGCCTTACATTTGTGATGACTCTATTGTGTGCTTTTGCTCCCTCTCTTCACACTGAACTAGGGTTACTCAAAATCTAATGCGCGCATAGCAGAGTATCTTGTCGAAATGCAGATTCTGATTCAGTAGGTCTAGGTTGGGCCTTGGATTCAGTTGATGCTGCTGGTCCTGGGACTGTACTTTGAGTAACAAGGCTGTAAATACTTCACTGCTCTAACTCTATGGAGTCTGGTTACCTTCACAGGATTTCCTACATCCATGCTGCAAACAATTTTTTCTCAAACAATGCTTCCTGAAATTCTAGGGCACAGTGGATATTACTGAGGGGATAAGGGTAGGGTCCAGAAATAGTTTCAACATATATGGCTAGGATACTGTACCACTCTGCTACAGATGTCTCATTTTTATGGGCTTGACAGATAGGCTATTTTTTGAAGAAAAAACCCCAATGCTTAAAAAGGAAAAAAAAACTGGAAATGATGGTTCTAGACTTTTCCAACTTCTCTTCTCTTCAAGGAAAGCTAACACTTGCTGAAAACTTAGTGTCCCAGCCCATGCACAGGAATTGCCCAAGGTCACACGTTTGAGATGCAGTGGAGGAGGCAGGGTGGGATTCCCAGAGCTGTCTCATTTTACCTAAGCCTGGGCTATTTCACATGCACCATGCTTCCCTCCTGTCCTGCTTTTATGCTATATCTTAGCATCAGGAGGTCTAGTGCTCTGCTTTCTCTGGTGAGAGCTAAATATTATGGAAAACTATTCAGTATTTGGACATAGAGAAGCAAGTCTCTGGTGTGAAACACAATAGACGAGAAAATAGGAGCCCAAGAGATCTCAGAAGACCCTTAACTTTCTTTAGTTGGTTTGTGAGTGCAGATGAGTAGCGTAAATCAGATTTGCAAATATAAAGGGGCTGAAAAAATTGAGTCAATTAGTGGCTGGCCCATCTGGACCAACAGAGAATGGAATGTGTTACTCTTTGATAACTGGAAATTTTATAGATGAGCAAAAGGTGAAAGCATTTTGATTTTTAATTACTTATAATATTTATATCCTTTCTCATTAGTCTTCTCTCTCAATACTATTAAGTTGATATAGGCAAATACAGATTACTGTCTCTTCCTGGGAATACTTTAGTGAAAAGTAGTATATTGAAAGACTAAAATTGTTTTCAATTCACTCCATTTCTCTGGTACCCCAAAACTGAGGATACGGAGGCTTGGCTATTTGATACTACCTCCCCCCTAGTGTGAGCTGTGAGACTTGTAGGCATAACAAACTGCTAGGTCAGGAATCAACAAGCTGCAGTCCATGGCCTACAAGCTAAGAATGTTTTTTTTATCTTTTTAAAGGGTTGTACCAAAAAATCCAAGAATGTGTTGCAGAGACAATATATGTCCTAGAAAGACTGAAAGATTTATTGTTTGTCTATTTATAAGAAAAGAATGCTGATTCCTGCTCCATTCCTGTTTTGAAACAAAAACATACAAATCTCAGCAAGTAGGATTAGATGGGAGCTTCCTCAACCTTATATACTGCATCTACAAAACACCTACGACTAACATCATACCTACTGCTGAAAGTCTGTATGTTTATCCCACCTTCTAAGATCAGGAAAAGGGCACACATGTCCACTCTCCCTACTTCTATTCATCGTTATATCAGAAGTTCCTGTCAGTTAAATAAGGTAAGAAAAAATTAAAGGCACCCAGGTTGGAAAAGAACAAGTAAAATTGTTTTTATTCACAGATGGCATTATAATCTAAACAGAAAATCCTATGGAATCTACCAAAAAACTACAAGTGAGTTTAGCACATTTACAAGGTATATATAAAAGTTAATTTTATGTCAATATATTAGCAAGTGGAAATTTAATTTTAACATTTTAAATAACATCAAAATGTGAAATATTTAGGAATCCACTTCAAAATGTATAAAACATATGTAGCAGAAGGAAATTCAAGAAGACCTAAATAAATGGAGAGATATATTGTGTTCACGAATCACAGGAATCAAAATTATTAAAATGTCAATTTTACCTGAATTGATGTGTTGATTCAGTGGAATCCAAACAAATCCCAATAGGCTCCTTTGGACAACTTCAGAAGCTGATTATGAAATGCAAAGGGCCTAGGATAGCCAAAACATTGTTTTAAAAGGACAAAGTTGGATAAATTACACTACCTGTTAGAGATTCTTAAAAACAGCAAAAAAAAAAAAAAAAAAACAAACACCTGTGAAGGCAAACCAGGGAAAGTAATGACCCTTATTGAACTTTACAATTGTGAGGATAAATTGAAATATGTTTATCAGGTCTAATACTTCATTTTAAGACACACACTACAATCATAGTTGTGGCATGTGGGATCTTTTTTAGTTGCGGCACAGTGAACTCTTTGGATCCCACATGCTACAAGTAAAGATCCCACGTGCCGCAACTAAGACCCAGTGCAGCCAAATAAATAATTTTTTAAAAAAAGACACACACTACAATCATAAAGATGGGTGATATGTCTAGATATAATACCATTTTAGAAACTATTGGAGTTACTAGTAGTATTTAACCTGGAAAAGAAAAGGATTTATTAAGGAGACCAAATAACTATATTAAAAATATAAAAGGTCATCACAATAGGAGAAATATTTGACTTATTCTGTGTAGCTTCAGAGGGAAGAGCCTGAAGATAAAGGTGGCAGAGGTAGGCTTGGGCTCAGAGCAAGGGAGAACTTGCTAAAATGAAGTGGGGCCGCTTTGTGGGGTGGTGAGCTCACCATGGCTGGAGGTTCAAGCAGATGCTGGAAACTACTTGCCATGTCTGATCTGCTGAAATTAGATCAGTGTTTCTCAAAGTGTAATCTGAGGTCTACTTGAACAGGGAAGTTGTTAAAAATTTAGATTCTTGGGTCCCATCCCAGACCATAAATTTGAGTTTGGGGGGATGGGATCTGGGAATCTGCACTTTTACAATCTTTGCAGGTGATTTTTATGTTCATTAAATTTAGAAATTTAATGGTTGAGATGACTGACAGGGATCCTTCTCAATTTAATGAATCTCTGATTCTCTCTTTCCTTTCCTAAAGGTCTCTTTTTGTTCATTTTGTTGGGTCGATATGAGAGTCTTCCTATAATTTGCAATTATTTCTGAGTCCCAAACAACTTCATGGCAAATGAAACTTTGGGAAATGTTGCATAGTGGGATGACTCAATGTGTTGTCATGCATGTGATTATTATGGTAGAGCGACAAGACTGCACACTGATTGCTGTCTCCACTTTAATACCAGGATTTCAGCAATCTGTGGGACCAACTGTAGCCTAACATGCAGAAAGAAACACCAAAGGAATGGCCTCACCACAAGAGACATTATGGCCGTGACATAGACTACCTTGGGCTATTGACCCAACTTACTTTCAAAGTCACAACTTCTGGCTAGAGAAGTGTACAAAGGGGATCCCTAAATATAGTTCACGAACTTGGGGTTATATCCATAAAAAGAGTAACATTTTTTATTTTCAAGTTAAAAAAGAAACAAAAAATTACCACCTGAAATCCAAATATAGTTTTATGACAGGAAGAAGCATACCATTTAGCTACATTACACATACAATTACACTCCCTGTCACCTCACACCTGTCAGAATGGCCATCATCAAAAAATCTAGAAACAATAAATGTTGGAGAGGGTGTGGAGAAAAGGGAACTCTCCTGCACTGTTGGTGGGAATGTAAGCTGATACAGCCACTATGGAAAACAGTTTGGAGACTCCTTAAAAAACTAAAAATAGAACTATCACATGACCCAGTAATCCCACTACTGGGCATATACCCAGAGAAAACCATAATCCAAAAAGAAACATATACCATAATGTTCATTGCAGCACTATTTACAATAGCCAGGGCATGGAAGCAACCTAAATGCCTATCAACAGATGAACGGATAAAGAAGATGTGGCACATATATACAATGGACTATTACTCAGCCATAAAAAGGAATGAAATTGAACTATATGTAATGAGGTGGATAGACCTAGAGTCTGTCATACGGAGCGAAGTAAGCCAGAAAGAGAAAAACAAATACCGTATGCTAAGTCATATATATGGAATCTGAAGAAATGGTACTGATGAACCCAGTGACAGGGCAAAAGTGGAGATACAGAAGTAGGAAATGGACTTGAGGATGCGGGGCTGGGGTGGGGACCGAAGGGGAAGTTGGGACAAAATGAGAGACTAGCATAGACATATTTACGCTACCAACTGTAAAATAGATAGCTAGTGGGTAGTTGCTGTCTAACAAAAGGAGATCAACTTGATGATGGGAGATGCCTTAGAGGGCCAGGACAGGGAGGTGGGGAGGGAGTCGCGGGAGGGAGGGGATATGGGGATATATGTATAAATACAGCTGATTCACTTTGGTGTACCTCAAAAACTGGTACAAGAGTGTAAAGCAAATATATTCCAATAAAGAGCTTAAAAAAAAAAATCTCTACTCTCACATCATTCCTGGGTATGCAACAGCCACAGAAGGAATAAGAACTCTCCCACAAAAAATGGCGGACAACTTTGCCACTCAACTCAATTTTATTTGCAGTTTAATTAGTAGATGTATACACATTCGCCATTATTGCATCTCTGAACAAATTGATTCCTTTATCATTATGATAAAATATATTTATCTCTGATAATATTCTGTCTTGAAGTCAACTTTTTCTGATATTAATATGGCTTACACTTATTCTGCACGTGGTATATCTTTCTTCATCCTTTAACTTTCAACTTGTGTCTTTATATTTAAAGTACCTCTCCTATAAACAGGATGTAGTTGGGTCTTATTTCTTGTTTTTCCCAGTCTGATAATCTCTGCCTTTTAATTGGAGTGTTTAATCCATTCATACTTCATCTAATTATTGATACAATTGGGTTTAAATCTATTATCTTTCTATTTTTATTTGCCTCCTCTGTTCTTTTTTTTTTTCTGTGTTATTTTTTGTGATAATAAATGAATTTTTAGTATTTTATTCCATCTTCTCCTCTGTTGGCTTTTTTCCTATACTTTATATTTTTTCTTGGAAATTATGATATACGTGCTTAACCTAGCACAGTCTATGTTGAATTAAAATTGTACTGCTTGCAACAGTACAATTCCTTTTATACTCTGGCCCTTTTTTGCTATTGTTGTCAAATATTTTACTGCTACATCTGTTTTAACACTCCACAATAAATTGTTTAACTATCAGCTGACTTATGAAGATTTTTTTAAAAGGGAAAATAGTATTTTATAATTACCCACATATTTACCATTACTAGTACTCATCCTTCCTTCCTGTAGATCTGAATTTCCAACTTACATCATTTTCCCTTTGAATAATTTTTAGCATTTTAGATTAAAATTTTTTTTAATTTAGACATTTAGAATCTTTAGCACTTTTTTATTGTCAGTTCTGCTGGTGCAAATGTTCTCAGCTTTTATTGTCTAAAAATGTATTTCACTTTAATTTTTAAAGATATTTCACCAGATATAAAAATTCTAGATGAGTTTTAAAAGATGTTATTCCATCATCTTCTGGCTTTCACTGCTTCTGCAGCTAGCAGTTATTGTAATCATTGCCCCCTATATTTAATATGTCTTTTCCCCTGACTGTGCTAAGGTTTTTTTCTTTATCACTGGTTTTCAGCAGTTTATCTGTGTTGTTCCTAGATGTGGTTATCTTAGTGTTTCTCATGCTGGGGTTCTTCATATTTATCCACCAGGGTCCATTCAACATCTTTGATGTATGGGTTAAGTTTATTTTTTAGTCAACTTTAAAAATATTGAACCATTAAAAGAATACTGAACCATTATTTCTTTTTAAAAAAATATTTATTTATTTGTTTATTTATTTATTTAGCTCTTTATGGAATATAATTGTTTTACACTGTTGTGCCAGTTTTTGCTGTACAACAAGGTGAATCAGCTGTGTTTATACATACATCCCCATAGCCCCACCCTCCTGCGACTCCTTCCCACCTTCCCTATCCCACCCCTCTAAGTCATCACCCATCATTGATTTGATCTCCCTGTGTTATGCAACAGCTTCCCACTAGCTATCTATTTTACATTTGGTAGTGTATATATGTCAATTCTATTCTCTCACTGTGTCCCAGCTTCCCCTTCGCCCTCCCACACCATGACCTCAAGTTCTTTCTCTACATCTGCATCTTTATTCTTGCCCTGTCACTGGGTTCATCAGTACCATTTTTTTAGATTCCATATATGTGAGTTAGCATACAGTATTTGTTCTTCTCTTTCTGGCTTACTTCACTCTGTATGACAGAATCTAGGTCCTTCCACCTTACTACAAAAATTTCAATTTCATTCCTTTTTATGGCTGAGTAATATTCCATTGTATATATGTGCCATGTCATCTTTATCCATTCATCTGTCAATGGACATTTAGGTTTCTTCCATGTCCTGGCTATTGTAAATAGTGCTGCAATGAACATTGTGGTACATTTCTTTTTGGATTATGGTTTTCTCAAGGTATATATGCCCAGTAGTGGGATTGCTGGGTCATATGGTAGTTCTATTTCTAGTTTTTTAAGGAATCTCCATAGTGGCTGTATCAATTTACATTCCCACCAAGAGTGCTAGAGGGTTCCCTTTTCTCCACACCCTCTCCAGCATTTATTATTTCTAGGCTTTCTGATAATAGCCATTCTGACCTGTGTGAGGCGATACCTCATTGTGGCTTTGACTTGCATTTCTCTAATGATTAGTGATGTTGAGCATCTATGTATGTGTGTGTTAGCCATCTGTATGTCTTCTTTGGAGAAATGTCTATTTAGGTCTTCTGCCCATTTTTGGATTGGTTATTTGCTTTTTTGACATTGAGCTGCATGAGCTGCTTGTATATTTTGGAGATTAATCCTTTGTCAGTTGCTTTGTTGGCAAATATTTTCTCCCATTCTTAGGGTTGTCTTCTTGTCTTTTTTATGGTTTCTTTTGTTGTGCAAAAGCTTTTAAGTTTCATTAGGTCCCACTTGTTTATTTTTTATTTTATTTCCATTACTCTAAGAGGTGGGTCAAAAAGGATCTTGCTTGGATTTATGTTATAGAATGTTCTGCCTGTGTATACCATGTTCTTGGATTGGAAGAATCAACATTGTGAAAATGACTACACTACCCAAAGCAATTTACAGATTCAGTGCAATCCCTATCAAATTACCAATGACTTTTTTCACAGAACTAGAACAAGAAATTTTACAATTTGTATGAAAATGCAAAAGACCCTGAATACCCAAAGCAATCTTGAGAAGGAAAGACGGAGCTGAAGAAATCAGGCTCCCTGAATTCAAACTATACTACAAGCCTACAGCGATCAAGACAGTATGGTACTGGCACAAAAACAGAAATATAGATCAATGGAACAGAATAGAGAGCCCAGAGATAAACCCATGCGCATATGGGCACCTTATCTTTGACAAAGGAGGCAAGAATATACAATGGAGAAAAGATAGGCTCTTCAATAAGTGATGCTGGAAATATTAGACAGCTGCATGTAAAAGAATGAAATTTAGAACACTTCCTAACACCATACACAAAAATAAACTCAAAATGGATTAAAGAGCCAAATGTAAGACCAGACACTATAAAAAAATTAATTTATTTATGTTTGGCTGTGTCGGGTCTTAGTTTGTGGCATGTGGGATCTTTGTTGAGGCATGTGGGATCTTTCCTTGCAGCGCTTGGGCTTCTCTCTAGTTGTGGTGTGCGGGTTTTCTCTTCTCTAAGTTGTGGAGCACAGGCTCCAGGACATTTGGGATATGTCGTTTGTGGCACACAGGCTCTGTAGTTGAGATGTGCGAGCTCAGTAGTTGTCCTGTGGCATGTGGGATCTTAGTTCCCTGACCAGGGACTGAACCTGCATCCCCTGCGTTGGAATGTGGATTCTTTATCACTGGACCATCAGGGAAGTCCCTGAACCATTATTTCTTGAACTATTTTTTTCCTCTCTCTGTTATTTCTCTCTTTTCCTTCTGGAACTCAATATACACCTGTATGAGGTCACCTGATACTGACCCACATGTTCATTCTCTTCCCAATCTTTTTTCTCGCTGCATTTCAGTTTGGATAATTTCTATTGATCTGCCTTTAACTTTCCTGATTTTTAAAAAATGTTTTCTCTATAAGCAGTTAATTTCCATTTGATGATTTTTTTTTAATGTCAGATAATGTATTTTTCAGTTTTAGGATTTCCATCTGGTTCCTTTTGAGTCTTTAATTCTCTCTTGAAATTCCCATCCCATAATTCCAATATCTGGGCACTTATCAATCTGTTTTTACTGATTGATTTTTCTCTTGGCTGTTTGTCATAATGATACATTGTAGAGACTCAATATCTTGTGATCTTACCCTGAAGAGTGTCAAATTTTGTTCCAGCAAGCAGTCAAATTACTAGCAGATCACATAAACTTTTGTATGCTTGGTTTTATGCTTTACTGGATCTATTTTCATTTTTCCTTAGTTTTAGAGTAAACCCATTAATTCTGTTACATGGTCTTTACTCTTAAGGTCTCTCTGGTGTTTCCATGGCAAGTCCAAAGAGTTTCCTAAGGTCTTCTAACTTGCCAAGATTCAAATTGCAAACAGTTTCCCCTGTGGTTCCAGCAGCAGCAATCTTTCCTTACCTCTCTCAGCTGCCTAGATGTCACGAATCCCACTTGTGCCTGTACTTCTCAGAAGTCAGTTATGGTTTTGAAGGGAGTTTATATGCAGATTTAGTCCCCTCCTTCACCATGGCTTCCTCCTTTCTGGGATCCACACCCTCCATTTCCAACCATTCAACTTATCCCACACTCTGTCCTCTGTTCTCTGTCCCTTCAGGCATAAAAGACAGTGGGTTTTTTGGCTTAAGCTCTAGCACCCTGTGTAGCATGCAGCCTAGGAATCTCCTCAGAGGACAAACTCCCTTCTTTCGTGTGCCAAATGCCTCCCTATTTCTGCCTACTTCTGGTCACTGTTCAGTACCTACAAACAGCTCTTTTTTATATTTCGTCTGGTATGTGCAGAAACATTAACCAATAAAAAGCTATTCTTCCCTTGCAGAAATTGGAACCCCAACATGTAGTTTCGGTGTCAATTATCCTAATTCCTTCTCAGTATCTTTTTCTAGGGACCATTTCCTACTGCTGGTTCAGGGATTAGCACCTAATGATGTATGAAACTCCTCCAAACTCCTTGTAACTTTCAAACCAATTATTATTCTGTGGTATAAACAGCCAATCCAATTATAGGTATATTACTTTAGGAATTCCCTCTTTTAACTGTAAAGGAATTTTTTGTATAACAAAACTCAGAGGGTGTGTCTAAAAGAAGTCTCCAATAAACCCAGCATAACTATCTTTAGGCAAAATAGCTCCTTCTTAGTATAAGTTACCACTGATTTTTTTTTCAGCAAGAACGTTCTCCTCCAGGCTCCTCCTCTACCTCTTCTTCCCTATCTTTAAATTCTCAGATCAGACATTCCTCCTTTAAAAAATTCCTGTATCTTCTCCTCCTCCACAATAGCCTCATCTAACTTTACCATTGCAGTTTCCACATTGTTTTAATAAATGCATATTTAAGGCCATGCTGGCATCCCACAAGTTTTTCTAGGTAGTGATTTGTGGTCATTCAGTCCTAAATATTTCATAAGTTCCATTATTATTTCTTCTCTGATTCATGAATATTTATAAGATTATTTTTATTTCCAAATATATGGGGTTTGTTTTTTTTTTTGGCTCTTTTTAGTTGTTGATGTCTGATATAAATACATTATAGAAAGAGAATGTGGTCAGTGTTCTTGATTCTTTGGTATTTCTTAGGAGTTCTTTTGTGGTCAGTATTTTCAACGTGTACTCGAAAAGAATGTGAATTCTCTATGTGAGGAATACAGGCTTCTTCTATACAGGTCTCCTTTAAGGCTGGCCTGTTACTTGGGTTGTTCAAAACGTCAATATCTTTATCAATTTTTACTGCTTAATCAGCTTATGAAAGAGGCATGTAAAAATATTTCACATTAGGACAGATTTGTCAAATTTAGTTTATAAGCTGGGCACCTCTTTTGTTCAGACATATAGATTCAGCATTGCTATTGCTTCCCTGTGAATAGCTCTTCAAGCATTAAATCATGACTTTATTCCAAATGATCCTTTTTTTGCCTTAATATTGCTTCTCCAGCAATATTATTCTTTACCTGTTTTATCTTTTTTCATCCCTTTCAATCTTTAAGCATCATTGCGCTTTAGGTACAACTCTTGTAAACAGCACATAATGGATTGTGTTTCTTAAAAATGATCTGATCTCTACTTTTGAACAAACCAGTTTAATCTGTCTACATTTCCTATGATTACTAATATAGCTAGACGTTTTCTACTATATTTTGTTTTTTCTTAGCAAAGATATATTTTTTCTTCCTGTTTCTTATTAGATCACGCTAAAATTCTTTAATCCTTTCTTTTTGCATGTTCTTGTTTTGAAATTACACATTTCCCCCTATTTGAGCATTACTCTTACATTTTAAATGGCTTACTTGTTTAAATTAAGCCTATCTCTAGCTTCCTCCTGAGTAATATAATGAACTTGTAGTTTCTAATTTCAGCCTCTCCCACTCCCTTTATTCATGTTATTGTCATCTGGCATTTTAGTTTCCTGTGGTTTAAGCAACTCCCTGATTGATTTTTTTTAGACAGTGCTGCTTTCGATTTACAACCATGTTTACAATGTTTTCTGCTCACCACCCCCTCTTACATTTTTACTTTGGGCTTAAAGTAAAAGCTGTTTCTCGAATAATGTTTCTTGAATGATGTTTATTGACAGCTATTTTGACAAGGGTCTAAAGTTGGTAAACTCTCTCAATCTTTGTTTTTTTTTTTTTCTGAAAGTGCCTTTATTTCAGCCCACACTTGAATAATAATCAAGCTTGATATATTATTCTAAGTTAATATTTATTTTTCCTCAGCATTTTAAAGATATTATTCTGTGGCATCTATTACTGCTAATGTCTACTGTCAACTAAATTTGCAGTTCTTATGTAAATAATCACATGTTATCTTCTATAGATTTCATATTTCTTTATCTTACAAATCCCTGAAATGATGTTTCTTAGCCTTAGTTTTGGAGAGGGTGGGTTTTTCAGAGTTCTGTGAGAATCTGATGACAGAATTCACCCCCATATTCCCCTCCAAACAAGGTCAGAAGCTTCATGGACACCTTGATGTCCATCTTTGAATTTTGTTGTGAATCTCTGCCTAGAATCATCCTAAAACAAAAGAGTACACACTCAATAAACATACGTTTGTTAAAATAATTAATTAATGGATGCAAGTCTGGATGGAGGTCTGGATGACTGAACCCAATGATTTCTGGGTAATCCTGGATAAATGTCACTATTTCAGACATTTTTTTGTCTATAACTTCTGCTAACATTACTGAGAAGGATTATTTCTTAGTCTGTTAATGCAAATGTTATAATTTGACTAGAAAAATGGAATTGATACCACTTCTTGGAGATACATTTTTTAAAATACATTTCTATTTAGAGTGAAAATTTGAGTATTAATAATAATATCCTGTAGAAAAGACAGCAAATGTTTGCTTCTTAAAGTTTCCAAAACATTTCCACATATATTCTTTTTAATGCATTTGATCGTCAGACAAACCTAGTGAGTTAAGAATTGTTGCCTTCAATTTTTTGTAGCTGAGGAAACCAAAGCCATGAGAGGATCTGAGCTATTTGCTTAAAGTTACACAGCAAGATAACTGGACTCGACTCAGATTTCCTTCTATTCTCTTTGATTTCTGTTTGCCTGCTCTTCACTTCTTCATTCCCCTAGCCTCAGAGGGGCCAAACATCTGTGCTAAGTATACATATACCACAGCAAGGCCAGCCATGTGAGAGGCAGGGCATCCCTGAGTCTGGAGTGGGCTTCCGACCTGAGCGGCCCTTGAGCACACACCACGTGGACTAAAAAAAAAAGGAAGAAAGGCCTGAGGTGATTCTCTAGGACCATGTCACATGTTACAGAAGAAGACAGAGTAGGTGAAAAACATCCATCTCCAGCAGGAGATACGTCTCCTCCTATCTACCAAATGACCTTGAACCTGGCTGCTTCCTCCACCAAGCTTCTCTCTCTGACCCTATCCTCTCCTCACAAGGCAGTATTTCTGGAACCGTTTCCATTCGACCTACTGTTCACTCCTCCTCCTCACTCTGCACCATCCTTTAAAATTTAGCAAGCATCGGTTAGACTTCTTTACAACATTCATCCCAACTGCCCTCTAGTGCTGGTGGGAGTGCAAATTGGCACAACTCTTTGAGGAAACTGTTTGGCAGCATCTACTAACCCTGAAGATACACACACCATACAGCCCAGCAATTCCACTCCTAGGAATAGACCCCAGTGCATGGACATGTTTACCAAGTGATGTGCTCAATATTTATAGCAGCTTTATTCATAATATCCCCAAACCAGAAATTATCCAAAGACCTATTAACAGTAGAATGATAAATTGTAGTGTTCACGCAGTGAGATAATATACAGCAATGAGAACTGAACAAATTGCAACGATATAGATAAATTTTACGAACGTGGTATTATATGAAAGCAGCTAGGCACAAAAGGGCATATGTTGTATAGTTTCATTTAAATGTGGTGCAAAACAGGTATAATTAATCTCTGTTGATAGAAGTGAGGCTAGCAGCTGCCCTTGGAGGGAGCAGAAATTGGAAGGACAAAGGAAGCTTCTGGAGTCCTGGTGATGTTCCATTTCTTGCTTCAGGGGCTGGTTACATGAGAGTGCTCATTTGTAAACTGGACAATTATGATATGTGTCACTTTTCTCTGTGCATTTTATAATCGGAAAAATATATTTATCCACAATTGGACATTTAAATATACACCTCCAAGACAAATATACCACACAAATGTACATACTAGTAATATGCTTGTCCATTATGGATGGATTCGAAGGCCCTAATCCATTCCCTCAAAAAAAAAAAACCAAAGTGAGTCACCAGCTGGACCAGAGCTGGAACTTTTAACTTGCTCATTTCATGAGATATTATGTTAGTGGCCTCCCACCAAACCACACTGAGATCAGTAAAGGAATCATGTATACACAATAGCCAGCCCTGATGAAATAGCAATTATATATCTTAGCAGCTGTGTGCTTCTGTTCATGTTAGATAATTAGCCAGAAAATTGTTTGCATAATTATTTTATGGAGCATTTGGTGATTTAACCATTTAACTCTGAAGACTTATCCAAAAGTCATTAAACCGTTTAAAGTGTTAGAGATCACAGTTGGTGCTGTTTCAGCAAACATAACAAAACCCAAATGGCTTCAGAATTCCATGAATCTCTTCTGTGTAACCAATCATTGCAGCTGGCAGGTCTGAGCTGGCTTTTGCTTTTTAAATTTTATTATTTTCTCTCTACTCTAAAGGACATGTGTGTCAACTCTTTTAAAATGATGTACAATCAAATGAGTTCTTGGACCTGCCACTGTTCTTTCTGATTAGATGAAAGTCTACATGAATCACTGCCCTGGTTATTAAATCCATGTGGCCCATTCCCTGTTTGTGAATAGGAAACATGGAGAAAGAGAAATAAAGAGAGTTTGCGAAAGGAGGCACAAATAGGAATGAAAAACTGACCTTGGAGATTGGTTTGAAAAATGCTTCTGGCCCACCAAAAATATAGCCAATCTTATAATGTCACAATAATGACACTATAGTTTAAGATATGAAGCTTCAACAAGGAATGTTTTCTGTTTCTTTTTGTTTATTTGTTTGGCTTAGCTGAAGGACTTGATTCTGTGTACCTGGCAGGATGCTCAATTAAGTCATTGATGGAAAAGGCATGTTGCCTCGTTATAACATTAAGCTTGGGGTCCAAAAACTTGTATTCAGGTCCTAACTAGTTCTTCTCATAATGTATAACCTCTCAAAGCCTCAGTCCTTGCTTCCAAAGTGGGAACACTAGAGGCAATTAGAGTGGTATTTAGAGTTCAGATTGGAATCAAGCTGCATATGCACACATCTCAACTCTGCCCTTAGAAGCTCTACGATCTTGGGCTTGTCATCATTTAACCTTTCTGCATTTCTGGCTAATTTTACCAGAGCCTTGTCTCATCTGGTGCTTGAGGATTAGATGAGTTAGTGCACGTATGGGGACTACTTCGAGTTGCCAAGCACAGAATAAGCACTTAATAAGTGAATTCTATTGTTATTTTTACCTCTGACTATTGTTTGGGAGAATAAAATAACACTGTGCATGAGAAAGTGCTACTAAAATGGTAAATCCTAGAAAAGATGATTCCCATAATCCTGTCATTTCCCAAGAATAACCCACTCATGATTCTCCAGGGAACAAGTCAGAATAAATTCTAAATCAAAATTTACTGAGCAAAGTTCAGGTTAGTGCTCCCTAGGGAAGGAAGCCCAACTGCATAGCTGACATCAATTAATTAAGTCTTCTCAGAGAGCCCACTGCAGGCACAGCTCTTCTGGAAGATAGTGACTGAATAGTTAAGTCCAGGAAAAGAACAAAAGATGGGCAAATATTGCTCGAGAAACAGCATCTGTCATTTTTTTAAAACTGCCCCTTGGGAGTCAGAGCTATTGGGTAGCGGGTTTCTGTTTGGAGTGATTTGACTGCAGCTATGGTTGCACAATTCTGTGAATATACTAATACCATCAAATTGTACACTTTAAATGGGCAAACAGTATGGTATGTGAACTATATTTCAATTTAAAAAACTACCTATCGTACTTCAATTCATACCACGGATGTCTTAAAAAAGAAAGAAAGATGGGGGAGGGGAGCAAGAAAGGGAAAGGAAGAAAAAGAAGGAAAGAAGGAAGGAAGGATTTGGCTTCTTCTGGCTGCGGGCACCAAGGCTGGGCTCGGCAGTTCCAGCACTGGCCGTCCAAGTGACCATGGCAGGTACTGCAGACTATGGCAGCTTAAAACCTTCACTGGACCCTCGGCAGGCAGAAAAGAATGGCATGTTCTTTCTAAATTTTTCTCCATTTGTTTCAAAATAGGAAAGCAGGATCTGAAAGGAAAAGGTCAACCCCAAGGGTGTGTCCTGTGTGGGAAGAGGAGAGGACAGGACAGGGTGAGCACACCTGGGACTGGATGGGAAGACCCCCAATGGGGCGGGGACTCCTGAGGAGACCTGTCTGCTGTGTTTATGGTGCGGCTTCTCTCATGCTGTTTGCATTTGCACAGGGTCTTTTGAAGAATAAAGAGCCAGAGCTCTCACGTGGTGGTGGGCGGTCTTCTCCTCCTTGCCCTTCCAATGCACCCCCCTCCCTCCCCACACACACACTGGTCACCACTCTAGTCTATCAGTTCAGACATGGGGCTCGGAGCTTAGCGCCCTGCCAGAGGTGAAAGCTAACTATTTCCCATGTAAACAATAAGAAGCCATCATAAAGAGATCCACAGACTCCAAAAGACAAAAGCTCTGCAAAAAGCCCCCCAAAGCAGCCACCAGACTGCGGTCTGAGGGATGGGAGTAAGATGGGCATGGAGATTCTCTGGAGGCTGGCAGAGGGCCAGCTTGTCCCAACGCCAGCTTGGAGTGTTTGAAAGAGTTCTCTCCCAGGGGGAGGGGAAATAATTGTTAAAAGACACAGGGACCTTAGAGACACCAGAGAACACAAGCCTGGTCTCTGGGCATCTGGGCTCTGTCATGGGACTGCCCCATGTCCTTCAAAGTGCACCCGTCTTACATATGCCTTTCTGGGGAGCTGAACTGTCATTAATAGGACAACTCTGTTATTTTTAGCCAAAAGTTACAAAAAGCGGAAAGTTCTAAATTAATTTAAAGGATAGAACTAGAGAGTGAACGTTTGAGGGGAAAGACAATGTTTAAATAGTCTCCAAATATTTCCCTACAAGATTTTTTATTAATTACAAAGAGAACAACAATCTCAAATTAGGATGGTAAAATAGGGCAAATTGACATCAGGTGTTTCCTGGTATGCCCCATTGGAAAACAGCCAACATATCTCCTAGGATATTCCTGCCAAATATGCCTAACCTGAAAACAGTCGTGAGGAAACATCAGACAAATTCAGATTAAGGGGCATTTCACAAAGTAAATCGCCTATAGTCTTCAAAATCGTCAAGGTCCTACAAGACAAAGGAAGACAGAGGAAGAGTTCAAGATTAAAGGAGACTAAAGAGATGAAAGGCGATGTCTCATTCTGTATTGGATCCTTTTGTCATAAAGTCTAATGTTGTGACAAGAGTGAAATTTGAATAAGGTCCAAGGATTAGATAACAGCATTGTAGCACTGCTAATTTCTTGATTATAATAATTGTACTGTGTTTATCTGGGAAAGTGCCCTTATTTTTAGGAAATACACTGAATATTTAGGGGTAAAGAGGCTTCATATCTGTAACTTGTTCCCAAATAGTTTTAGAAAATAGTAATGATAATAATTATGTATATAGAGATAACAATTGAGACAACTATGATAAAATGTTAACATTTGAGGAATTTTGTGAAAGGCATAAAAGATCCCTTGTACTGTTATTGCAACTCCTTTGTAAGTTTGAAATATTTCAAAATAAATAGTTCTCAGATATCATTATATTTCCCAGGAGAAAAAAATGACATAAACCCTACATGGCCAATTGAAGTGAGTTTTATCTGTAGACCCCAAAAGGAGGATGCAGATTTGGATAAAGTACTTCTTATGGAGGCTCCACCTACTGCACTGTGTTCTTGCTGGAGCTCTGGGATTCCAGAGAAGTCTCTTCTAGGAGGCTGCTCTGTGGGTTGCTATACTCATCCCCTCCCGAAAGGGAGCCAAACTGCTTAATGATTAGGAGCATGTGAAACACTCCCTTGACCCTCAACCTTGGGAGATAATATCTAATGTGACAGAGAGGCTGGGGACCCTGTCCAAGGAAATCATTTCCCATCCTCCTTCTGTGTGAGGCATCGAAGCCCTGTTGTTTTGGATTATTAAGATAGTGAGATGCAGATGAGAACTTAAATTATAACCCTATAGAATCTTGAAATGTTTTCTTACTGTGTCTCAGTACCTCCTCCTCCTTCTTGTCCAATTTTCTTTTTACCTGTTTTATGTTATGAGTTCATTAGCTGCCATCCCCAAGACGCTGTAGGAAGAACCTTAAGACTTTGTAATTCATCATTTGCCAAACCCTTTTAGGAACTTTAATATAACATTTCCCCTGCCCCACCCCCAGCTGCCCTCACCCCTTGAAAGCTGTATTTTTTTTTTAATTTTTTTTAAAATTTTTTGGGGGTACACCAAGTTCAATCATCTGTTTTTATACACATATCCCCGTATTCCCTCCCTTCCTTGACTCCCCCCCCACCCCGCCTCGAGTCCCCCCCACCCTCCCCGGAAAGCTGTATTTTTATTTTTCTATTTATTTATTTTTTCCTGGTGCACGGGCTTAGTTGCTCCACGATATGTGGGATCTTTCTGGAGCAGGGATTGAACTCATGTCCCCTGCATTGGCAGGCGGATTCCCAACCACTGTGCCACCTAGGAAGCCCCTGAAAGCTGTATTTTTAACTGATGAAAAGAATAAAAGGGAAAGGAGGGAAGAGATCTAGCAAGTGATTTACACCAATATCTCATTTAATTTTCACACAATCTTGGAAGGTTGTTAGAAACACCATTGACAGACGGAGACCAAGGCTCAGAGAGGTGAAAAAGAGGCCAAAACCACACAAATTATAAGCAACAGAGCAGGGATTCAATAGCCAGGTTTATTTAACTCTGAAGCCTATGATGTTTCCACCTCACCATTTAATACTAATGAAATCTGATTTGTTAATTTCTCTTTTAAAATAGCAGTTTTTCTAATTGTGGGAGTGATTTTTTTATTTTTTTTTATTTTTTGGGGGGGTACACCAGGTTCAATCATCCGTTTTTATACACATATCCCCATCTTCCCTCCCTTCCTTGACGCCCCCCCCCAAGCCCCCCCCACCCTCCCCGCCCCAGTCCTCAAAGGCATCTTCCATCCTCGAGTTGGACTCCCTTTGTGGGAGTGATTATATATACATATATATATATATATTTTTAAAGCATAGAAAACTTAGAAAACACAGAAAAGCACAGTATGAAATCCATTATTCCTACTACACACAGTTAACCTGAATGGAAGCCATGGCTAATTAAAAATAGCACCCCATTTATCAGTATTCACAAGCCCAATCTGACATTCAGTATCTTGGCTCTCTTAAATAAATCAAATTTCAAAAAAAAAAAATCCTTTTTGGATAATTTAGGCTGGAACTCTTTTTTTTTTTAGGTCTGAGATCTCCTCCATCTGGCAGGGGTATGAAAAGATCAACTTTTTGAACTAAAAAAGAAGTTGGACTACATGATCTGAAAGGTTCCTCTTAAATCAAAGATTTGAGGGCCTGTGTTTCTGTATATTTGTTTCTCCTGTGCTACTAATCACTAACCTGCATTTCTAAACCAAACACTCAGTTCTTCTGTATCCAAGAAGGCAGTAATGGAGACTTGTACCCAGTGATGAAAGGAAATGTTAAATATGACACCAATCCATTAGTCCTTTCTACATCTCTTATCTAAACAGCATACATAGGGCTTAAGAAAATGAGCTTCAGTGTCAGACGCTCCTGGGATCCAGTTCGATTCTACTATTTTCTAGCTGTGGCACATCATTAAATCTCTCTAGGCCTCCTTCCCTCTCCCATAAAATGGAGGTGACTATAAAGGAAAATTGAAAATTCAAGGAAACAATTTATATATAGGGCTTTATGTAGTTTCTGACACACAGGAAATGCCTAATGAATAGTTCCTATTATCAATAAATGCTGGGGTTGATGTGGGTAGATAGCATCCCATGGTGAAATAAGTGTAGGTTCTGGAGTAAGACAGGAACAGGTCACATCTTGGCATGGTTTTTCTACTTTCGAGCTATGTGATCTCAGTCAAGTAACAAACTCTATGTGCTTCAGTTTCCTCGGATTTATAATACAATAATAGTGATTCAGATCCAGGTCTGACTCACAAGTGTATGCTGTCAACCACTACACTGCAGTGGAGAAAACAACACCTGCAGGGCTGATCATCATATAGCACTCTAGTGAAAATGACACCTAGATGAGTTCATTACCAGCAGACATGATTGTAGTAGTAGAAGGAGCAGTTTTTATTTCTGTAGCCATGCTCTTATTCACAATCATCAGCATTCAGTGGTCTAGGACGGTATTGAAAAGTGGTGCTCGGCCTGTCTGAGAAGGTGACTGAGGTTGAACAAACTGGTGGAGACATAGTGGTAACATGGCCCCGGCAGCAGAGGATGACTGGCCAGGTCACAACCACTCCAGCTCAGATTCTCCATCCATCTCATAGAGATAATGATGGGAGGAGAGTTGTATCATAGGTTGCTTTCTGTGTCTCCTCCCATAAAGGAGAAATGACTGTGAAAACCGCAAAGGTCTCTTGTAGCCTTCAAATTCTCAAATTGAGTAGCTAGTGAAGTTATTAGGAAACTAGATTCTGATTTTAGGAAACCCTGGTTCTGAGCTACGTAACCTCTCCTACTCTGTTTTGTCATCTGCCAAATGGTGATAATACAACCTGCATCCTCAACTCCTGGCAGGGACCACTTACTCCCCCTATATCCTGAATGCCTAGGACAGTGCCTGACCCTAGGATGAGGTTGTAGGTCTGTGTTTGTTGAATGCTGAAGAAATGGGGAGGCGGAGGTCCCTGCCAATGCATTTACCCTCCTACCATTAATCAAAAACACTGAGCAGAGGCCGCTCACCAGTTCTGTCCCTGCAGCTCCTCACAGAGGAAGGATCTTTGAGAGTGGAGAATGCCGAGGGAGTCCCCAGGCTCTTAAGTATAGAGGAAATTGGCCTGCAGAGTTTGAAAATGATGTAAAAAAACAGCACCTCTGAACTGCCCATGAAAGAACCAGTCTAGCCTCCCTCCAGTGCTCAGCAGACTGGAATGTGATAACCCAGGAGAAGACATTTAGCTTGAGGGTGTAGGCAAAGTACAGCCCCCTTAAGTGTTTCTCCGTGCTGCCCACCAGCCACCACCTGGGGATATTTTTTAGCATCAGTGAAACTGTCGCCTCTGTTTTGTGCTTCCATATCACATTCTCTCTTCCTCGCCAGCCTACATCATCATCCCCATCATTCTTCGCCTTTATTAAGGGCCCACCTGTGGGCATTTGGTTGTCTGTGTACAACAATGGATCAGCGCCACTCGCACTTTAATGCGATGGGAAACTGCTCCCCATGCATCCCCGTGCCCAAATGTCTTCACCACTCATTTTACCTATTTACACACACACATACACACACACACCCCTCTCACTATTTTCAGCCAAGGGGTAGAGAGCTAGCTAATAAGCAAATGTTAATAGAGATTGGGAGTATATTAAAGCCATTTCAGTCAAGATTCTCCTACCATTTCTCTGGGATTGGGGGATTCAGAAGTAGCTACTTGGAGTATGTTTATGCCTGGGGGCTGGTGTGGCAGGCAGAAGGCTGAGACAAAGATCTGGAACAAGGAGCAGGCCTAGAATACACCACTGTGGGAGGACTGGGGGAAGGGGAGCATCTTCAAAGTCATATTTCTTCCACCCAGAACCAGCCCGCAGCTGCCCTCCAGATATTTGCAATAGGATCCAGGCAGTCAACCCCCAAATTGGGCTCAAATATAAAAGACACGGAAAATAAAGTCAACGTGAGTGACAGCATTTCTTGAGGCAAAATCTCCCACACCAAATGGGAGAATGTGTGTCCAAACAGTTCTCAGGGCTGCATGGAATCGAGGCTTGGGTGCTGCTGTGGAGGGACAGTTCTCAAGGTCTGAGCCCATCCATCTGTCTGCAATTCCCGGAGGGTGACCTGGAGACAACCTGGAAGAAGGCGCATTGCAACAGGGCGCCCTCTGCTGGCTGGACATCACGCTCCCAATACCATGCAGCAGCATCAGGACTGGAAGGGTAGGGAAAAGCAAAATTGGTGAGGAGAAAAAATGCTTTTCTCCTTGTGAGAAAAAAGACTGTTGAACTGCTCTTAGGATGTCAGCAATCTCGTTTTCGATGTCCTGTGGCAAAGCCCTGGGTCACAATGCTTTTGTTTCTTTTTTTTAATAAATTTATTTATTTATTTTATTTATTGGCTGTGCTGGGTCTTCGTTGCTGCACACAGGCTTTCTCTAGTTGCTGAGAGCCGGGGCTACTCTTCCTTGTGGTGCGCAGGCTCCTCATTATAGTGGCTTCTCTTGCTGTGGAGCACGGGCCCTAGGTGCGTGGGCTTCAATAGTTGCGGCACATGGGCTCAGTAGTTGTGGCTCACAGGCTTAGTTGCTCCGTGGCATGTGGAATCTTCCCAGGGCAGGGCTCGAACCCGTGTCCCCTGCATCAGCAGGTGGATTCTTTACCACTGTGCCACCTAGGAAGTCCAGTGCTTTTGTTTCTAATGTGGCCTCACAGTCTTCTCAGACCACCTTCATCTGGGTGGATGGCAGTGCCCTCTTCACCTTGATTTCCTAAGGGCCTATTTCCTGTTCTTGCTCTTGTGTGAAATGACAGTTGTCTTTTTGGCCGGGTTTCCAAGGAGCCAGAAATACTGCTCTCTGACATCTTGAACTAACGAGTTCACTGTTGGGACGGTACAAATAAAGGCGGGTGCTTGGAACATCTTGGCTCACTTCCGAAGGGCGGTGTTTATGAGAGTGCCTTAAACAGCGATCAGAGGAAGAGAACAGAGAGTTATAAAGAGAACTATGTGTAGTCATTGCAGTGGAGAGATGGGAAAAACCTAACTAATCTGACTGAGGGGTCCCTAAACAACATTACTAAGCTTCAAATGCATAAAGACACTTAAATAAATTGATGTTTTAAAGTCAAAGGAAAACCACACAGAAACTAATATGGGAAAGTGTTTGAATGAGGAGGTGCTGTACCTGACTTGCAGAAATGACTTTCAAGATCCCAAAGATGGGGAGAGTGGGAATTGCTTTTTTTAAGACTTTAGAAATGTTCATCTTGCTGTTCTTGTAAAGGGAAAACAAGTCTGTCCTTGGGAGAACTTGAAAGACAGGCTTCTCTTTAAAAAAATGCTCTGAAAACAAAGTGCCACAAAACTTTGAAAGAGCTAAGATCAACTTGGTGTTTGACAAAGCTAATATAAGAATGGTAATCAATCCCTTGGCAATGGAAATTTTAAATTTAAAATAAGCCTCAACAAAGCCTTTGAACCTTCAAACACTTTATCCTTAAGAAATTAATGGGTCCCTGAAGAAGTCACATTTCCTTTTCTGTTTCTGTAATATATACTTCAATTACATTAATCAACAATGCAGCAAAATAACTGACATCAACCAACTTCCAAGTCGCATTTCCAAATGCTTCTTTTCTTCAGCAGAGGCTTAGCATTTGAAGATAGCTAATTGAGGTTTATATAAGCATGAATAAATATTTGGTGAAACTGGATTTTCCCATCCTGTTGTCACCCTTTGCTCACCCCAGAATGGTTTCCCATCCTTTTTTTTCCTTCTGCTGTCATTTCTGTTGAGTATGATAAACTAGCTTGCTGAAGGAGATATTATGTTAAAACCTTCCTTCTGCACTATGAAAATGCTGAAGCACCCCTCAAATATGTCTCATTTCAAAGCAAGCCAGAATTTGTGAGTCATTTTGTTTTTCCCCAATGAAAAGTAAGCTGAGGTTTCTCCGGTTCCCTGTGTCCTCCTCTGCTTTGGATAAAACAACAGCGACAACAAAAACAAGTTTCATGACATTCATCTTTTTTAGCTGTGATCTCCCTTGAAAATTAGATTTTGCTTTTATTGTATTTACCCTAAATCTATCTCTAGTAGAGTCTTGGTTTCACTTAACTGGCCTCAGAGAAAGTGATTCCAAGGACCCTGTTTTTTCCATTTTGGCTCAGAAATGACAACCTTAACAATAAAAGGCTCCAAATACTAATTTTACTAGTGTAGTATGTGTGTACACACATAGAAAAGAACTTTCATTTTCCATTTGGGTATTCGCCTTTTCATTTGGATGTGACCAATATCTGTCCAGTGGGAGGTCATGTCTTCTTTTTGCCAGTGTCCTGTAAGAGAACTGATCCTGACACTGCATGCCACAGGGATGGCCAGTCTTGCTTTGGGGCTCTTTCAGCCCCTGTTAGACATTTCTCCATTTACCATCTCCTCTCTGCAAGGCATAGATACTGAGTCTGTTTCACTAAGACCCTTGCCTTACCCGTCATCTTAGAAAACAATCAAAACATTTCCCCTCCCAAGGTGAACCAAGGATTTTGGATTTTAATGGGGGACCCTCCTGAGAAAAAGCCAGATTAGTTTCTAAGGTGGAAATACCGGCACAGGACAGTGTAAGAGCTTTTTTTAATAGGTCATGCGATAAGGTAGAACTTTGAGTCATATCAACTAAGCAGCTTAAACCCATACATTCACAAGACTTATGCTTTGTAAAAATAATTATGGGTTATCAACTACGGCAAAAGTCCCATTATTTAGAGTTCAATATTCTGCAGGAAAACTCCATGTGATGAGAGATCTGATCCATGGTTGATACTTCAATGGTTACTTTGTTTTCACATCTGCTAGTCACTAAAGGGGAAATCAGGACCTTTGGTACCACACAAACAAATCATCTATACACGTGGTTGGGTTTTTCACTTTCCACATGGATGTCTTAGTCAAGCAGCTAGAGACATGGAAGTTCAGGACTTGGCTGTCAAGGCTGACCTCTCCACAGTCTTATCTTGCTTCTCTTTGCTTTGCTGGAGTCAAGAGACTTGAATCCCTTCCCTCTACCTCCTGGGGAGCAAGAAGGGCTTTTCATGTGCCTTTTTCTTATGCCTTGAATATCTCTTTTGCTGTTACATATGTGTGTATTTTGGTTACTGTCTTCTATTTAATCAGATTGGCAATATATTGTAAGTACACCAAGTTGGATGAGACCCTCTGCCCACACACAATTACACACAGAGAGTATTTGAGTCCAGATATTCGCTAGGACTGGAAACTGGAATTCATTTATTACAACCTTCTACAGAGGACGGTTAAGACCATCCACGGCATTTGCCTGTCAAAGGAAGGAAACGCCGGACACTTAACTACTCAACTTGGCCACACGCAAAGCTCAACATTTCCACAGTCTCTGGGAAAATGAGATGTTACATGTTCTTAGCAGGAGCTGACAATTAAGCTGAGTGAACAATCCTGTGAGGCGAGGGGGAGCGGAGCTCACGCTGCTCTAGCCACAGGCCTCAGGTGCTGGGGTGAGTGTGAGGCCGAGGCCCAAACGCTTTCAACCACCCAAGAAGCCAGAGAGCCTCAACCCGACAGCGCTATGGTTTGTTATTCTGTTTATTATCACGGAGACTGTCCTGTTCCTTCCAACTATTTCCTCTGGCACGATAAGGATTTTGTGAGGTGCCAGGGGAGACATAATTCATTAGACTCGAGTAATGATTTGTAATATTTAAACTATTCCATTAAACCAGGAAGCGGGTCAGAAACTAACCTTTAAATACAGCCCAGGGAGAAAGTCAGCCCAGCAGCTTAAAATATATATCTTTTGCAGGAAGCATGGAGTGTATAATTAGCTGTAATTTCTGCAACTGTAGTCAGGAAGCTTTACTTTTTGGCTGATAGGCAGTGTTATCTTCTGATGGCCTGGGAAACCAAATCCTGAGGTTGCATTCCTGGCTCCCGCATGGACTCTCGTGGGTGGCTTTTTGGGGGTAACTGGGCAAAGGAGCAAAGGAAAAGAATGGGCAGGGTGGGGCCAGGGGCTGGAGAAGTCACAGGGAAGGATCTGGGTGATAGCCTCTTTAATTCTTCTGTAAAGAGACTCTGAATGTTGAGAATTATATTTAAACATATTCTGATTTCCAGGGTGATCATTTCCCCAAGACATTTTTAAGGCTTAATATACTGGGCCAAAGCTCTCTGCCGTGGCTCCTGCTGGTAGTCATGGAGGAAGTTAAATGTGCTACTGTTAGAGGATCACTTTTATTTTTGGCTGTTTCAACGAGCATGGATTTTTTTTTTTCCAGTGGGCAAGTCTCAGTCTGGTAGAGGCATTAAAAATTAGTAAAGGTGGAAATGCTTTGAAACATTTGATCTCTTCTGGAGGAAGCTGAGCAGAGGGGCGGGGAGTCCCTCAGGAAGGCTTGCTGTGTGGAAGCATATACACCAACAATGAGATTTCTTCAATACCTCCTATGGCCTTGAATTCTCCCCTCTAGTCAGGCACCAAAGGGGAAAAAAACCCAGCTCTCCTCTCTAACATTTGATCTCAATCTCCAGAGGACTCGGGGGAGGCCGTGGAGGCTCAGAGGAGGGGCAGTAGAGCAAAAACAGCAACACAGTAGTAAATAAATCTGATTTTTGTGGGTTCCAGCCACGGCTGACTGGGTGTGCTGGGAAGTGAGTGCTCTGGCTTTTGTTTTTCTGGAGATTGTCAAATCCTGCCTCACCTTGCCCTCTGAACCACACGGACCAACTAATCATCCAACAAACAGCTGAACTGACAGAAATCTACCCTGTCCTTAACAAGTGACAGCAATTGGCATCAAAAAAGTTTCTCTCTCCCAGTTGTTTCTCAGGATTCTGCAGTAGATTAAACCTCTTTCCTAATTATTTATAAAAAAAAAATTTCTGCAGTCCATTTGGGAAAGAAGAGATGTGCTTTTTAAAGGATTTAATCTGTAAAAATAGTGTATGCTTAGGCTAGCGCCAGAGAAGCCCAAATGCCATGTCTCTCTCCTGCTTCCTGGGATGAGCTCGCTTTGATGGAGATCACGTACAGATGTGTATTATACTGATATTCCCCAGATAACACATCTTGAATTACAAACTCAGGCATCTTCCAGGTTCGAAGAGGAGAGGATAAAGCAAGAAGGTGAACAAACATTCATTAGAAGAGAAATGGAAAAGCAAGGGGGCATCTTTCCAGGGACCTCTATCGCCAGCATTTATCCTACAACAGCCACAGTATACAAATAATTGCCTCCAAGCCCAGACTTGGTCAGATAAACCTGCTCTCTGCCTCACAGAACCAGCCTGAGCCCAGTGCTCAGAGGCTCGCCTCTCTTCCTCAGCAGCTGCTCTTCTGTAGTGCAACAGTTCTGTGCTGTCCTCCAGAGCAGAGAGGCATTGTCCCAGCTATGAATAAATCATTAACTCTATTTTATTAATAAGGCAAAGCTAACAATACTCCCAACCTGGCCCTGCTCTTCCTCTCCAGCAGTGCCTCAGAAACACGTGCCACCCGCTCTTCCTGTGTCGAGAAAGGCTGTAAGCCTCGAGGATGCAGCTTGCAGGACCTGGGATATGAAGTGCCAGCCAGCTGTCAGCAGATGAGCCCTAACTCTGAAGCCTCAGAGATTTGCAACGGATGAAAGAGTCGGCTTTAAAGAGAGGCAGTTACCCAGGGACATCCGCTGCTTCTCTGGAACCGTGGGAGGGATGCGGTGTCTACAGGAGAGAGTCTGGGAGAGCAAGCAGAGCAGAGGAACAACCTACCTTGGGCTCGTTTCTTAAAAAAGAAATAACTGTGTTTTTAAAGAATTTTGCTTAAGAAATGCTATGTTAATGTATTGTATGACCTCGAATTATACACCCTACCCTGTCCTTGAAAACAAGTGGAAACACATTATAAGCTTTAAGAAACTTTTCAGTGTATGGAGTACATTGCTATGTCACCAGTTCTAGTATACTATTTGCTGAGTTATATTTCTTATTGTACTAAAGCCTCTTTTGGAGGGAAATAACAGAAACCCAACTTAAACATATTTAAGCAATAAAAAAGGGAGAAGTTGTTGACTAGGGGTATTACCTCTTAAGAGGTGGATGGACTTTAGGCATGGACTCCAGGAGTTCAAAGAATGTCATCAGATTGTTCCCTGTTTCTCCACAGCTTTCGTTTTCAGGCAGTTGTTCACATGGCGACTTCCCCTGGGAGGCTGGTGAGAGTTTTGGACACTCACTTGCACTCTGGACTAGCTGAGGAAAGGATGCTACCATGTGACATTTCCACAGGAGCTCTGACAAGGAGCTTAATCTCAGGAACTTCTGGGCATCCCCAACCTGCTCTTCTCTGAGTCTCTCCACTCAGCAAATAAAAACCAACATCGACCCAAGGCTCCACCTGAAAACTTGGAGCCATTCTTAGTTCCTCTCTTTCCTTCCCTCCCTGATTGAATCCACCAGCAAGTTCTATCAGCTTCATCTTCAAAATATATTTGAGTCCAACCACTTGTCACCATTTCCGTCACTACTACCCTTGTCTAAGCCACCAGCATCTCCTTTCGTGGACCAGTGAGGAAGTCACAGGGGAAGGACTTGTCTCCCCACCAACACTCGTGCTCCCCTATAACCCCTTTTTCATGCTTAGCTATAGTAATCGTTTTCAAATGATCATAAGTGGGACCATGTCCCTGTCTGCTTAAAATCTTCCCTGTTTTCTCACTGTCCTAAAGGCTAGAATTCTGGAATCAAAGTGTTGGCAAGGGTTGCTTCCTTCTAGACACTCTAAGGGAGAATTGTTCCATACCTCTCTTCAAGCTTCTTGAGGATGCCAGCAATCTTGGTGTTCCTTGGCTTGTAGCTGCCTCACTCCAACATCTGCCTCCATCGTCCCATGGGCTTCTTCCCACGTGTCTCTATGTCCACACCTCCCTCTCGCTGTAAGGATACCAGTCATTGGATTAGGGTCCACCTTAAGCCAGTATGACCTCATTTTAACTTTATTACATCTGCAGTAACCCTATTTCCAAATAAGGTCACATTCACAGGGGTTAAGACTTGAATGTATCTTTTGGGGAGACACAATTCAGCTCAGTGCAGTATACCCTCTGTTCTCTCCAAAACTCATGTTTGTTCCATGGGCAAAATACATTCACCTCCTCCCAAATCCTTAAAAGTCTCAACCTATTCCAGCATTAACTCTAAGTCCTAAATCTCATCTAAATATAATTGACTCAAAAAATCCCAAATCTCATCTCCTAAATCATTTTAAACCAGGTACGGGTGAGACTCTGGGCATGGTCCACACCCAGCAAATTTTCTCTCCATCTGTAGGCCTGTGAAACCTAGAAAACAAATTATCTGCTTCCAAAATACAATAATGGGACAGACATATGATAAGCATTCCTATTCCAAAAGGTAGAAACTGGGAGGGAAAAAAGGGATCACAGGTCCCAGACAAGCCTAAAGCCCAGCAGGGCCAATTCCATTACGTTTCAAGGGCCAAAACCTTCCATGGCTGAATGCTCTGTCTGCTGGTCCAGCTGGCTTTGGGAACCTGAACCTTCAGGGAGTTATAGGAGGACCTGGCTCCCTTGGGCATGAGGCTGAAGGGAGGGTGGCATGTACTGAAAGGAGAAAATGGAAAATATCATAAAACAAACTACTCATTTTTTACATGTTGCTGAGGATGGATGAAACCCGAGGAGAGTCCCTTAGATTGGCTTTAACCACATCTGTAGCTGCAAACACTCTGGCAGCCCCAGAGCTGCCCTGGAAGCTAGGAGAAGGGAAGGGAGGAGAAAGTCCTGCAGCCAGTAATTTGTTTATGCTTGAGATTAAGGGATAAGCAGGGCTGACTTCATGGGAGTGCAACCTGTACAGTTTGCACACAATTGATTTAATGCTCTTCTGTCAACATCTTAAAATTCTTACTATTTCAACCAGGGGTCCCACATTTTAATTTTACACTGGGCCCCCAAAATTATGTAGCTGGTTCTGAGTATAATCACTGCCTACCACTTACTTAAGACAACTTTGTATATACATAAGACAAAAGCTGGAATCTATCAAATTATTGACACCATTATTTCTGGGAAGGAGGTAATTTTTAGTTTTCTTCTTTTTGCTAATCTGTATTTTCTAAATTTCTATAAAAATATGCATTAATTACATAAGAAAGATGAATTTTTAAACTTTCCAAATTATTGGTATGGAAAAATTGCAGAAATAAATTTCTTATGAAGTATCTTTTGCAACTTGAGCTCAACTAGAATGAGTCCTAAAGGCCTTATTTTGCATGTAGAGTTTATTGGGGCCGAAACTGTGCCAGGCAAAAATGCTCCCCGTGGAAACAGCAGAGGGTGGAGGGTCATAAAAGATGATGCCTACAAGATCCTTAAGCTGTCTCCCTATAGTCTTCCCCGAAGAAAGGAAAGAGGAACATACCTCCAACACTCACAATCTGTTCTTTCATGAAGACCTAACTACTGATTTCTGTTTCTGTCCCTGCTTTCAAGTATGCTGCAGAAGAAAACCACACAGTTCTGCCAGTGGGCCATGCTACACAGTTATGGGTCAACATCAGTTGGGCCCAGTGCTTCTCAGCACAGCATGTCCTTGATTTGGAACCATTTCCCATTTTCCACAGCATATGCAAAACTTAACTCTTGCTCTTCTAAACCCTGAATAAACACTCACTTTCCTAACTACCCTAAGAAACAAAGGGCATTCAGTAAGAATTTCACAGCCTTGCCCTTCAAGCTTTTCTTTGCTTTAAAGTGTCTCTCTCTCCTCTAACTTCTACCTCTTAACTTCTAAATGATTAAGGTCCTATTTCTCTGTTTGTATAATAATATAACATAATTAGAAACCCAAGATCACTCTCATCCAATTCTTTGTCATGCAATATATCTTTCAGGATTTAAAAAGACCTTAGTTCAAGCATAACTTTCTCTGCTCTGGGGGTAACTGATGCTTATTTGCTAATTAAATGCTTTAATCTACGAAGTAGCTTTTTTCGCAGGCTTTAGCTCAGAGCTCACTTCCCCAACTTTTGTCCTTGTTGTTACTTTGGCTGTTTATGGTGTCCAGTCTCCAAATACAGCCCCCAATGAGCCACACCTCCCAGAACTCATAGCTTTGTGTAGTCCCCGACTTTTGAATCTGGGCTGGCCCCGTGATCCGCTTCAACCAATAGAATATGACATCAGTGACACTGTGCTAGCCTGAGTCTAAACCTTCAAAAAGGCTGGCAGCTTTTTCTTTTCCATGCTTGAGATTTATATTTAAAAAGCTCATTTAAAGAAGCCCAAGTTAGCCTCATAGTGAGACCATATTGAGATAGAAAGAAAGACGTCTCAGCCTTCCAGCCAACCCTGCCAACGCTTCAGATGGGTAGAGTCAGCTCTAATGATCCAGCTCACACCACCTTCTCTCACCACGTGAAAGACTTTGAGAGGGGAATCCAGTTAACCCACTGGGGCTATTATAAGAGATTATAAAATTATTGTTCTAAGCTCCTAAGTTTGAGATGGTTTGTTAAGCATTAATAGGTAACTAAGACACTAACTCTCTTCACCAATATTTTCCTAGTAGCTTCACAACACCTCCTCACCTCCATTGCCTCATCTATTCCAGGCAGCCATAAGCAGTCAACATACTGAATAAATGAACTCCAAGTGGATGAAATTCCAAAATCTTTCTGTGCTTACTTACACAGTTTGAATTGGGGGGTGGGGAGTTCCTCTCCTTTTAAAACCCAACCTTGGGCTGCCATTCAAATATTTACCAATTGCCTTATAATCTTGGCAGTTGTATTTTGCCTGACATTTCTGTGGACTTCATTTTTTTTTTTAGCTCTTTATTAGAATATAATTTCTTTACACTCTTGTACCAGCTTATGAGGTACACCAAAGTGAATCAGCTGTATTTATACTCATATCCCCATATCCCCTTCCTCCCGCGACTCCCCCCCACCCTCCGCATCCTGGCCCTCCAAGGCATCACCCATCATCGAGTTGATCTCCCTTTGTTATACAGCAACTTCCCACTAGCTATCTATTTTACAGTTGGTAGTATATATATGTCTATGCTACTCTCTTACTTCATCCCAGCTTCCCCTTTGCCCCCCGCCCTATATATATACAATGGAATATTAGCCATAAAAAGGAATGAAATGGAGCTATATGTAATGAGGTGGATAGACCTAGAGTCTGTCATACAGAGTGAAGTAAGTCAGAAAGAGAAAAACAAATATTGTATGCTAACTCATATATACGGAATCTAAAAAAAAAAAAAAAGGTACTGATGAACCCAGTGACAGGACACGAATAAGGATGCAGATGCAGAGAATGGACAGGAGGACACGAGGTTGTGGACCTCATTTATATTAGAACTACTTCAATAGGGATTTAGTGTGTGTGTGTGTGTATATACATATATATGGTATATAGTATAATAGTCTAAAACACAGAACGTTGTTTAAAATTAACGTGTTCTGATTGCTGTGAATGCCCTGTCTGATACTGAGGTAATTCATACGTGACGTGTTGGAACCATTCTTCCAAGCTTTCAGGCTATTCCATAAGTATATTATTTCTAGCAATGTGTTGCAGCCTTGTGAAAGTCATCATCTACAATGCATGCCACAGGCAAATGCCACCTTGAAGGATTTAAAGAAAAGTATAACAAACCTCCATATGTGTTAGCATTTTGAGGTACCAAAACCTTTGCGAAATTTCAGAGACCTATATATTGCCTCAGGCCTATATACACCAAAGCAGTCACATGACAAATTAGAACGTGTAGGCTCTTGCCTGTAGAAAGATTTCCAAGGAACATGTAGCGAGTCTCTAGTGAGGGGCTCCCGTCCGCTCTCGTGGATGTCGCCGCTTCCCACCATCTGGCTCCACACATCTGATGGCACCACCATCACCTCCCAGACAAATGTTGCCCTCTCAGCTGAGGCACCAGAACCCTCCGCGTGCCAAACCATTTAGTGTTTTGTTTTGGTTCACATTCCATGAGGTAGACGCACAGCTGTGCTCCCTGGGCACAAAGTCTTGCAAAATTTTCCTGAAACAAATTTTCCGGATTTACTCACGGCTCCCTGCTTACCACACAATTCACACATAAACTCCTTGGGCTCAGAGAGGACGCGTCTCCATGGACACTAAGTGACAGACACCATTCTGTTTTCAGGACTACTCCCTTCCCTAGTACCAGGTCACACTTTTCAAGCTTCCGCGTCCCTTCAGAGGGAGCTTTCCATCTTCCGGTAGAATCTTCTAGCAGGCCTGCCCCACCAGCTCAGAAAATGCCCAGCCAGTCTGAGTTGTAATCATGTCCCAACTTATATTTAAAATAGGTCTTCCACCACACACACGCAAAAAGTTAATAATTTCATGAGACCCCAAAGACCTGAAATGTAGGCATTGTTCACTGACACTCCTATAGCAGGGAATACAAAGAACGTGGAAATGGGAGGTCAGAGGCTATATGTATTCCTAACTCACTCACTCACTCACTAGTTGGATAACTCAGGTAAGACAGTGAACCTCTCTCAGCCTCAGTGCCTAGATAATTCCAGCAATATTAGCCCATAATGTTGCCTGATGAGCACGTGCAAGAACACCCATCCTGGAGAGGGATGCTGACTGTCTCACATCCATCTCAGAGAGGCTCCCTTCTCACTAAGCATAACACATGGCACGAGGATGCAGGGGGAGCAGGTGGATAGCCTAGGTCTCGGAAGGCAGGCTTGGAGCCAGCGAAGCCACAAAATGCAAGTGCAGAACAGAGAAATTTGGCTTTCTTTTGTAAAATAAGAGGCAGGAAAAAAAAATGAGAAAGAGATATATCATTGAAACAAATCAAATTTTTCCTGAACTTCCTATAGGCTAAGATAGGACATTCTTTTTAGGATTAAGATGGAGAAAGGCTATTCCCTTGGATGGCATGAACTGAAGGTGTTCTCTCAAGACAAAGAGAAACCCAGTTTGTCTCCCTACAGTCAGAAGGCTCTATATATTATAATAAAAATAGCAGCTAACCTAAGGAGCATTTACTACATGCCAGACACTGAGCTAAGCATTTTACATGATTAGTGTATTAATCATAACATCAACCCCAGTATCACCCCCTACTTGAGACAATCAAAAATATTACCAGAGGACTTCCTAGGTGGTGCAGTGGTTAAGAATCCGCCTGCCAATGCAGGGGACACGGGTTCGATACCTGCACCAGGAAGATCTCACATGCCGCGGAGCAACTAAGCCCATGTGCCATAACTATTGAGCCTGTGTGCTGCACTTACTGAAGCTCACGGGCCTAGAGCCTATGCTCCACAACAAGAGAAGCCACAGCAATAAGGAGCCTGCACACCACAACGAAGAGTAGCCCCTGCTCGCTGCAACTAGACAAAGCCCATGTGCAACAATGAAGACCCAACACAGCCAATAAATAAATAAATAAATTTATTAAAAATATATATATATTACCAAGTATTGTCAAACTCCCCACGTTGAGAACCATTGTTTGGTACTAAAAGTCTGACCATTGCCCCTATCACAGCTCTTTACCAGCAGTTCCCGTTCCCAGATTCCCTAAGATTATACATTTGGTTGTATGTAGGTGTTAAACGAATTCATATTGGTAGCTGCTTAGGAAAACTCCTTGCGTATAGCCAGCACTAATGTAAGTATTAGCTATTATTATCACTGTTTTTGTTATTGTCATCATGACAGGAAAAGCAGCAGAGCAGGGTAGAAGGAAGGCCATAGTGGACAACTAGAGGTCTGGGAGATAATTGTCCCCACTCTTGGATAATGAAAACCAGGACAGCAGTGTGGAAGGTCCAGCCATCAGTGACTAAGTCCATCAGCCAAGGCCAGCACTAGGAGCTTTACAAACACTGTCATAACATGAGTCTTGTCCAGGCAGAAAATCAAATCAAGAAAAAATGAATTGCTTTCAGTGAGTCTTTATTAGAAAGTCATGCTGAGTAAACGATCACTTTCCCATTCTTGCAATTAAGCCTTTTCACTGGCGTCTTGGGTGTCTCCCGCTTTGACGCAATCAAGGCATTGGACTTACTGAAGAACATGTCTCATGTCAAATAGGTCATGGCTTGAGGTAGAGAAAGGGTAGGTCTGCACAGGAGTGAGAAGAGAAGCCCAGGTTGATGTGTGAGGGACAAAACAGTAAAGAGAAGCATCCTATCTTGTTGCCCATTTGTTCATAATGAGTTAACAAGTAGGCAGCCGTCTTTAAATGGGCGGTGGAGAGAAAAGGAAATGGTAAATCAGGGAGGCTGCAGTGCTAGCACACCTGTGTGAAGTAAGCCCTGGGACTCATTCCAGACACAACCACAAAGGGCTTTCAAGAGACGCAGAGGCGCTAAGGCACCCCAAGATAGCTTGTGAAACGCTAGGTAAAATCCACCCTAAGCCTCACCACTAAAATTAAGACTGACAGGCAGGGTTCAAGGGCATCAGCTACTTGAAAGCAAGAAATGTTAAAAATTTAGGGAACATGAGAACACAGGGCCTGCCTGAGAGAAGATGTTGCCATTTTCACTAAAAGCATCGTGTCAGCTTGGTAATGCGCACAGACTTAGAAAACCACTTTGGGTTTCATAGGTCAGGGTTGTGAAGAAATAGCAGCCATGTTGTACATGATTTTATCTTTTTCATCACCTAGAATATTTAATTCATTCTCATAACACTTTGAGAGGGAAGTATTATTGTCCTTAACAGATGAAATTGAGGTTCTGAGAGGTTGTTACCTCCCTAAAGTCACATAAACTGTCTTAAGTACACAGGCTCTCTATTTCATGTTCTATACTCTTTCTAGAATCCTGCTGAAAACCGGATATCAGCTCTCCGAGGCCTCTTTCAGCTCCAATACTCCATGATTTTATGGGTTCTGTGTTTTTGAAAGCATGTATGGTCTTTAATATGGTCCTCCCTTTATGGTGAAGGCGTTTAAATCTTCGGAGGAAGATGATGCCCTCAAGGGGGCCTGTTTTTACCTTTCCCCACCACCTCTTATCCCTTTCTGCTACAACCATTTTAGAAGACCTGCAGATGGGCCCCAAATTCCTGTTCCATTTAAATGTTTAGATTGAGAGTCTTGTCTCAGAAAAGAACCACAGAGGGTAAGTTAGTTTTGGGGAAGGATAATCCAGACAGATGCTTACAAAGGCCAGGGCTAACTAGGGGCAGTTGAGACCACGTGGCCTTTTCGGGGTGAATGGGGAGTAGAGAAATCTGAATTTGGAAGTTCAATGATATGATACTCCCTTACACCTGGGGAGAGGCCACCTCAATATCTTCCACATCCAGTGAGTCCTTCAGATGGAAGATGAGCTCTGGAAAAAAAACAAACCGTGTTGCTTCTTGACCGAAACATTTTCATGGGGTTTCGGCAACTTTTAGGAAAATCCAAAATCCCAAGCACAACCTCCAAGCTCCTCCAGAACCTTATCCCTTGTTTGTTTCTTTCCCAGCCCTGACTCTCTCAACATCCTTATATTCACATTGTGCTGGAATTCCTGCTCTTCTCCTGACAAGTTGCTGGCTGCTTGCTGTGGGCTCCTCTCCATTGTGTGAAATGCCCCCGGCCAGTAAGATCTAGACCAAAGTCATCTCCTCTATAAGCACCTTGAATGCTTGGATCCTGCGTTTGGTAAGATCAGCTACTTTGGATTATTATTCTATTTCTCGCTCTCTTCACCATGAGTCTATATCTTGTTTATTTTCTTGTCGTGCTGCTGAGCTCACAACAGGTGCTCAGTAAATGTGTGAGTAAACATATATTGTTCATGACAAATCATGTCATGAAGGCAGCTAATATTTACACAGACTCCTCTCTTTTGAGTCATCTCAGTTAGTTCAGCTAATGCATGTGTCTTGCCTAATCTAATGCTGTTTGGGGGGTAGCTGATTGATGCAATTTAGACTAGAAGCTCTTAAGCTCTCCTACAGTGAAGACCAAGGCATCGCACTTTTCTTGCACACGGTATGATACAGAGCACAGAATGGACCACAAGAAGGTAAGAAATGCATGTTACAACACTGTGTGAATTACATGTGTATTGTTACGAAGACTCGGGGCCATATTTTCTCTCAAATAGTGACTTCTGTGATGTACAGGAGATACGAGGAGTCCCAGGAACTCTCCTACTTTCCCATGCAGCTCAAGGAAAAAGCACATAGCTTTGGTGTAATGCTAACCTGAGTTTGAACCTTCTCCACCAAGTATTGATATTAGTACAACCTCAGTCAACTTAGTCAATGGAGCTGAATGATACAACCTACCTTATAAGGCTGTGGCAGTGAATAATTTAATGTAGATAACGTAATTAGCACAGTGCCTGGTGCATATTAGCTGCTCAGATCATTGTAGGATTTTTGTTAAACCCCACCCTTCCTTCTTCATAAGAAAACAAGACAGAATGAGAGACAAGGAAAATTATCCCTCCTAAAATGCAATTCAAAAAGGATCGTTTAGATAGGGAGAGGAGCCAAAATTGTCTGCGGGGCTATTTTAGAACAGGACACGGGTTCTCAATTCAGGAAAAATGTATTTTTTTTAAGTCATGTAGCTTATCTTGAGACTTTTTTTTTTGGATTTGCAACATTTAAAAACTTTCACTTTTACATTAAAAGCAAAGATCACCTATCTTCCATTGGTTCACTGAGTTATGGAGGGGTCTATGCTTAGTCTATGGCTCCAGAAATATTAATAAAGGGCCTCGATGCTAATGGCAGCAGTGCTGGCCTAGTTCTCATGCCTTCTGCTTGCACCCAGAGGGGTTGGCTGTGACTTTATGTTTAAAGAACCCAGCTTCATGATACAATATATCAGGAGATGTGATATATGTCTTCCTGCTACTGAGCAGTGAACTCTATGCAAACTCACAGCTATACACATACACACACATTTAAATCAGCAAAAGCCAAATTGGTTGGATTTATACCACTGTTTATTTTGTGTCTGAGTTTCAGTTTTGCCACTGGAACTACATTTTTTTGGCCTTAATCTGATTATTTTGCTAAACAGATATAGTAGCTTTTTCTGGGAAAAGCAGCTACTTTCCCTAATTTTCTCCATCTTACTCCAAGGTTTCATACTTTTCCATCACCATAGCTCCTTCCCCACTCGTCCCCCCACCCCCGCCGCTTCCACACGTGACACTGTCAGTTCACCTGTCTTCTGTTTTTTCATCTGACTGTGGAAGTGTTTCTTCACAATGATCTAAGAACCTTTGTATCTGCATGTTTCTTCCCGGCATACGCCTTCACACACACAAACCTGAATAGATACACTGCTGTCTGCTGGTCAAGAGGTTGGGTACCATTTTCACAGTGAATGGGAATGAGCTGTCCTGTGCCTTTGTCCTGCATTCACAATAAATACACTGGTCATAGGAATCATCTATCTGTTTAGTAATTGAAACTCCAAAAGCAAATCCAACACATACACCTGCCTACACACTACCCCAAATTCATCATGCCCACACAACCTCATTAGCATGAAATCACAAAATTATAACTGAACATTACAAAGGAACTTAAAGAAACAACTGTTCACAATTTTACTTTTTAGCAGCAAATAATAACTAAAACCCAGGAACTATAAAAAAGACAATTGATTTGACAAAATAATCATCTAACTATAGCCTGACTTTTCCTTCTAAAAGAGTCTTACATTATCATCAGATATTTTTTGTGTATCATGAAAAGACAGGAAATAAATATATAAACATCCTTTAAGAAAATCCTCTATGAATGCCTCCGTGATACTTATCACTAATATGACTTTCTAGAAGACAGTATGAGAGCACATCCAAAGTTCAAATGTTCGTAATCTTCAAACTGGCAATTCTAGACATTTATCTTAAAGATGTTATAAGAGTATACAAAGATGTATCCACAAGTACTTTTTAATAAAAAAGAAACCATATGATTTCTAATTAATAATAAGAAACCATTTGAGAGAGTGCTGTAGAACACAGTTATGGGCATGGGAATTTGAACACGATATGTTTCTAAATGAAAAAAGAGATTTTAGAAAGAACATATGTATGCTTGCGTGTGCTTGTGTGTATACAGGCACAGGCAAATATCTGGAAAGACAGTTTTCAACGTATTAAAGGAGTTATTTGTGGTAAGGTAAAGGTTATTTTTACTTACTTCTTTATACCTCTTTGCATTGTACAAACTGCTCCGCAAGAGAATAAAAGTAGAACCATTTAAATTTGGGGAGGGGAGAGGAAGCCCATAACAACAGGGGACATACGAATATTAATGCCAAATTGACGTCTTAGCCTCCACGATCAAAATCTACACCGAGAATCTCAGGGGCCACGCACAGTTACGGAAAACCCCGCTGTGCTCACCCAGGTGCAGTGATGCGGTGAAGACTAGAGGAAACCATGGCGCTTTCCCAACAGCGCCGCTCCACACACAGCCTTGTCTCACGAGGGACTGACTATTCGCCGCCACCCCCCCCACTCCCCCCCACATTCCCCAACACTCATGGGCAGCCTGCTGGTGATTGGTGGTCTCTCTATGGCCAGAAAGACAAGCTGAGCTGTCAGGGACGTGGAGGTGACCGTGAAGAGGGGTGTGATCTGCAAGGCAGATGACATCCAGGAAAGCATGCCTACATATGACACGCCTACCAGATCCAGACGTGCCCTTGCTCATTAGGACACAACCAGGTGAAAAGTTCAGTACAGGTTATTTAGCATCCATCGCAAAAATGAAGCAGGTGCAGAAACAAAATCCAGCCTTTATTTTCTTCTTCTCTCTTTTCTCTTTCTCTTTCTCTCTCTCTCTCCCTCTCTCTCCCCGCCACCTCCTCCTCCTGCCTCCCTCTCTTTCTCCCTCTTTCTCCTCATCGCTCTCAAATTTCAAGTATGTCTTATAATCTGTCATATGGGCCAAGCCGTCCCTGGAGAGAGATGTTAACCTGTTTTTGAGTGGCAGGCTGTCATATTTAAATTTAAATTTAAAAGTTGTAAGATAAGTACTAGGGATGTAATGTACAATAGGATAAGTCTAATTAACACTGCCGTATGTTATATATGGAAGTTGTTAAGAAAGTAAATCCTATGAGTTCTCATCACAAGGAAAAATATATTTTTTCTATTTCTTTAATTTTGTATCTTTATGAGATGATAGATGTTCACTGAACTTATTGTGTATGTAAGTCAAATCATTATGTTGTACACAAACTTATACAGAGCTGTATGTCAATTATATCTCAATAAAACTGGAAGATAGATACATAGATAGGTATATAGATAGATGTGGAAACCAAAAAAAAAGTTCCCTTTTCCCCCTGCATCCTGGTCCTGGAGATGGGGTAAGTCCATTTTGCACACTCTCGGCCACAGGCATGAGCAGTCCGTTCCTCCCAACACTTCTGCAAGCATCTCCAATCTGATGTGCTGCCTTATTTCCAACCTGCCCTGAGCTCAGACACTCCACCAGGCATATGATGGGCCAGTTAAAGCTGTACCTCAAGCAGAGACAGAGCATGCAGATTTTATTTAAAAGAACACATTGTGATCCATTCCAGAGCAAATGTTGTCATCCTGGTCAGGCCTGGATCCAATCTGTGTTGGAGAACATGAAAGGAGCCCTGACTACAACAACACATCCCCATGCTAATGTACCCTAGTCAGGTACAGTGCTATTTCTTGCTATTTTCTTTTTTCTCATATGAAGGTTGCCATCATTTCACACACATTTTGCAATGATAAAGGCAGTTCCGTTGGTAACCGTCTGGTAGGGATCGGGGAAGCAAGCATTTTATAACTGGGTTTCGACAACTCTGAATATACTTTCTCAGCTCTCTCTCCACCCTAACTCTATCCTCTTTACATGACTTTTCTTCTTTAAATATAAATATGATGTCTTTCTCCGTGACACACAAACACACAAGGTCTGGACAGATAGCCAGGGGATTGGAGACTCTGCTGCCCCCATCACCAGTTGAATTTTAAAAATGGAATTAGGAAACTCAAGTCATGATTCTCACAAAGCAATTTGGAGAGGAGCCATCACAAGATTGGTGGCATGTAGGTGAAGCAACAACTCACTCTAAATGTTAGAAACCAGAAGTCCGGGAGAGACCCTGCAGCCCCAAGGCTCTGGAATTTCCATCACTCGCTGATCCTGAGAAGTCCAGCCCACTCGCCTTCAGACCTGGAACATGACGGCCCGTGCAAGGAGAGACCAAGGCTTGTAGTGCCTTTGGGCTTATTGTGTCCGTTGTTTATGTGTTTTAAACAACACAGCCCCTAATGAGGTTATTTGGTGAAATGTTCATCTCACTCTGTGTTGTTGCTGTGTCACTCAGTGGTGAAAGGGAAACAATCAAATATGCAGTAAGGAAATATCCTGTTGGATTTTACAGACCTTCTCTCCTCCTTTCAAAAGAGACGTTCTGTTACTTTCACCTCTCAGGTATGTTACAACCTGTTTGAGAAAGAAAAAGGGGCAAGAACAAATAGCATTTACCACCAGCCAATCAAGCAGTAGTAACTGGCAACATCATTCACAGATATTCACCTGCAGGGCTGAACCACACAGAAATGAGTGAGATTAGCTCCATTTTAGTTACAATAACAACAGGAACCAGGCCCACATGTTTGTATCTTAATGGAGGCAGGGGATACACTGCAAAGAAAGTCTAAATTCAATGATCAGACAGGAATAAAGCCCTGCTCCCCCCAATCAAAATGAGATAATTGCCAGTGGCAGCTTGCCTTGGGTTCTGAGAGTCAGGAAGCAAATGTGTTTGCAAAAAGAATCATAGGGAAGCAAAACAAAAATAAATTTCTCCAGTTCTAGGCATTCTTTGACTCTTTTTGGCACTGGCTCTTTTATATATATATATATAAATTTATGTATTTATTCATTTATTTATTTATTGGCTGTGTTGGGTCTTTGTTGCAGCACCTGGGCTTTCTCTAGTTGCGGCAAGCGGGGGCTACTCTTCGCTGCAGTGCACAGGCTACTCATTGCGGTGGCTTCTCTTGTCACGGAGCACTGGCTCTAGGCACGCGGGCTTCAGCAGTTGTGGCACATGGGCTCAATAGTTGTGGGTCACGAGCTCTAGAGCACCGGCTCAGTAGTTGTGGCACATGGGCTTAGTTGCTCCGCGGCATGTGGGATCTTCCCAGAGCAGGGATTGAACCCGTGTCCCCTGCATTGGCAGGCGGATTCTCAACCACTGCGCCACCACAGAAGTCCCAGGAATTGGCTCTTTTTAACACAATCCTCAGAAGAATGGATGTTTCAGAAACAAAATAAAATAGAACACGTAAGGGACCACATCAGCATGGCCCTGAGTGAAAAAATTCAGGTTTCCCACACTCCCTTGTGTCTATGGAGTATTAAAATTTTTAAAATCTACCTTGCTATGTTTCTAGTTCTTTTTCTCTACAATTGGGTCAAAACACAAAGAATACAAGTTTTAACCGAATTTTCTAAATTAATACAACACTGGAAACTAGAAATCAATATTGGGAACTTAAAAAAAGAATGTCTATTTAGCTTTTATGCCACCCTGAAAATAAGCAACCCTGAAGAGTTCTGTTCACTTGGATCTGATCTGGGAATTTGAAATCTACCTTTTCTTACCTCTGCCAAGTTAGTCCCACCCCTGCCTTCTACTCCCACTCACAGGCCCTGTATGATTTCCTCCCTCCTTTACATCCAAACTGAACTGAAGCGTGAAAAGCTCTTTAAGTCCTCTTAGCTTACTGAGAAAGGAAACTAGCTGGCCATTTTTTATATTCCATGATATTAAAATAATTCATCTGAGCTGCGCTAATGACAATAAATCTCTCGTGCTGACAAGCTGCGGTCAATTATCCTTTCCACAGCCTTTTAAAGCAGAAGCACTAGGAAGCACGTCAGTGTTGGAAGCGTGTGGCTTGCTAATGCAAATGAAGCAGCCAATCAGCCCGAGCAGCATTCTCAACCGTGCACCACCAGGCTCCCCGCCCCCAGACAGCTCTCCTACGGGCCTGCAAGAGCTGGGGCACTTGCGCTCGAATTTACATGCACGGAGGAAGCGGTTTAAATGGAGTGGGGTGTTATTTATCCCTATAATGACTAGTTTAACAGCCACAATTAAGAAGGAAATTCTACAAGCCTGAGCTCCAGTTGCTTATTACTGCCACTGAAAGTCAATTAAAGTATCTAAGTAATTACAGGTATCGGGATCATCTGTCATCTGGCAAATCATATTAGAGGGAAGAAGCTCTTGGTTTGTTTGGAACGTGTGTGATCTAGTTCCCATCATGTTGGTTAATTTTCAGACAAGGGAGTGTGTGAGGGGGCTGCCCCCCGTGTCTGCAGATCTGGGAGAGCAACAGAAGCGTTCACTGGATTACCATCCAACCCCAGCAGCCGAGCAAAAGAGCAAGAGTCACCCGGGGGTAGGTGGGAGGTACCCACCCTGCCAGACAAGTCCCCCGAGGACATTGCTTTTCAACTCAGGAGCCTCTAGTGGTGCCTTGTTCCTTCTCGAGCTCCTACTATATACCACGTCCTTGTTCCTTTGCCCACTTCAAGGCCCAACAGCTCCCCCAGCTACCTCCCAGGACCTCCTTTAGTCATCTCAGTCAGCTCGCTATCTCATAAACATTATCATGATGATTTAAAGAACTTCTGTGCTTTTTCTCAGCCTGTTACTTACGATACATTCTTCCCCTCTCTTCTGTCTATCCAAACCCTCCTCACCCTTCAAGGCTCAGCCAGAGTTCTGACCCCTCCCTGATGCGGATCCAATACCAGACCTCTCCTTCTATGAGTGGCCTGTGATGTTCCAAATGTATCGCTCAGTGCTTCTCAGATTGTGAACACCTAGCAGGGGCTACATCTAAAGTTTCCGCTTCTGGCTGGGCATCTGGGATACATTTACACCCCCAATGTGGGAACCTCCTGATCCGTGATTTCTGTGGTTGCTGTAGTTTAGTCTCATGTTTGGCGCAATGTCTTAATCAGACCTAGCTGGCATTCTTTCATTTATTCACTCCCTCCTTCCTTCAGCAGCGTGTTTTGAATGGCTTACTTAGAGCAAGACCCCAGAACTGTGGCTTCTAAGTTTGGATCCAATGCTTTCTCTCTAAGCATAATGCCTTGATGGGAAACTGTGTTTGTTCACAACACCCTGCACAAATCAAGGAGTCTCTCAATGCTCATCATTCCTTTGCCGGCCAGCACTTGCTAGGAAATCATCATAAAAGCACGTATAAATATACAAAGAATGAGCTCTCTTCCCTGTGGTTCCACATGGCTCTCCGCAGAGCATTCTTAGTCCGAAACAGGAGACAAAGAGAGGAAAATATTTTCAAATGATCTTCCAAATGACTTCAGGACCTACAGCGAGTTCAAGTTTGGTTCAAGGGATGGGCAAAACTCAGGTCAGCCAGCTATGTTAGGGTCAGCCAGACACTGGGGTCGACTGGCCATGTTTGGGTTGAATCAAGAACATTTTGCTGTGCTTCACATCCCAAGACAGATATTGGAATTTTAACTTTTCTTTTGCAACCTCTTTATGCTTTGAAAATTCATCTTCCCAGAAGATCTCTTTTCTCATTCTCCCCTTCATGGCATGTCCTTTGGTAGCTCCTGTTCTGCACCTGTCGTGTTTAGACTTCCTATTTTCATTAGCATTTGCCCCCAACATATTGTTTGTGTAAAAAAATAAAAATATTCTGCATGAGTCCAAGGAAACTGACTAGGAGGAAACATGAAATCTGACCGACGGGAAAATCCACAAAATGTTTTCATTAAAGCTCTCACTATTTTCTGCAAGAAATATTGCCCATAACAAAGCCTTGGAAATAGTATGTTTTCAGGCATCAAATATAAAGGCAAGACTGACAAGTTCAATGACATCAGACCATATCAAAGGACTGCTGAAAACCCTTCAATGGCTCATGCTCTCTGATAGTAGCTGGCATATTACAGTGAAACTACTGTACCTGCGTCTAACACCCACACCACCAACACATAGAGCCTAAGTTCAGTACAGGCCAGGATTGTGCTGTGTGTCTCCCTAGTGTCTAGCACGGTGCCTGGCACACAGTATGCCCTCAGTAAATATTTGTACGGTGAATATTTGGTCACTATTTGCTTATATAAATACCATGTGCTAGGTGTGGAGGTTTTAAAATACTAAGATACACGGTTCTCAACTTTAAGAAGTTCAAACCCTGGCACTGTGATTCCCAAGCCTGAGTGAGCATCAGAATTGCTCAGGAAGCTCTAAAAGTACACATTTCCAGCCCTTACCCCCAGAGATTACAGTTCAGTAGGTCTGGGTAGGGGCCCAGAAGTCTATACTCTCAATAAGCTTCCAGGTACCTCTGACAATCAGCCAGATAGGAGAAACCTTAGACTCGTGGGTGGTAATAAAAGCCTTATGTTTTTACATCTCTTTTCCCACATATGAAGTGCTATCATATCCCTCACCTCACTTGACTCTTACTCTCTGAGTGGGTTAGAAACCCTGCAGTTTATGAATAAGGACATGAAGTCCAGAGAGTTCACATGGTTGGCAAAATCAGAGTCTGGATTTGAACCCAGGATTTCCATCTACAAGCTCAGAACTGTGTCCTTCTCACGAAGTCCGTTTTGAGAGTGATGACCCAGGTTAGCTCTGTTGGGTAAAGAGGTCATAGAGGTCATCATTAAATGAACAGTATGTTCAGGTCTCTCTCCTAGGTTCCTTGGGAGAGACAAAGTGAGAGGAAAATACTGCCTTCTTCACCTGCCTCCCCCACCCCTCCCTTCACCCTAGAGGATCACGCTGAGAAAAAGAATTGATTATGGAGACAGGCTTTCTCAGTGATGGCAAGTAATGAAGATTATTTCCTTAGAGGTATGTTTTACATAGAAAATAAAGAAATCAACTGAGAAAGTCAATCCTACTGGGTGGAATATACTTGGTTCACACTCCTACAAGGTCCCTCAATAGGGACCACATGGTGAACCAGGCAGCAAACCAGATGCAATCCTTTCCCTAAATGTGGCTCATGAACCCAGTCCTCTTGCTTCCCTCTGGATTGTTACCTAGACTACCTTGCTTCATTCTGCTATCTGTTGTGTGGTTGAGATAAGTCATTAAAGGGTTTATTTCACTATTGTCATATAATCCAACAAGACATTAGCAGTGCATTTGACAGCAGATAGACAAAAATTCCAGCTGCCTTTCTGGATTAGTAACACAGCAAGCTTCATTTTGCAAGGACAAGCTGTGAGAGAGCAGTGTCAGCAAAAGGTCCCTCCCTTTTCCATGCAGGTACGTGGCCCGAAGCTTTTCCCTGCCACTTCCCTGACAAGAAAAGGCCAGGGGTTCAATAGAGTGGATGCTGAGCTATCCCATCATTCAGGGACATGGGCCCTTCAGGCTGTGTCTGAGGGTGAAGCATGTAGAGGGCTTGTGCTGACCACAGAAAAAAGGGAGATGGGGTGGGGAGACAAGTCATTAGTAAAACAAGTAGAAACAAATGATCTCCTTTAAATTCTGCGTAGAAGTATTTCTGGGTGGAGGAGATTCTCATGAAGGTTTTTTGGTTTTCATCTCAGAGACAACTTTCTTTCATGGGCTGGCACCAAGTATTACCTGAGGAAGTTATAGAATGGAGATGGAAAAGGAAAAGGCTGACAATTTGGCTAGCCATTTATCAGAGCATAGATACTCAAGCAAAATAACTAGTGGCCCTTATTTCCTTATACTTAAAATTGGAAATTAACAACTCTGAAAGGGTAGTTGTGAAGAAGCTGGCATTCTGTGATGCTTCTTCCTTTAGCATCTCCTGGGTTGGGATTTTTTGGCCTAAGCATACTAAAATCAGGTCTCACTGGGTCGACTGAATTATAGGCACAAATATACAAGTTCAGGCCACCTTTTAATTAATCAGTTTGAGATGCTACATGCTTGATGGGATCCCTTCACCTTTTAAGCTGAGCTTTAGAGCCAGTGGTATGTTTATTTTGAACACAAGATATATAGCTACAGACTCTATTATTACATAGCCCAGAATTAGGTACCACTAGGACACGATCTCATCCTAGCAGCAGTAGCAAAGTTGGCCGGGGATCATCCTGGGGAGGTACAACTTGTCACTTCCCGATGGAGAGGAGGCCAGCTATAGCCCTGGCTGTGCCCACTTCCCGCTGGACATCGATGAAGGCAGAGGAACGGGGAGGGGGCAGGGAACGAGGGGGCTAAGTAGCCTCTGAGCCTGTATGGGGATGTGAAAAATCTGCGATTTGAACACTGAATCACACTTGCTCCAATACCAACAGTTTCTGTTCTTCTGTGGCTGATGTGATTGATGGGCACTTCTTCAGGAGCAGACGCTACATCCAGAAGCCTGGGTTATGTGAGTTTTATGTTAGTCTGGGATTGTCTATGAGCTCCAGTATTTTTATTGGGGAAAATTGCATTTCGAAATAAAACCAACAAAAACAAGGTCTCCTGCAACTTACCAGAACAGACTCCATGAGAGCAGGTCAAAGTGGTCGTGCAGATCCGAAAGAATGATTGTGGTGGCTGGCCTGCTCTCCACGGGAGCTGGCGAGGTAGCCATGTTCACTGCTTAGGCATTCGGACCAGTCCCTGAGGGCCTCCATTAGGACCTCTCAGAGTCCTTGTTAAGATCTTCAGTTACAGTCATTTGTGTTCCAAAAGAAGAGAACATAGAGACCTTAAATAAAATGTCTTGTGAGCTAGGTGATCCACATTTTGTGGGTTTTGCAATACTTGTGGTCATTGTAGTCTTGATATTAATCTTTGCTAGGAACTCACCACAAAAGCAAACATTCTTGTTATTCCTTGAGTGGAGTGCTTTTAGTCAGCTATGTTAAAGGCCTGGGCATTGCTTTAAAGAACTTTCTGCTGAAAAGCCTCAGCTGAGACATCCCTTGGCCTGGATTCTGCTGCTAAGCCTCATAGTCTGTGTAAGCACACAGATTAGTTATCTAAACAGGGGCCTGGACATATCGAACCCTTCTACAGTAATGCAAATGGATTACACAGTCTTTATAGCTTCAGTTTTAACTTGCTCATCTCTTCTTTTTAAGGAGAGGTAAGATATGCCTGTTGATGACATCATAGGTATTTTGAGTAGCTTCCTTGAAATTGTGTGGGGATGTTGTGATTGCATGCCTTTAAAGATATCTATTTAGTCCAGCAAGACAGCCTGTATCTTTCTGGTAAGAGGAAAAAGCAATGAATGTAATCTCTCTAATATTCTTAATATCTCTAATAGTCTTAATAGTAATGAACAAAGCTTAACCTGGGAAACTGAACAGCTAACTGGTGAAAGTATCTCCCAAAGAAATGGATAGCTGACAGGTTTCTGAGAAACAAATTTAATTAAAATGTTATTCTACTGCAAAATGAGTTAGAATTTCAGAATGTGTGAAAATGACATTGTCCTCTTAAATGATATTCTCTAGAGACAATCTTTTTTAAGATTTCACTAATTTGGATCAAGAGAAATTAATTTTCTAATATTTAAATTATGACAGTTAACTAAAATGACCTTAGTATGTTCTATTTTTATTAACATTATATTATTGTATATGCATTTTAATCTTGGATCCTCCAGGAAGAACTAACCTATTAATGACAGTTTTAAATGTAAAAGATATAATTCCCCATTTCTTTATTGTTGAAAATAAAAAGATATGTCCCTGCATTGGGGTATTGGTCAAGCAACCTACCAGACTAGTAAGAGTAGAATTTTTTTCAAAATATTCCTGCGAATTTTTGTTTGGGGGAATTAATTTGGGGAATTTTTGGAAATAGTCTGTAGTGATGTGGAACCAGGCCTGGTAGATAGAATGGGTTATAAAACTTTGTAATAACATTTTGGATGATTTATAACTATAATGAAGAGACAGATTTTCCTTTTGGCTCAGAGACTACTCTGCCAAAGAGAAATTTTGAAATTGTTTGGAGAAAGGGCAGCACCAGCAGAAGACACAATACATGTGTCCTCATGCATGACTGCCTTGAGGGGGCTCTCATTTGAACTTGAAGATTATGAGGTGTTTGCTTGCAAATCATCAGTTCAAGAACAGGATGGGAGAGGTTATGTTTATGTTTTAAAAATCTGATTATCAAAGGTGAGGTTTCTATTTTTAAGAAAATAAAACCACTTTTTTTTTTTTTTTGCAAATAATAGCAGAGTGAAATTATTCTAAGATCACATCTTAGGCAAAGAATTTTAAGCACTTTTTTTTCCAGATTAAAAAAAGAAAAAACTCTCCCACACCCGACATTCCTCTCTATGCCTAAGAGATTAATTTCTCACCACTTTGGGTGATAGCAGCGAAAGTCACTCTGGGGTTAATCAAAAATTTTAACGCAAGGGATATATGACATGAGAACACTGGTATATACAGGCCATGATTAGCTAAGAAGTGTTTTCTTTATACATAAGCAACTCAGTTGTCCATTAAAAACGTAAAAAAAAAAAAAAATAACAAGGCTGGACACTTGGCAAAATCTTTGATTTAAAAGAAGTTCATGTTAGTTGCCTTCATTATTAGTACATTTATCTGTTACAGTGCCTCAAAGAAATTCTATCTCAAAATACCCATTTTTACAAGTTTATTGTGGATAACATAGACCTAAAAAAACCTGCATATATTTAAGTGTACAATTTAATGTTTTGTTGGATGTAAACATCCATGAAACCATCACCACGCTCACTATTGTGAACACATCTGTCACTCCCAGAAGTTTCCTCATGTCCCTTTGTAACCTCCCTCCCCAGACAGCCACTATTTTACTTCCTGTCACTCTAGATTCTGTTATAAGATTTTATGTAAATGGAGTCATACAATATCTACTCTTTTTCGTCAGGCTTCTTTCACTCAGCACAGTTATTTTGAGATTTATCTATATTGTTGTATCAGTATTTTATTCTTTTTTTGTTATGTATTCCTTTTTATTCTACTTATTTTCATTTATTCCAGATATTTCTATTTATTTATTTAATTTTATTATATGGATATACCAGAGTTTGTTTATCCATTTACCTGTTGATGCTCATTTGAGATGTTTCCAGTTTTTAATTTTTATTTGTAAAGCTGCTATGAACATTTATGTACAAATCTCTGTATAAACATAATTTCTCTTGAGTTGTACTTAAGTGTATGTCTAAATTTTTAAGAAAAATGCCAGTTTTCCAAAGCAGTTGTACCTTTTCGCATTTCCACCAGCAGTGTATGAGATTTCTGGCTCCTTTATACCCTCCTGAATACTTGGTACAGTCAGCTTCTTTCAGTTTTAGACATTCTAATGCGTGTGAAGTAATATCTCATTGTGGTTTTGATTTGCATTCCCCTGATGGATAATGATGTTGAACTTCTTTACATGTTTTTATTTGGCATCCATATTTCTTCTCTAGTGAAGTGTCTGTTCAAATTTTACTGATTTTCACTGGGTGGTTTATTTCATTAATTAGTCATGAGTTCTTTATATAGCTTAGACACAATTCCTTTGTCAGATACATATCTTGCAAATATTTTCTCCTACACTGTGGCTTTCATAACAGTGTTCTTTGAAGAGCAAAACTTCTAAATTTTGATACAGTCTCATTTACTGACTTTCTTCTTTTGGGGTTTGTGCTTTCAATGTCATGTTTTAAGGTCTTTAACCAAATTCAAGGTTGCTAAGATTTTCTCCTACGTTTTCTTCTAGAAGTTTTATAATTTTAGCTCTTATATTTAGGATTGTGAGCCATGTTGAGTTAAATTTTATATGAGATATCACTTAAGGGTCAAGGCATATTTTATTTCATTTTTCCATAAGGCTACCCAGTTATTCCATCACTTAACTTCAGTGGACTATAGTTTCCTCATTTGTAAAATGGGATTACATTTTCCATCTCTAAAGTTTGTTGTGGAAACTAAATAAAACAATATGTGTATGGTGCCTAGAACCTGATAGGCACTTAATAAGTATAATTTCCTTCCTATACAGCCCCCCGCAAAAAAAACCTCTTAGAAAAAAGCTATGGAATACTACTTACTGTGTATTAGAAAATGATTTATCACTTAGTACAAAATTTAAATAAATAAAAATATGAGCAAAGAATTAATAGACTCTTGAAAGTTTGGTGCTAGGAAGGTTTTCAGAGTTTATTTCATCCAACCCTCTCCTTCCAAGATGGAGAACATGAAACCTGAGGGCTGACATGATTCCCCCAAGGTCATTCACGAAGATGGTGGCAGAGACGGGCTAGAACCCAACCCTTTAGCCCTCATCTCAACTCTTACTCATCATTACTTAATTGAAAGTTGGGTTACAAACAAGCTTTTCAGAGTAAAAAATCACCACATACGTTGAAATAGAACAGTTTTAAAAGAGACATATAGTAATTTCCTCACAAAATTATTACTAATTACGTCTAGCAGCCTGAAAGTGTTAGCACACAATCTTCTAGCCAACAAAACTGAATTCTTTATAGGTAGCTATCAACATATTTGGGAGTACGTGTTAGGAGTAGATTCATAACATTATTGAGTGTTTTTTAATGAATAAAAAAGGAAAATATTTAAATATTTGGCTATGTAAAAATTAAAAATTTTGCCTGGCAGAAGACATCACAAATTAGAATTTTAAAAAATGAGATGAATTAGAAAAAATGGCAAGTTATGTTAACAGGCAGTGGATTGATACACAATACATGATGAGCTACCACAAATTACCAGGGGAAACATGACATGAAGACCGCAGCAGAAAATATGCAAGGGGTACAGACAAGTGTGTCCCAGGTAAACACGCATAACCGTTAAGCGGAAGGAAAGAGTCTCAACCCACTAGCATCTAAAGATCACATCTGAAAACAATGAGGTATATGTTTACCTCAGAGATTGCCAAAAATTTAAAAAGAGTAATGATAACCCACATCTTGGTGAGGGTGTGGAAAAAGGGCCCCTTTCATGTATGCTGTTGCTGTGAGCCTTGCATTGACGCAGCTTTCCTGGAGGGCAATTTGGCAATTTCTATGAAATTTCTGTGAAAAATTCCATGAAATGATTGACCCAGAAATGCCATTGCCATGAATCTGTCTTACAAAAGTATCTACCCAAGTGCCTAAAGATATTTTTATTAAGACATACATTGCAGGCTGGGTTGTAATATCAAAAACTGAGAAACCAACAAAATGTCCACTCACCAATGAATAGTGTAAAAATAGAGGGACGATGCATTCATATGGCATGCCCTGCTGTTCTCAAAAGAATGAAGTTGCTCTAAATGTACCACCTGGAAAAGCACCAATGACACATTACGTGGAAAAGCCAATTGTAAAAATATATAGAATGATCCTACTTTGTAAACTCGGCAAAGGGGGAAAGAGATGTTTGAATATACATGGAAGAGGACATCCTAGGTGGCGCAGTGGTTAACAATCTGCCTGCCAATGCACGGGACATGGGTTCGAGCCCTGCCCCAGGAAGATCCACATGCCATGAAGCAACTAAGCCCGTATACCACAACTATTGAGTCTACGAGAGCCACAACTATTGAGCCTGCGAGAGCCACAACTATTGAGCGCATGTGCTGCAACTACTGAAGCCCACGCGCATGGAGCCCGTGGTCCGCAACAAGAGAAGCCACCACAATGAGGAGCCCACACATCACAGTGAAGAGCAGCCCCCACTCTCTGCAACTAGAGAAAGCCCGTGTGCACCAATGAAGATCCAACACAGCCAATAAAAAAATAAATCCAATAAATAAATAAATTTATATAAAAAAAGATGCTATTGGTTGGCCAAAAAGTTCGTTTGGGTTACAGAAAAACCCAAACTTAAATATATATATATATATATATATATATACACACACACACACACAGGGAAGAAAGCTTTACTCAGACTCCTTAGTTAAAAGTGACAGAATGAGGAGAAATTAGCATAAGCCAGAAGGAATGGTCTGGCCCCTTTCACTCGGAACCCACAGGTAGAGTTGGCCCAAGAGGTAGCTGGATCTGGGGGCTCAGGCAACGTCCTCATCGTCTCCCCACTGATTCTGCCTCCCTCCATGTTTCGTCCTCATTCTTTTTCATCCCAGACAGCCGCCTCTGTCATGCCCCTCAAAAATATGGCCCCTGGTAAGCTAACTTCAGATCTTCCTAATAGAATGACCTGCAAGACTAAGAGACAGAATTTCCTGCTAGCTCTTGCAGGAACCCCAGCTAGGATTCCGACATTTTCGTCCCACTCCCATCAGGGATCAAGCCCTTTCCTGAAGCAATGACTTGGGTTGGGGGCCAGGGCTCATTCTCAGCGGCAGGTGAGGCTCCTGATTCCATCTCTGAGAGCAGTGGGAGCACAAGCAGGGGCTCAGACTGGGGGCCAGTGGTTCCCCACAGGGAGAATTTCTACTAAAACCAGTATCTACTACACACTGGACGTCTTTAATAACAATAACATTAGGAAGTGGTTTACTATTGTGATTGAAAATGCAAAGGTTGGGACTACAGAAAATGGTATAAAAAAGAAACAGTAAAACAGGAGTCCTATCCCACCTCTCATCAGATGCCCTTTTCAAGATTTAAAAGAACAAAGACACACACACACACACACACACACACACACACGCACATTTCTCCATTATTTTGTCAAAATGTGGCATAGGTCTTTCTTGGCAACAAAGCAGTTAATTTCTTCTGGAAAGATACCGGGAAAGGAATTTTTATTGACGAGGCTGATTCAACCTGTTCTGGGAGCAGAGACTCAGATTTTGTGAGATAAGTGAAGGGGATGCACAGGCAGGGGTGGGTGCTGAGGTGGCTCTGTGTGAGCTTGTCCTGGAGCCCCCTTGGGGCAGGAGGACTGGAGGGCAAGGCCAGCCCCAGGCTTTCTGACAGCTTCTGAACGGGCTGGAAACGTCCCCAGAATCGACTTTTTTTCTCTCCAGAAAGCAGTCTGTCACACTTGCAGCTGACTGCCTTCTCCCCGCCACCGCCTCTCCCCACCAACAGGTACGTCAAAGAGAAACCAGGAATGCAAGACCTAACAGTTAAACTCATTAGTTTGGATTCCACAAATCCTGCATATGCGATAAATCAGATAGGAGCTATAATGAAGTTTCTGTATTTATTACCTCTGAGTAAAAGATTTATCTTGCAAATTATAGGGTAAATAAGATGGCAGAGGAATGGGGAAAGCTACTTTTCAAGCACCCTTTGCTATTTCAGAAACGTCCATCAACAGGTAATCAACTGATAAGCCAATGTCTAATTATAAATCACTGCTGTCTATTCAATCAGTATTTTTTAGAAATCCTCTTCTACTGGACACTGTAGCCTGGTTCCTCGTTTCTGTGTATATCTTCAAACGTAATTAAACAAAATGTAAGTCAGAATGTTTTATTAAATCAGATTACTGGAGAGTTTTTATTGTAGGATAGTTAAGACTCAGAGGTGATGTCTGATATCAGATGTGGTATGTGGCACAGTTATAGTGGTTAAGACTTTTGAGTCAGGTCTGGTTCAAGTTCAGGTTCTATCATTTAATGCCATCTTGGGCAAATGGCTTGCCTCTCTGAGCCTTAGTTTCCTCATCTGTGTAACTGGATAACTATACCCGCCTATGGAGTGGCTGTGCGGATTCAGTGAAAAGCGTGGCACATAGTAATCCATCAATAAATGATAGCTCTAGTTTTTAATCTTTTTAGTCACGTATTGTGTTTTAAATGTGACCGACTCTCTTAGGTTCCCAAGACATTTCCTTTTTAAAGTTTTGTTTTAGTGAGAACAGAATAGGGTAAGAACAGAATAGGGCTGGCCTTAAACACATGTTGGTCAAGTGCTCAACTGTTCGGTACAACAAATCATGTAGGGCTTCCTAGGTGGCGCAGTGCTTGAGAATCCGCCTGCCAATGCAGGGGACATGCGTTTGAGCCCTGCTCCAGGAAGATCCCACATGCTGCGGAGCAACTAAGCCCGTGGGCCACAACTATCAAGCCTGAGCTTTAGAACCCGTGAGCCACAACTATTGAGCCCATGTGCTGCAACTACTGAAGCCCACGTGCCTAGAGCCCGTGCTCCGCAACAAGAGAAGCCACGGCAATGAGGAGCCTATGCACTGCAACGAAGAGTAGCCCCCACTCACCGCAACTAAAAAGAAAGCCCACGCACAGCAAAAAAAACAAAAACAAAAACAACAGGTCATGTAATATCTGAGGGGAAAAAGTCTATCATCTGAATCAATCTGTCAGCTTTTCAGTTCATTGCTTTTATAGGATTCGTGGGTTCTTTCCTTAAGAGAGCAACCTTCCCTGCTCTGTTCTACCTTTCCAGTAACAAACAAATGAACAAATAAACAAGGAAACAGACAAGCAAAATTCTTCTCCTCCACGGAGTTAAGCAGTATCTTGACCTATTCAGCCTTGGGAGAGGCCACCAGCATAGATGGTTCCCATTTCAGCAACATCCTAGCATATGGCACAGGCAGGCAGTGTTCACCACAGACAGTACCAACAGCTAGGAAACTGTGAGGCAGGTCAAGCAGCTCTGAGCAAGTCTAATGACTGGCAAGAAGGTATTATAAGATGACGTGACAAATTGGGAAACAATGTTTGGCACACATGTAACAAGCAAAGGCTATAAAGTACTAATATCAGAATGTAAATATAGGGACTTTCCTGGTGGTGCAGTGGTTAAGAATCCGCCTGCCAATGCAGGGGATGCGGGTTCCATCCCTGGCCCGGGAAGATCCCACATGCTGCGGAACAACTAAGCCTGTGTGCCACAACTACTGAGCCCACATGCAGCAACTACCGAAGCCCATGCTCTGTAAGAAGAGAAGCCACCACAATGAGAAGCCTGAGCGCTGCAACGAAGAGTAGCCCCTGTTCTCCACAACTAGAGAAAGCACGCGTGCAGCAAAGAAGACCCAACACAGCCAAAAAAGAAAGAAAGAAAGAAAGAAAATTCAAAAGTTTAAGAATTTATGAAAAGAAGCTGAGCCTCATCGGGAATCAGGGAAATTCAAATGAAACCAATAATGACTTACCATTTTTGATTATCAGACTTGCAAAAGTTAAAAAGAGTGATAAATACCTAATGTTAAGGATTTCAAGGAATGGGAATTATCTTGAATTACATATTTTTTTCTATTGCTGCAGTTAAAAATTGCCACAAACAGTTGCTTAAAACAATACAAATTTATTATCTTATGTTTCCTAGAAGTCCAATAGAAGTCTCCCTAGGCTAAGATCAAGTTGTCAGGTGGGGCTGCATTCCTTTCTGACACCTCTGGGGAGGATCCATTTCCTTGCCTTTTCCAGCTTCTAGAGGAAACCAGCATACCTGGCCTCCTTCTTCCATCTTTAAAGCCAGCAATGTTGCATTTCTTTGATCATTCTTCTGCAGTCACATCTCTCTCTCTGACCACAGCTGGGAAAGATTCTCTCCTTTTAAAGATTCATGTGATTAGATTGGGCCCAATCAGATAATCCAGGACAATCTCCCCATCTCAAGGTCTTTAACCTTAGTCACATCTACAAAGTCCTTTTTGCCAGATAAGTTAACATACTCCCAGGTTCTCAGAATTAGGACGTGGGCATCTTTGGGAGGGAGCATATTCTGCCTATTGCATTAATGGTGATAGTGCACGTAATTTAAGGACAGTTTGGAAGTACAGTCAGCCCTCCGTATTCACAGATTCTGCACCTGTAAATTCAACCAACCTTGAACAGAAAATATTCAGAAAAAATTTAAAATCCCAGAAAATTCCAAAAAGCAAAATTTGCATTTGCCACACTGTCAACTCTTTATATAGCATTTACATTGTATTTACAACTATTTACATATCATTTACATTGTATTAGGTGTTATACATAAACTAGAGATGATTTAAAGTATATTGGTCGGGGATGGGGGGGACTTCCCTGGTGGCACAGTGGTTAAGAATCTGCCTGCCAATGCAGGGGACATGGGTTTGATCCCTGGTCCGGGAAGATCCCATGTGCCGCAAAGCAACTAAGCCTGTGTGCCAAAACTACTGAGCCTGCTCTCTAGAGGCCGTGAGACACAACTATTAAGCCCATGTGCCACAACTACTGAAGCCCACGCCCCTAGAGCCTGTGCTACACAGCAAGAGAAGCCACCGCAATGAGAAACCTGTGTACCACAAGGAAGAGTAGCCCCCGCTTGCCACAACTAGAGAAAGCCTGCATTGCAGCAACGAAGACCCAAAGCAGCCAAAAAATAAAAATAAATAAATGAATAAATAAATTAAAAATAAAACAAAAACAAATAAAGTATATAGGGGACTTCCCTGGTGGCATAATGGTTAAGAATCTGCCTGCCAGTGCAGGGTACATGGGTTCAAGCCCTGGGCTGGGAAGATCCCACGTGCAGCGGAGCAACTAAGCCCATGCACCACAACTACTGAGCCCACGTGCCACAACTATTGAAGCCTGCACACCTAGAGCCTATGCTCCACAATAAAAGAAGCCACCTCAATGAGAAGCCAGTGCAGCCCAACAAAGAGTAGGCCCTACCCACACAACTAGGGAAAGCCCATGTGCAGCAACAAAGACCCAATGCAGCAAGAAATTAAAAAAAAAAAAAGGTATATGGGAGGATATGCCTAGGTTATATTCAAATACTACACCATTTTCTATACAGGACTTGAGAATCCATCAATTTTGGTGTCCTGATGGGTCCCGGAACAAAGCCCCCATGAATACTGAGGGACAACTATGTATACAAACCTACTAACCCAGAAATTTGACTAATGGTTATCTATCCTACAGAAATACTTCCACATTTGCACAGAAGTGTTGACCAAAAAAATGCACAACATGAGAGTTGTGAGTTGAGTTTTATTTGGGGCAAAATGAGGACTGTAGCCCAGATAGCTCTGAGAAACTGTTCCAAAGAGGGAGGGGGAAAGATTAGTATATAAGTGATCTTGGTAAAGAAGGAGTACACGCAATCAGACACATATTTTGTAGGGGGTTTCTGCTAGTCACAAGGAGCAGACGTCACCATGTAGGGATTTAGTGCTTTTCTAGATATGAGGAGATGCAAGGGTTGGGCTCATAAAATCAGCTCCTGAAAACATTTAACTATCTGAAGACCTGTTCCACCTGTTTTCCAAAGCACCGGGAGTGCCTCATTCCTGGTCTCCACCCTGAACTCCCTTCAAGGGATGTTGAAGGTGAGCAGCTACAGCAGCACGTATGATTTAATCCTTGTAGAGGGAGATGGCAAGTGCCAATTTATAGTTGACAGAAGTGTATGTCCAGAGATGTTCATTGCAGCATCATTTGTGAAAGCAAGAGATTAAAACAAATGAAATACCCCTTGAAAAAGGATTTTTAAGTAAATTATGTCTATATTATGTTACCAGGTAGCAGTTAAAAATACAAATATAGGCAGATCTCTATGTGCTGATATGAAAATATCTCCAGAACATATGGTTAAGTTAAAAAAAGAAAAGAAAAAAAAATGTTGAAGATATACTAAAATAAACACTTAAATGTAAACTTATAGTTTAAGAATTTAAAAAATGTCTGAAAGGATACTCACTAAACCTTTGAGAAGTAGAGTGAAATTGAGGATAGAGGATGAAGGGGATATTCACTTTACCTCTCTTGATAGATAGGCAGGTAGATGGTAGATAGCTACATAGAGAGATGATAGATCGGTAGATAGGTAGATAGAAGATAGATAGATGATAGATAGATAGATGATAGATAGATAGATAGACAGATAGATAGATAGATGATAGATAGATAGATATAGACAGATAATGGCCAGATAGATAGATAGATGACAGATAGATAGATGAATGATAGATAGGGATGTCTATATCTATCTCTGTAATGTTTGAATTTTTATAGGAATATATTCGCATTTACTTGTATTCTTTAAACATATTGTTTAAAGTCAAAGTGCACTGGACTCAAGTCGTAAGTACAGCTACATGATGTGCGCTACTCACTTTGTCTCTCTAGGCTTGAGTTCACTGGTCTGTAAATTTAAGGGGTTGAACACAAAGACTCTAAATTCCAACTCTAGATTTAATGAGTAGATATAGCAAAAAATTTTAACTCAATTTAGTAGTATTTTGGTCATCAGTGAAAAGGAAAGCAATAATTGCTTTATTGATTTTTAAAATCATGCCCTAAATTTTCTGGAATGGCCTTGACTTTAAGCATTTAAAATTTTTGATTCTGTAACTATATTAGTATTTGTCAAATTGCATGGCTAAATTTGGATTCAGAAAAGATTATCTCCACAGATATTCTAGTATACTGCTAGTGGTAATGTAAATTGGTACAGTCTTTCTAAAAAGCAAATCACAATAGTTGAAAGCTTTAAAAAATTTAATTTTTGACCTAGTAATCCTACATGTAGAGCCTTTATTCTAAGAAAAAAATTAAAAGCAATCTAAATGTCCAAAAATATAGAAATGGTTTGATAAATTAAGCTGTATATACAGGGGACATTATTATACAGCCATTGAAAATATATCAAAGAAATATTAATAACCAGGAAAATTTACAATTAAATATCGAGTGAAAAAATATATTCAGAGATATGTGTGTGTGTGTGTGTGTGTGTGTATATATATATATATATATATATATATATATCCTATCCACTATATAGGTTTTATACATTGGCCCTAAAATAAAGATTGGAAGGGAATGTACAAAAATGGTAGTGATGATCAACTCTAGGCGGTGATATTTTATTTCTAGGCAATTTTCAAGTGTTACTTTTGTAATCATAAAATAAAATTTATAACTATCTCTGTACTTATAAATTACAGTTAGCTCTTCAAATGAAAAATTTCACTAGGAGTTTATAGAAAAATCACTAATACTCTTTGCATTTGAAAAATCCTTTTTTCTTTCTTTCTTCTGCTTGTTTGGGTTTACTCTTCTGTTTCTAGTTTCCTAAGATGGAAGGTTAATTATTGATTTGAGATCTTTCTTTTTAAATATAGGTCTTTAGAGCTATAAATTTTCTTCTAAGCACTGACTTTGCTGTATCCCATAGTTTTCAACATGATGTATACTTTATCAAAATAGTTTCTTCTCTCCCTTATGATTTCCCCTTTGACCCATTGGGTTTTTAGGAGTATGTTTTTAAGTTTCCGTATAACTGTGAATTTTCCAAATTTCCTCCTAATATTTTTTTATAATTTAATTCCACTGCAGTCAGAGAATATACTTTGTATGATTTCAGTCCTCTTTAATGTACTGAGACTTGTTTATAGCTAACATATGGTCTATCCTGGAGATTGTTCCATGTGACTTTGAGAAGAATGTGTATTTTGTTGCTGTTGATTGGAATGCTCTATAGATGTCTGGCAAGTCTAGTTAGTTGCTTTATATTGTTGGTCAAGTCTTCCATTTCCATATTGACCTTCTGCCTATTCTATTCTTTATTGGAAGTGGGATGTTGAGGCCTCCCCAGCTATGATTGCGGAATTGTCTATTTCTCCCTTCAGTTCTGCCTGTTTTTGCTTATGTACTTTGGGGATCTGTTGTCAGATGCATATATGTTTATAATTGTTATGTCTTCCTGACAGATTAACCATAGATTGAAACTTTTATAACATTTTTTATCTCTGGTAACAGTTTTTGTCTTAAAGTCTATTTTTTTTTTTTCTGGTGTTAGTATAACCACTCCAGCTCTCTATTGGTTATTGCTTGCATGGTATATTTTTTTCCCTCTTCTTTGCTTTCAATCTGTTTGTATCCTTGAGTAAAAAGTGTGTCTTTCGTAGGCAGCAAGCAGTTGTATTATTTTTTTAAATCTATTCTACCAATCTCTAGCTTTTAATTGAAGTGTTTAATCAATTTACGTTTGATGTAATTACTGACAAGGTAGGATTTACAGCTGCCATTTTCTATTTGTTTTCTCTGTCTTATCTTTTTTATTCCTTGGTTGATCTATCACTGCCTTCTTTTGTGTTAAGCAGATATTTTTTAAGCGTGCCATTGTTGTTTACTGTCTTTTTGGAGTTAGTTTCTTAGTGGTTGTCCTGGGGATTACAATAAACATCTTAACTTAAAATAGTCTAGTTTGGATTAATGCCAAACTAATGTTAATAGCATAAAGAAACTTTGCTTCAATACAGGTCCATTTCAGCTCTCAACCCTTTCTGTGTGAGAATAGCTTCTGGAGGAATATTCATTGTCTCCTTTCTGCTAGTAAGCATTGGTTATGTCTCACTTTAACTAATGGGAATGTCTTAAAGAATTCTTAATTTCTAGTTAGTGGTGAAAGGAAGAGGTAAAGTAACCACATTGACTATATAAGCAGGGAACATGACACCTCCATTTCATATAGGAGATTTTGAAGGAGGCATCCCCATTCACTGAGCTTTCTCAGTTTTCATTTGGCAACTCAAAAAGCAATTTTATGTGCAACTGAAGAAATGTAAAACTGTTTCCTACAGTGCTTTAAACAAACTATAATGCATTTTCAAATACAAAGGGCTATAGGGAGATTTCCTGACACACTTGAATAAAGGTGGGCATTTCAATTTTTTATGAGATTCTTTAAGCACTGAGTCCAAGGCAGCAGCAGCTCACTCTTGTTAGCTATGAACGCATCATAACTCCCAAGCTGAAGAGGGGTAAATGAGCATTCCAGGGCCTGCAAAATGAAAAAAATACATTTGCAATTCATGTGTCACAGAAACAATTATTCTTCAAGTTTTATCATCAGGAAGTGAGAAAGGCAAATCACCCTGTACATATACACTCACACACTTACATTTATATATAATGTATTTATATAATGTATAACACAACTCTTTGTATGGCAATGATATTTGACTATGGAGTGTAATATAAAGTATGGCTGGTATATAGTAGTTTCTATATGGTCTTTCAAACCATGTGTATCAGTTCAATTAAAAATAGCTTGACGTTGCTGTTAGGCAGATCTGAACTCAAGTTATCTGAACTTCCTCCCAGTGTGGCTTGGTACCTCATTTCTTTTTTTTTTTAATTTTTTTTTATTTTTATTTTTTTGGGGGTACACCAGGTTCAATCATCTGTTTTTATACACATATCCCCGTATTCCCTCCCTTCCTTGACTCCCCCCCCTCGAGTCCCCCCCACCCTCCCTGCCCCAGTCCTCTAAGGCATCTTCCATCCTCGAGTTGGACTCCCTTTGTTATACAACAACTTCCCACTGACTATTTTACAGTTGGTAGTATATATATGTCTGTGCTACTCTCTCGCTTCGTCTCAGTTTCCCCTTCACCCCCCGCCCCCTCCCATACCTCGAGTTCTCCAGTCCATTCTCTGCATCTGCGTCCTTCTTCTTGTCACTGAGTTCATCAGTACCATTTTTAGATTCCGTATATGTGAATTAGCATACAATATTTGTCCTTCTCTTTCTGACTTACTTCACTCTGTATGACAGATTGTAGTTCTATCCACCTCATTACATATAGCTCCATCTCATCCCTTTTTATAGCTGAGTAATATCCCATTGTATATATATGCCACATCTTCTGTGTCCATTCATTTGTTGATGGGCATTTAGGTTGCTTCCATGTCCTGGCTATTGTAAATAGTGCTGCAATAAACATTATGGTACAAGTTTCTTTTGGGATTATGGTTTTCTTTGGGTATAAGCCCAGGAGTGGGATGACTGGATCATATGGTAGTTCTATGTGTAGTTTTTTAAGGAACCTCCAAATTGTTTTCCATAGTGGCTGTACCAACTTACACTCCCACCAACAGTGCAGGAGAGTTCCCTTTTCTCCACACCCTCTCCAACATTTGTGGTTTCCAGACTTTGTGATGATGGCCATTCTGATTGGTGTGAGGTGATACCTCATTGTGGCTTTGACTTGCATTTCTCTGATGATAAGTGATGTTGAGCATCTTTTCATGTGTGTGTTGGCCTTCTGTATGTCTTCTTTGGAGCAATGTCTATTTAGGTCTTCTGCCCATTTGTGGATTGGGTTATTTGCTTTTTTGGTATGAAGCTTCATGAGCTGCTTGTATATTTTGGAGGTTAATCCTTTGTCCGTTGTTTCATAGGCAATTATTTTTTCCCATTCTGAGGGTTGCCTTTTAGTCTTGTTTATGGTTTCTTTTGCTGTGCAAAAGCTTTTGAGTTTCATGAGGTCCCATTCGTTTATTCTTGATTTTATTTCCCTGATTCTAGGAGGTGGGTCAAAAAGGATATTGCTTTGATGTATGTCATAGAGTGTTCTGCCTATGTTTTCCTCGAGGAGTTTGATAGTGTCTGGCCTTACATGTAGGTCTTTAATCCATTTGGAGTTTATTTTTGTGTATGGTGTTAGGAAGTGTTCTAATTTCATTCTTTTACATGTTGCTGTCCAATTTTCCCAGCACCACTTATTGAAGAGGCTGTCTTTTTTCCATTGTATATTCGTGCCTCCTTTGTCAAAGATAAGGTGCCTATATGTGTTTGGGCTTACTTGTGAGTTCTCTATTCTATTCCATTGATCGTCCTTTCTATTTTTGTGCCAGTACCATACTGTCTTGATCACTATGGCCTTGTAGTATAGTTTGAAGTCAGGAAGCCTGATTCCACCAACTCCATTTTCCCTTCTCAAGATTGCTTTGGCTCTTCAGAGTCTTTTGCATTTCCATACAAATTGTAAGATTTCTTGCTCTAGTTCTGTGAAAAATGCCATTGGTAATTTGATCGGGATTGCATTGAATCTGTAAATTGCTTTGGGTAGTATAGTCATTTTCACGATGTTGATTCTTCCAATCCAGGAACATGGTATGTCCCTCCATCTGTTTGTGTCGTCTTTGATTTCTTTCATCAATGTCTTAAAGTTTTCTGCATACAGATCTTTTGCCTCCTTAGGCAGGTTTATTCCTAGGTATTTGATTCTTTTGGTTGCAATGGTGAATGGGAGAGTTTCCTTAATTTCTCTTTCTGCTCTTCTGTTGTTAGTGTATAGGAATGCAAGAGATTTCTGTGCATTAATTTTGTATCCTGCTACTTTACTAAACTCATCAATGAGTGCTAGCAGTTTTCTGGTAGAGTCTTTAGGGTTTTCTATATATAATATCATGTCATCTGCAAAGAGTGACAATTTTACTTCTTCTTTTCCAATTTGGATTCCTTTATTTCTTTTCTTCTCTAATTGCTGTGGCTAAAACTTCCAAAACTATGTTGAATAATAGTGGTGAGAGTGGACACCCTTGTCTTGTTCCTGTTCTTAGAGGGAATTCTTCCAGTTTTTCCCCATTGAGAATGATGTTGGCTTTTGGTTTTTCATATATGGCTTTTATTCTGTTGAGGTAATTTCCTTCTATGCCCATTTTCTGGAGAGCTTTTATCATAAATGGATGTTGAACTTTGTCAAAAGCTTTTTCTGCATCTATTGAGATGATCATATGGTTTGTATCCTTCAAGTTGTTGATATGATGTATCACGTTGATTGATTTGCGTATATTGAAGAATCCTTGCATCCCAGGGATAAACCCCACTTGATCATGGTGTATGATTTTTTTAATGTGCTGCTGGAGTCTGTTAGCTAGTATTTTGTTGAGGATTTTTGCATCTATATTCATCAATGATATTGGTCTGTAGTTTTCCTTTTTTGTGACATCTTTGCCTGGTTTTGGTATCAGGGTGATGGTAGCCTCGTAGAATGAGTTTGGGAGTGCTCCGCCTTCTGCAATATTTTGGAAGAGTTTGAGAAGGATAGGTGTTAACTCTTCTCGAAATGTTTGATAGAATTCGCCCGTAAACCCATCTGGTGCTGGGCTTTTGTGTGTTGGGAGATTTTTAATCACTGCCTCAATTTCCGTACTTGTGATTGGTCTGTTCATGGTTTCTATTTCTTCCTGGTTCAGTCTTGGAAGATTGTATTTTTCTAAGAATGTATCCATTTCTTCCAGGTTATCCAATTCATTGGCATATAGTTGCTTGTAGTAGTCTCTCATGATCTTTTGTATTTCTGAGGTGTCCGTTGTGACTTCTCCTTTTTCATTTCTAATTCTGTTGATTTGCATCTTCTCCCTTTTTTTCTTGATGAGTCTGGCTAATGGTTTATCAATTTTGTTAATCTTCTCAAAGAACCAGCTTTTAGTTTTATTTATTTTTCTTATGGTTTCTTTCCTTTCTTTTTCATTTATTTCTGCTCTGATCTTTATGATTTCTTTCCTTCTGCTCACTTTGGGGTTTCTTTGTTCTTCTTTCTCTAGTTGTTTGAGGTGTAATGTTAGGTTGTTTATTCGATCATTTTCTTGTTTCTTAAGATAGGACTGTATTGCTATAAACTTCCCTCTTAGAACTGCTTTTGCTGCATCCCATAGGTTTTGGGTTGTTGTGTTTTCATTGTCATTTGTTTCTAGATATTTTTTGATTTCCTCTTTGATTTCTGTAGTGATTCCTTGGTTGTTTAAGAGTGAATTGTTTAGCCTCCATGTGTTTGTATTTTTTGCAGTTTTTTTCCTGTAATTGCTATCTAGTCTCATGGCGTTGTGGTCTGAGAAGATGCTTGATATGATTTCAATTTTCTTGAATTTGCTGAGGTTTGATTTGTGACCCAAGATGTGATCTATCCTGGAAAATGTTCCGTGTGCACTTGAGAAGAACGTGTAGTCTGTCGTTTTTGGATGGAATGTCCTATAAATATCAATTAAGTCGAGATGGTCTAATGTGTCCTTTAAAGCTTGTGTGTCTTTATTGATTTTCTGTTTGGATGATCTGTCCATTGATGTAAGTGGGGTGTTCAAGTCTCCCACTATTATTGTGTTACTGTCGATGTCCCCTTTTATAGCTGTTAGCATTTGCCTTCTGTATTGAGGTGCTCCTATATTGGGGGCATAGATATTTACCATTGTGATATGTTCTTCTTGAATGGATCCCTTGATCATTAGGTAGTGTCCTTCCTTGTCTCTTTTAATAGTCTTTACTTTCAAGTCTAATTTGTCTGATATGAGTATTGCTACTCCAGCTTTCTTTTGACTTCCATTTGCATGGAATATCTTTTTCCATCCCTTTACTTTCATTCTACATGTATCCCTTGGTCTGAAGTGGGTTTCTTGTAGGCAGCATATAGAAGGGTCTTGTTTTTGTATCCATTCAGCCAGTCTGTGTCTTTTGGTTGGAGCATTTAATCCATTGACATTTAAAGTGATTATTGACATGTGTGTTCCAATGACCATTTTCTGAATTGTTTTGGGTTTGTATTTGTAGGTGTTTTCCTTTTCTTGTGTGTCCTACTTAGAGAAGTTCCTTTAGCACTTGTTGTAAGGCTGGTTTGGTGGTGCTGAATTCTCTTAACTTGTGCTTGTCTGGAAAGCTTTTGATTTCTCCCTCAAATCTGAATGAGATTCTTGCTGGGTAGAGTCTTCTTGGCTGTAGGTTTCTCTCTTTCAGGACGTTCAGTATATCCTGCCATTCCCTTCTGGCCTGCAGAGTTTCTGTAGAAAGGTCAGCTGTTATCCTGATGGGTTTTCCCTTATATGTTGTTTGTTGCTTTTCTCTTGCTGCTTTTAATATTTTTTCTTTGTGTTTAATTGTCGTTAGTTTGATTAATATGTGTCTTGGTGTATTTCTCCTTGGGTTTATTCTGTATGGGACTCTCTGTGCTTCTTGGACTTGGTGAATTATTTCCTTTCCCATGTTGGGGAAGTTTTCCACTAGAACCTCTTCAAATATTTTCTCAGACCCTTTCTTGTTTTCTTCTTCTTCTGGGATGCCTATAATTTGAATGTTGGTACGTTTAAGGTTGTCACTGAAGTCTCTGAGACTATCTTCTAATCTTTTTATTCTTTTTTCTTTTTCCTGCTCTGTGGCAGTTATTTCCCCCATTCTATCTTCCAACTCACTTATTCGTTCTTCTGCCTCAGTCATTCTGCTGGTTATAGCATCTAGAGTATTTTTAATTTCAGTTATTTTGTTATCCATTGCTGTTTGCTTTTCTGAGTTCTTATGAACTGTTTCTTGTACTTTCTCTATTTTGTTATCGAGATTTTGTATCATTTTTACTATCATTACTCTGAATTCTTTTTCAGGCATTTTTCCTATTTCCTCCTCATTTATTTGGTCTTGTGGGTTTTTTTCCTGCTTCTTTGCCTGCATGGTGTTTCTTTGTTTCCTCATGGTTGTCCAAACTTTTGGGGTTGCTTGTCCTGGCGATAGAGGTGTTTATAGAAGACTGTCCAAGCCTCAGACTAATGTCCAACTATTGGATTAAACGAATATTAAGTCTAGGAAACACATACATGTATAAGACACACAATTACTGAATCCGTTAGGACATAAGGCTCTAGAAAGACCTGACAGAACCCCAGTGTGCTATCAGATATTCAAAGAGAAACCCAACAGAAATTGACAACAGAAACAGAACAAATCAGAGACAAAAGCAAAAGCAAACAAACAACAAATAACACCCTACACCTACAAACATCAATCCAGGGAGATTTTGTAAGCTAGGATCAAATATAGAAAAGAGCTAGAGTACCACCAGAGAGAATGGAGATTCTCAGAATGTAATTAGACAACTGTACTAAGAACTAAGATAAAGACAAAAGCCTAATATTAAATACCAAGGCAGTGCGTCATCTGGAGAATAGAGCAAGGAGTCTGAGCAGACCGATAGTGTTGCTTATAAGTATGTTAAGATAAAATAAACTTAAAAAGGCTGGAAGAAAGGGGAACAGAAGAGCGTAGTGTGGTTGGAAATATGCAAATAAAAAGAAAGGAATAGAAATGTATAAAAGATAGGGATGAAAGGAAAGTATGAGAGATATTTTGTCCGTACTACCAAAAACTTAGCTAGATATAGAAATATATAAAAACGCAAAAAAAGAATAAAAAATATCATTAAAAAATTATGTTATAAAACTTGTAGATACCTTAGGGCTAAGATCGTATTTAATAAAGAAAAAAAAAAAAAAGAGAGAGAGAGAGAAAAAAAAAAATCCAGAACTGATCCCAGAATGGACCAGTTCAATAGGTATTGATACTACTATTTCTGTTTCCTTAGCGTCTCGGCTGTAAGTGTCCTTCTCCTTGCCTTGGGTTTTTTTTGCGTTATTCTGTGACCAGCAGAGGTTCCTTTATTGTTCATCTGTAAGCGTCGGTGTGTGGAGAGGTAGAGGGTACAACAATGGCTCCTTCTCCTGGGAGTGAGTGAGCCGTGGCGCACTGTTGTTTCAGTCAGGCTTGGAGGTGCCTGTTGCAGAGGGACACTGGTGGCTCAGGCATAAACAGAAAGTCTTAGAGTTGGGCCTCTCTCGGGGTTTTTTTCTTTTTGATGCTGTTGTTTTTTTTTTTTTCTCTAGGCAGCCTCCCTGCTGCTGGCGTTGCAAGGGGTTTTAATCTAGCCCCACCCGAGTGCCTGAGGGTGCTTGTTATCCCTGAGCGCCTTAGGTGGCCCACAGGGCGTCTCTCCACTGCCTGTTGCAGAGGCACCGAAAGAGAGGGAGAGGCTACGCGCGCGGCTCCTCCCCCCCAACCCGTGAGCCTGCAGCCTCCAGCCACCATCATGGCCGGGCAGCTCTCAGGGACGGGCACTCCTCTCCGCGGACCTCCTCCCTCCTGTGCTCTCGGTCCGTCACCCTACCGGCAAGAACGTTTCTCACCCTGAACCAGCTCTCCGGTTCCCACGCTCCCGCTCCTGGACCCTCCGTTCAGCCGCGGATCGATGTCTCGGTCCGGGAACGCTGAGCTGCGCTGTGGACCCTCCGTATGTTTCTCACTCCCTCCCGTCTGCCACAGCTCTGCCGCTTCACCCTCTTTGAGCCCTCGTAGATGCCTCCCTACCGGCTATGTCAGGCTCCCCGCAGCCCTTTCTGGTGTCCGAGGCCGTCTGCTGGTGTTCAGCTGGTTCTCTGTGGGAATGACTGCGTCCTTCCGTGCATTCCCAATGCATCTGTGGAGAGGGATGCACTCCACATCTCTCTACTTCGCCGCCATCTTTTCTCTTCGGTACCTCATTTCTTAATCATTTAATATCTTTATTCCTCAGTTTCTTCAATTAAAAAAATTGACTTTGGTACCATTTTGGTACCACCTCATAGAGCAATTGAGATGATGAATCAATGTGATTAGTTCTTGCTAATAATATAAATATTAATTAAAAATAATAATAGAAACCATTTTGAGCACCTGCTATACACAAACCAAAGTACTAGAACCTAAAGACAAATGGTAGATGGAACATACTGAAACCATGTGATTCAAATATGCTTCAAGATAAGTCTGGGAAATAAGAAATAATGATATACAGAATGCTGACGTAGATCAAAGCAAATCTTGGTGGAATTTCTAGGGGAATTGGGGACAATAGAATTAAAGTAGAAATAGAATTAGCATTGGTATGTGTCTACTTACCTGTTTCAACATACTAATGAAAATAGCTCTTTTTGGGGGCAAATATTCACTGTACTTGTACTTTCTTCAATACCCTAAAGAAGTTCTATTAGTATTGATTGGTCTTTGAGTTCAATAATAGATTACCTTCATTTTTTTACATTTAAAAGTTTTTAAAAATGATATGTTTATAAATGTTTGTAAATTATGCTTTAAATGGTTCTGAATGAGCTTCATGCTTTCTCGTCATCACATTTTGCTCATTTCACCCCTTACTTAAAATATATTCCCATCTCTTGTCTGTCAACTCAAATCCTATCCAGTCTTTCAGAATCATCACCAATATTACTTCTTCTCTGAACCTTTTTGACAAATCTGGATTTTCATCTGGAGCATAGAGCTCAGCAAGGCTTTTAATTTTTTTTTCAGAGATGGAAAAGTGGCCATTTAAAAGTAGTTTTTGGTTTTTTGTCTATAAAGTTAGAGGAAAAAATCACCTTTATAGGAAGACTTTTTATTTTGAGAAAGCATTCTAACATGCATTTTGATTATGCAAAAAGTAAAGCCAAAATGTTGCTCTGGAATGGGGACCCTAGGGGCCATAAGTAGCCAAACTACTTTGTACAAAGATGTCAATATTTGACTTTACCATGGAAAGAGTTACATCTTATATATAAATTAGCTTTTGCCACAATAATGGTACATAACATACAACCTCAAAACACAGTGTCTGAAACAGAAGTTTTTTATTTTCACAGATCTGCGAGTCAGCTGGGTTAGTTTTGTTTCACATTGCAGGTCTGCAAATCTGGGTCTTGCCCTCACGTCTTTCATCCTCCTTGATCCCATTGGGCTCTTCAGGACACATTCCTCTCATGGTGATGGCAAAGGCACATCAAGGGGCAAGCCCAACCACATAAACACTTTCCAAGCTGATTTTTGCATTGCAGCTGCTAACATCCTACAACCCAAAGCAAAACACATGTCCAAGTCAAAGTCAAGAGGCAGGGACTTTAGTAGGACAGAATGCAAAGCTGTAAGGCAGAGGGTGTGGATACAGAAGTGGTGAAGAATTGGGTCCAATAATTCAATCTATCAGATATCTCCATAAAGATATCAATTGAAACTAAGCGAAGGATTTGGGATTTGGAGTTCCACTTGCAGGATCAGGGAAAGGAGAACAGAAGATAAACAATCTTCACAATGTAGGAACAGGTGGGAATTAATGAGAGAGTTGGCTGTGACCATTTTGTGATACCCAAGTTCCTTGGTGGAGTTCCTTAAATGTTACTGCTTGATAGTAGCTGGGTTGGGGAAATTAAGACAGGCCCACAAGTAAAGCAAAGTCAGGAACATTGGATAGACAATCTAGTTTTGAAATGATTGTAGAAGTCATCTACAATTAGATGCCTGGCCATGAAGACAAGCAACAATGAGAGGGAATTGTGAGAAATAGGAGTTTTCCTCCAGGGTTTTTAGAAATATTCCACGTGGGCAACCCTACAGAATGCTAAACTTTCTGCTAATATGGGCATATAGAGTCTGCTGTTTGAGATATCACAGTTGTGCAATAACTGTGAGGCAAGACATAACTAAGTCTGCCTAATTCAAGCAGCTTTACCTCTGATATTAATAATTATAACTTGTCTAGTTTAGATTAGACTAAGTTTTAATCACTTCCTGGACCTCTTAGCCCAAACTCATTTATTTGGATACAAAAGTAACATTTCCCTGTAGGCTTAAGTCATACATCTCATTATCATTTATATCTCTTATCATTTAGGCAGTCCACACTTATGAAACCCAAGCTATATACAACATAAACAGCTATGTAAAACAAAGTTTCTAATTTCAAATTATCGGTCCCAATAAGGTATAACACTATAAGATATAAGATACAAAGTCTATAAATATTTTAAAGAGACAGGCACTATTCAGTGAAAATCTTGACCTATAAAAGTCTAAAACAAACCTGATCATAGTAACAAATCCCTTAATGTTTTTAAACGGACCATGACACTTAGTAAGTAGCTGGCTCTGCGTTTAAAATGTTAAGTACACAAGCCAAGCATATACCATCTAAATGTTAGAATCCCATCATGGGATTCCCAATGAAGAATATACCACAGAAACCCAAAGCAATTAAATATGCCCATTCACTTATATATTTGCTCCAAAACTAATCACAGAACTCTTATTATGTGCCAAACACACACAAAGGAAGTAACAGTGAACAAAGTAGACAACAGCTCTGCCTTCTTTCCAGTTGGTGGAGAGAAGAGACACAAAAAATCAGCCAGCAAACAAATGAAATGAACAAATCCATTCCTAGAAAAAACCTAATTGATACAAATAAATTAAAGAAGGGTGCTATGATGGAACATGAAGCTACTTGCTACCAGGCTGTCTGAGAAGGCCTCTCTGAGAAGTACCCTTTGAACTATGACCCAAATGGAGCTAATTTTGCAAAGATGATCTGGGGCAAGAACACTACAGGCAGAGGGAAGAGCAACTGCAAAGGGTCTTAAGTGGGTGTGATGTTGGCAGTAGGAAATATTAGCTCTTAACGTTTCTCTCCTTTTACTTCTTGCTTCGTTTAATAAAATCAGTTTTTAAACACTCATAATAACAGAGAGAGTCAATGACTCTATTAGCCCAAGACTCATTATATTCACTAGTATTTTTAGATGTGTGGTAGACTTTGTAAACTAGAAAAAGATGTTTGAGATTTTGTAAATTTAATATATATATCTAAAAGTCCAAAATACATGAAAAATTCACACAACTCAATAGCAAGAAAACAATCAGATTGAAAAATGGGCAAAAGATCTGAATAGACATTTTCCAAAGTCATATAGCTGGCCAACAGGTTCATGAGAAGATGTGCTACTCATCAAGGAAAGGCAAATCAGAACCACAAAAAGATATCACCTCTATTACCAAAAAGACAAGAAATAACAAGTATTGTCAAGGATGTGGAGAAAAGGGAACCCTTGTGCACTGTTGGTGGGGATATAATTTAGTGCAGCCATTGTGGAAAACAGTATGGAGATTCCTCAAAAAATTAAAACTAGAACTACCATATGATCCAGCAATTCTGCTACTTCTGGGTATTTATCCAAAGAAAATCAAAACACTAATTCAAAAAGATTTATGTGCCCTAATGTTCAATGCAGAATTATTTACAATAGTTAAAATATAGAAACAACCTAAGTGTTCACTGACAAATTAACGGATAAAGAAAAAGATATATATATGCACTCTATATATATATACACACATATACACAATGGAATGTTATTCAGCCATAAAAAAGAATGAAATCTTGCCATTTGTGCCAACATAGATGGACCTTGAGGGCATTATGCTAAGTGAAATAAGTCAGACAGAGAAAGACAAATACCACATGATCTCACTTATGCGTGGAATCTGAAAGAAAAACTCAAAACTGAACTCATAGACACAGAGAATGGATTGGTGGTTGCCAGAGGCCAGTGGTGGTCGTGGAGTTGGGGGGGTGGGGGGTGGGTAAAATGGGTGAAGGGGTCAAAAGGTACAAACTTCCAGTTATAAAATAAATGTCATAGGGATGTAACATACAGCATGGTGACTATAGTTAATAATACTGTATTGCATATTTGAAAGTTGCCAAGAGTTTAAATCTTGAAAGTTCTCATCACAAGAAATTTTTTTGTAACTATGTAAGGTAACTGATGCTAACTAGACTTATTGTGGTGATTATTTTGTAATATATACAAGTATTGAATCATAAGGTATATCTGAAATGAATACAATGTTATGTTAATTATTGTACCTCAATTAAAAATTTTTAAACAGAGTAAAACAGTAGCATTAAACATTGCCTCTGAAAAAATGAGGACGCTGCCTCACTATCCCATCTTGTTTACTCTTGTCTTTCACAATTTTTCACTTCACACGTGGGCTAGCCAACATCACCTCTTCACCCATGAAAAACAGCCCTAGCAGAACCTTCCCTTCTTCACTTTCTTTCTCTAGACTTGGTATTTGGAGCACCTTCTTGAAAACTCCCCAGTGCTGGGAAGAAGAGGATAGCAGAGGATGGTAAAGAAATTCTTTGGAAATGCTAACTTACCACAGTGGTGAGGTTGATGTCAAGTCTCCTTCTCATCCAGCTCCTATAGGACCCCAGGCTACTAGCAGAGCTTTAATCAGCAGCGGAGGCATTATCTTCCTTACAAAGTGGAAAATGGACTACGGCTCAGTAGTTTTTACTCTGTTTGTGAGAGCTGAAAGATCTGCTCTAAAAAGCCACAAAGTAGACACTATGTTTCTCGTGTGAAAAGATTTCAATCTAAAATGGAACCAGAGGATATAAAAAGAAGAGTCACATGCATGTGCCCTCAGGAAGATGAAACTTAGGAACTGAGAGACTGATTTCTTGTGAATGCCTGACTGACAGAAAACCAGAACTTCTCTTCTGACCAAGGAGCACCCTCCCAGCATCTCTCCCCATCCTCAAGCCAATGAACTTACCACTTGGACTCTGGCTGGATGCCCCCCTCTTTGCAGTCCTTGCTCACAGATACAGCCCACCTCAAACCTTCCACAGACTGGCCTGCAGCTTGTTGCAGTTGGCATTTCCCAAAGTGCAATTCCTCTGCTGTTGCCAAATAAATTCGATTTCTGGTTATTCGAGCTTGCCTCGCTTTATCTCTTTATTTGGGTTGACTCTGGATAATAATAGTACTTTGCACAATGTGAGCATCTACAAATATTCATTAAAGTAATGGATTAATGATTGCATAATCCTATAGGTCAGTGAAGAAATGTTCAAATAAAACACAGGACAATAATAAGTAACTTCAGTGTTTTCATTGTTCAAGGTTTATTTTTGCAACCTGAGGGTATGGCCATGCTAGTTTCTGTCTTATACCAGATTTCTTGGCTCCATCCCACTCTCTTTAGGGCCAACTCCATTAAGCTGAAACAGGAGGTTTAAACTAAAACTTATTAAAAGAAAATCCATAGTACTTTAAAGAAAACTCCTTTCTGCAGCAGGCAAACATAAGAATGTTAATTGGAACAAATTTTATGTTGCAATCTTTTGTTACATTGTAAAATAATCCCTAACCAACTGCAGGGATTCTATTGCTGAGAAGCCATAGCTGTTGGCAATTTAAGTGAAAAGAGAATAATTGTTGTCTTCTTTTGTTTAAGGGAATTGAAGTGATTCTTGCATATGTAAAAAGATGAAAGATTCTAAAAAATGTATGTACAGTTTAAAACTCAGCTATTTCCCACCTAAAGTTGGCAAAATGGTAGCCTAAGGGACTAGTCAATTTATAATCTACCATTCTCATTCACAGATTCATTAACTATATAAAGAAAATGCATAATCTTAATGTGTTAGATCCTGGTAAGTTTCGAAGACTTGATTTAATGCCAGATCCTTTGATTGAAATTCAGTCGAGTTATAATTCTATCCCAGATTGCCCCTGCTCTGGAGAACCAATTGTTCAATTTACAGGAATTTTGTGAACCAGTTGTAAAAACACCCATTATTATTAACAAGATTATAAAAACTTACAGTTAAATTAAGCATAAAACAAAGGCGATAAATACTCAAAACTCATCATTTCCTAGTGATTTTACCGTATTTTACTGTTATTTATGCTCTTGAGGTTATTTATGTCTATTGTATCTGTATAGCAGAAATATATATAATGGAATGCTAATGAACAGCTTTTTTCAACTGCATGTTCAGTGATGTCACACTGAAAGTGGCCATGGTGGGAGTATTTATCCCATGGAAATTAGAGAACGCTATAAATCAGGGCTTAATTTATTGTTTTCTTGATTGTCCAGATAGAGAAAGTGATGGAGGAAATAATGATGATGTGCAATGAACTAAAAAGTGTGTCCAAGAAACATGTTGGAGAGCCAGCTGTTAGATCTTTAACCAGAACACACTGAAGCTAGGGATTCAGATTTCAGGTGCATTAACCAAGAACAGACCTTGACATATGGGTCCCATCCCATGTGTCAAGGTCTGTTCTCTAACAACAGAAGTCCTGACCTTGGGATAGAAGACCATGCTTGGTTTGGAGTGTATATTCATTGGAGCTTGTCTGTTCCTACAATTAAGTCTTAATCCTGTTCCTCAGCTTTTTAAACCTTTCCACTGCAAGAAATGGGAGATTCTTTATATGCTACCAAGGAGGCTCTTTGGCTTTCAAACTTTAAAAAAAAAAAAAGATTTTATCTATCATTTATCTTATTTATTTTTGGCTGCATCAGGTCTTAGTTGTGGCACGCTGGATCTTTATTGAGGCACGCAGGATCTTTCGTTGCGGTGCACGGGCTTCTCTCTAGGTGTGGTGCGCAGGCTCCAGGGCACTGTAGTTTGTGGCACACAGGCTCTCTAGTTGAGGCGTGCGAACTCGTAGTTGTGGTGCACAGGCTTAGTTGCCCCAGCCACATGTGGGATCTTGGTTCCCTGACCAGGGATCAAACCCGTGTCCCCTGCATTGTAAGGCGGATTTTTTACCACTGGACCACCAGGGAAGTCCCCTGGCTTTCAAACCTGGCTTTTAATTGCTGAGTAATTGCCATCGGCATTTAAAAAAAAAAAATCTTTTCCTGGAGTGTTAATTGAGCTTAGCAATAATTACCACTCAATTTCAAAGTCCGTAGCAGATATGATTGCTCTCATCGTTCTCAAATGCCTATACAATGTACCAACTAATGCACTTATTTTCACTAGTATACCATCCTGATCTACCACCAATAAAAGTTTTAACAATTGCACTGCTACCTAGTGTGAGAGACATACCATGTACCATCCATGTTGGAGTCCTCATTGCCTGTCAGTTGGCCGGTGGTTCGCCTCCAAAATCCCATTTAAGCATTTATTTTCTCAGTGCCACTCCTGACACCATCTCATGCTTTCCCCAGAAAGCAGCCTATGAGACAGAGCTTAGCAGACAGCTTGTCAAATAGGGTGTGTTCCTGAAATCCACACCTGTGGAAAGGAGTGAAAGGAAGCAGAACTGGGCAGAAGGTAAAGCAGGCTCCGATATAGTCTCAAGGAAGGCTTCAGCCAACCCCATGGAAAGATCTGGAACTTAGGTGGCCCTTCAGAGTTGTCCCAAGGTGGGGCGTGGCATCCAGGCCTTTATGCCCCTGCACTGATTGATCCTTGCAGATGGGAAGAAGAGGTGACCGCTCGTAATTTTCTAAGCTATAGGCAATCTCCCATGAGGGCTGTCTTTTGGCAGTACTCCCAGTAGTCTTCACTCCTGAAGAGGAATCTGAGTGGCAAAGCACAGCACCTACCATGGTGCCTATTATATGCCTGGCACTATTCTAGATGCTGGAGATATGAACAGTAAACAAGTCAAACACGAAGCATGTCACGTGATGATGAGTGTTATAGGGAGAAATAAGGCAGAGTCGCTCAGCTCCAGCCACACATCCATCACATTCCTCAAACCCACTACGTGTGTTTCCATTCCAAAGTCATTGCTGTTTCCTCTGCTTGGAATGTTCTTCCTTCCTACAACATAAGACCTCTTTTCCTTCAGGTATTGGCGCAAATGCTACCTTCTCAATAAACTGTTGTCTGACTATTTTATTGAAAATTGCAGTATTCCCCCAACATACACACATCCTAGCATTCTTTACCTTCCTTTCCTCACCTGTCAGTTTTCTCTGTTTTCTTGAAAAAAACAAAAGCAAACAAACAAACAAAACAAAAAAAAACCTGTACTCTGCTCCCCTGGCTGCCTACTACCCTTCTGAGGCCCGAGCATCCTTGCTGGAACCTTGGTAAGATATTTCTTTTCTTTTCCTTTATTTTTCCCAAACGCGTAACATAGCACTGTTCAGGAATGAGAGTGGCTACTCTGCTCCGTACGCCCATCCCTCACTCCTGCCCCTTTCCACCCCCACACTCACTACTAAAAGATAAAGTAATTTTTCTCAACACTGGACATGAACTGGGAAAAACATCTAATAGGAAACTGCTTAAAGCAGACCAGGAGGAAATGACTTTAAGTGGCTGCAGAGTGGTTTCCTGTGAGCAGTTTTGCTTCCCTCTACTGTGGGAACCAGCTTTCTTTTGCAAAATCCTCCCGGGTGGGCTGAGCCCTGTTTCTGAGTGCCCTCTGACTAATGCACATGTTTGCTTAGTGGTCGCCCCTCCTGTCCCCCTGACTGGATTTGAATGCCTTCATACCTGAAAAGGATCTCTTTAAGTCCTTTTCAATCTGTTTTCCCAACAGATTTGTAGTAGCATGAGCTCGTGGGATGGGGGAGAAGTTTATGCAAACTTTGTATAGTTCGAGTCTCACTATAAGTTCAAAACCAACAAAATAGTTCATATCTGAGCAAAAGAGAAATGCCATCCATTTGCTGTTGTGCAGTGAGTGCACCATATCACAGTCTTGTCGGTCAGAAAAACACAGGCATTGCCAGCTTGTAACTGTAGGCGTGGTCACTTATAAGGGTTGGGTACGTGATGCCTTTTCTAACACGTCTATTTTCCTTCCATTTTACTTGGCACTTCCTTTCACAGCCAACCCTCCATCATGCCCATTCCAACCCACCACCCTGCATGCTCCAATTCAGAAATTAAAGTGTTTCTGCCAGGAGTTGTACATTCTCCTGGATGACAGGGGTTCCCCGCTGAAGTTCATGTAGCTGAAATATCCAGATGGTTGTCATAATTTTTCACTTGACTTTTCAGTGTGCCTGGCTATTCTTTCTTTTTTTTTTTTTAACTTTTTATTTTTTTATTTTTTACAATAAACAGCATATATTTAGAGTGTACAATTTGGTATCCCAATCTCCCAATTCATTCTCCCCCAACCCTCCCTGCTTTCCCCACTTGGTGTCCATAGGTTTGTTCTCTACATCTGTGTCTCCATTTCTGCCTTGCAAACCAGTTGATTTGTACCATTTTCCTATAGTCCACATATATGTGTTAATATACAATATTTGTTTTTCTCTTTCTGACTCACTTCACTCTGTATGACAGTCTCTAGGTCCATCCATGTCTCTAAAAATGTCCCAGTTTCATTGCTTTTTACAGCTGAGTAATATTCCATTGTATGTATGTACCACATCTTCTTTATCCATTTATCTGCTGAAGACATTTAGGTTGCTTCCATGTCCTGGCTATTGTAAATAGTGCTGCAATAAACATTGGAGTGCATGTGTCTTTTTGAATTATGGTTTTCTCTGGGTAAATGCCCAGCAGTGGGATTGCTGGGTCATATGGTAGTTCTATTTTTAGTTTTGCAAGGAACCTCCATACTGTTCTGCATAGTGGCTGTATCAATTCACATTCCCACCAGCAATGCAAGAGCGTTCCCCTTTCTCCACACCCTCTCCAGCATTTACTGTTTGTCGATTTTCTGATGATGCCCATTCTAACCGGTGTGAGGTGATACCTCATTGCAGTTTTGATTTGCATTTCTCTAATAATTAGTGATGCTGAGCAGCTTTTCATGTGCCTCTTGGCCATCCGTATGTCTCCTTTGGAGAAATGCCTATTTAGGTCTTCTGCCCATTTTTTGATTGGGTTGTTTGTTTTTTTGAAATTAAGCTGGATAAACTGTTTATATAATTTGGAGATTAATCCTTTGTCTGTTGATTCGTTTGCAAATATTTTCTCCCATTCTGAGGGTTGCCTTTTAGTCTTGCTTATAGTTTCCTTTGCTGTGCAGAAGCTTTGACATTTCATTAGGTCCCACCTATCTATTTTTGTTTTTATTTCCATTACTCTAGGGGGTGGATCAAAAAAGATCTTGCTGTTATTTACGTTGAAGAGTGTTCTTCCTATGTTTTCCTCTAGGAGTTTTATAGTGTCTGGCCTTACACTTAGGTCTTTTATCCATTTTGAGTTTAGTTTTGTGTATGGTGTTAAGGAGTGTTCTAACTTCATTCTTTTACATGTAGCTGTCCAGTTTTCCCAGCACCACTTATTGAAGAGGCTGCCTTTTCTCCATTGTATATCCTTGCCTCCTTTGTCATAGATTAGTTGACTGTAGTTTATCTCTGGGCTTTCTATCCTGTTCCATTGATCTATATTTCTGTTTTTATGCCAGTACCATACTGTCTTGATCACTGTAGCCTTGTAGTATAGCCTGAAGTTGGGAAGCCTGATTCCACCAACTCCATCTTTCCTTCTCAAGATTGCTTTGGCTCTTCGGGGTCTTTTGCGTTCCCATACAAATCGTAAAATTTCTTGTTCTAGTTCTGTGAAAAATGCCATTGGTAATTTGATAGGGATTGCATTGAATCTGTAAATTGCTTTGGGTAGCATAGTCATTTTCACAATGTTGATTCTTCCAATCCAAGGACATGGTATGTCCCTCCATCTGTTTGTGTCATCTGATTTCTTTCATTAGTGTCTCATAGTTTTCTGAGTACAGGTCTTTTACTTCCTTGGTTAGGATTATTCCTAGGTATTTTATTCTTTTTGTTGCTATGGTGAATGGGATTGTTTCCTTCATTTCTCTTTCTGATCTTTCATTGTTGGTGTATAGAAATGCAAGAGATTTCTGGGTGTTAATTTTGTATCCTGCAACTTTACCAAATTCATTGATTAGCTCAAGTAGTTTTCTGGTGGCATCTTTAGGATTTTCTATGTATAGTATCATGTCATCTGTGAACAGTGACAGTTTTACTTCTTCTTTTCCAATTTGGATTCCTTTTATTTCTTTTTCTTCTCTGATTGCTGTGGCTAGGAATTCCAAAACTATGTTGAATAGTAGTGGCGAGAGTGGACATCCTTGTCTTGTTCCTGATCTTAGATGGAATGCTTGCAGTTTTTCACCATTGAGAATGATGCTTGCTGTGGGTTTGTCATATATGGTCTTTATTATGTTGAGATAGGTTCCCTCTCTGCCCACCTTCTGGAGAGTTTTTATCATAAATGGGTGTTGAATTTTGTCAAAAGCTTTTTCTGCATCTATTGAGATGATCATGTGGTTTTTATCTTTCAGTTTATTAATATGGTGTATCACATTGATTGATTTGCATATATTGAAGAATCCTTGCATTCCAGGGATCAACTCCACTTGATCATGGTGTATGATCCTTTTAATGTGTTGTTGGATTCTGTTGGCTAGTATTTTGTTGAGGATTTTTGCATCTAAATTCATCAGTGATATTGGTCTGTAGTTTTCTTTTTTTGTAGTATCTTTGTCTGGTTTTGGTATCAGGGTGATGGTGGCCTCATAAAATGAGTTTGGCAGTGTTCCTTTCTCTGCAATGTTTTGGAAGAGCTTGAGAAGGATGGGTATTAGCTCTTCTCTAAATGTTTGATAAAACTGACCTGTGACTCCATCTGGTCCTGGACTTTTGTTTGTTGGGAGATTTTTAATCACAGTTTCAATTTCATGACTTGTGATTGATCTGTTCATATTTTCTATGTCTTCCTGATTCAATCTTGGAAGGTTATACTTTTCTAAGAATCTGTCCATTTCATCCAGGTTGTCCATTTTATTGGCATATAGTTGCTTGTAGTAATCTCTTATGGTGCTTTTTATTTCTGCAGTGTCCGTTGTAACTTCTCCTTTGTAACTTCATTTCTGATTTTATTGATTTGAGTCCTCTCCCTCTTTTTTTTGATGAGTCTTGCTAGAGGTTTATCAATTTTATTTATCTTCTCAAAGAACCAGCTTTTAGGTTTATTGATTTTTGCTATTGTTTTCTTTGTCTCTATTTCATTTATTTCTGCTCTGATATTTATGATTTCTCTCCGTCTACTAACTTTGAGTTTTGTTTGCTCTTCTTTCTATAGTTTCTTTAGGTGTAAGATTAGATTGTTTATTTGGGATAGTTCTTGTTTCTTGAGGTAGGATTGTATTGCTATAAACTTCCCTCTTAGAACTGCCTTTGCTGCATCCCATAGGTTTTGGATCATTGTGTGTTCATTGTCTTTGTCTATAGGTATTTTTTGATTTCCTCTTTGATTTCTTCAGTGATCTGTTGGTTATTTAGTAGCATATTGTTTAGCCTCCATGTGTTTGTGTTTTTTACAGTTTTTTTCCTGTAATTGATTTCTAATCTCATAGCATTGTGGTCAGAAAAGATGCTTGACACAATTTCAATTTTCTTGAATTTACCAAGGCTTGATTTATGACCCAAAATGTGACCTATCCTGGAGAATATTCCATGTGCACTTGAGAAGAATGTGTAATCTGCTGATTTTGGATGTAATGGTCTATAAATATCTATTAAATCCAGCTGATTTATTGTGTCATTTAAAGCTTGTGTTTCCTTATTAATTTTCTGTGTGGATGATCTGTCCATTGGTGTAAGTGGAGTGTTAAAGTCCCCCACTATGATTGTGTTACAGTCGATTTCCTCTTTCATAGTTGTTAGCATTTGCCTTATGTATTGAGGTGCTCCTATATTGGGTGCATATATATTTATAATTGTTATCTCTTCTTCTTGGATTGATCCCTTGATCTTTATGTAGTGTCCTTTCTTGTCTCTTGTAACATTTTTTATTTTAAAGTCTATTTTATCTGATATGAGTATCGCTACTCCAGCTTTCTTTTGATTTCCATTTGCATGGAATATCTTTTTCCATCCCTTCACTTTCAGTCTGTATGTGCCTAGGTCTGAAGTGGGTCTCTTGTAGACAGCATATAGAAGGGTCTTGTTTTTGTATCCATTCAGCCAGTCGGTGTCTTTTGGTTGGTGCATTTAGTCCATTTACATTCAAGGTGATTATCGATATGTATGTTCCTATTACCATTTTCTTAATTGTTTTGTTTTTGTTTCTGTAGGTCCTTTTCTTCTACGTTTCCCGCTAAGAGAAGTTCCTTTAGCATTTGTTGTAGGGCTGGTTTGGTGGTGCTGAATTCTCTTAGCTGTTGCTTGTCTGTAAAGCTTTTGATTTCTCCATCGAATCTGAATGAGATCCTTGATGGGTAGAGTATTCTTGGTTGTAGGTTCTTTTCTGTCATCACTTTAAATATATTGTGCCACTCCCTTCTGGCTTGTAGAGTTTCTGCTGAGAAATCAACTGTTAACCTGATGGGAGTTCCCTTGTATTTGTCGTTTTTCCCTTCTTGCTTTTAATTACTTTTCTCTGTCTTTATTTTTTGTCCATTTGACTACTATATGTCTTGGTGTGTTTCTCCTTGCGTTTATCCTGCCTGGGACTCTCTGCGCTTCCTGGACTTGGGTAGCCTTTTCCTTTCCCACATTAGGGAAGTTTTCAACTATAATCTCTTCCAGTATTTTCTCAGGTCCTTTCTCTCTCTCTTCTCCTTCTGGGACCCCTATAATGTGAATGTTGGTGTGTTTAACGTTGTCCCAGAGGTCTCTTAGGCTGTCTTCAGTTCTTTTCATTCTTTTTTCTTTATTCTTTTCCACATCATCTCAATATTAAGAGATCAGGTAGGAAAGGAAAAACCAGTAAGTAAGACTGAGTAGAAACAACTAGTAAGGTAGGAGGAAATCCAAGAGAGTGTGGTATCCCAGAAGCCAAATGAAGAAAGGTCGAAAAAAGTGAGAAGTGAGAACTGACCTCTGGATTTAGCAACAAGGAGATCATTCATGATCTTGACATGAGCAGTTTCGGTGAAGTAGTGGAAGAAGGCAAAAGGGAGAGGATTCAGGAGAGAATGGAAGGAGAAGAATCAGAAATGGCAAGTCGAGACATCCCTTTTAACAAATTTTGCTACAAGTACCCAAAGAAATGAGGTGGTAGCTTGTAAAATGAAGGTGGGAGAAGAACAGCATGTTTGTATGCTGCTGGAAATGATCCAGTAGAGAATCAACACCTTGGTAATATAAGAGAGAGAGAAAAAAATTGCTAAAGCAAATAGGTGAGAAAAGATGGGATCTAGTGCACAGATGGAGGGGCTGACTTTAGTTAAGAGCATGGATACCTCATCTTTGATAGCAGGTGGTACAGTAGTGTATGTGAGGGCAGATGTGAGGGTGCAAATGTGATTGTAAGAGTCTGTGCAATTTCTCTTCTAATCACTTCAGTTTACTCAGTAAAGTAGGATGCACATCATCAGCTAAGAGGATGAAGATGGGGGGAAGATATGGGAAGTTTGAGAAGAGGGGTGGTGTGAAATATGTGGTGAATAGGTGAGCAAATGGGCTGGAGAAGTTACTATGAGCACTAAGGGCTCACCGAGTTTGCGCTTCTGAATTTAAAGTGATACTAATCAGCACAGTCATGTTCTTCTCCAGCCATGATAAGGTGCCCAGGTCCCCATATAGCATAGGCAAAGAGTTGGATTTAAGCACCATTATGGTTTCACCAAACAAATATGACAGAACAGGAGGGGGCAAGGAATTTGAAGGTGTGCACAATGAAAGTGATTGTTGCGGATGGAATTCAGCTGGGTAAAGAGGAATCTGGACATGAAGGGAATAAGAGATAGTGAAAAGGTGTTAGAATTTGAGGTCCCAGTGATTTTTCTAAATTTCCTACCAAAACCCTCCCCCCCAAAAACCAAAAACCAAGCAAAAACATATTTTAAAAAGAATAAACAAAAGAGAGTAATATTATATTATAATTTCAATGCATTAAACTTCCTGAGTGTTTTCCAAAAAAAAAAATCAATTTCGTCACAGCTCCCAGATTTCCCACTGTCTTCTAGATGATAGTTTACATAGGTTATGTGAAATACGGCACAATTTTGTGGTTAAAGTTTAAATTTCCTTTTATCTTCAGAGGATTGTTTTCATACAATAGATTTTTTTTCAGTCAATTGGGACTCTAGGAATTTGCTTTTCTTCCAAAAGTTCTATAAAATGGATGTTCACATTTGAAATGATCTTTCCTTCTAGATAGGACAAATATCTTTTACAGAGGCTATGGGAATACATAGCTGTATTTTTAAAGCTTTAGGCATCTAGATCTGGCCTGGAAAGCCAGAAGGGCTATAACTGAGGTCACTTGTACAGAGCTGCTGAGTTGGGAGAATAATGGCTTCTGGTGGGAGGGTCTTTGTCCCTTGTGGTTGGGCAGTTTTAAAGAGAGTGCAGTTAATTTAAAATCTGTAATTAAGTAATTAACACATACACACTCCTTCCCTACCAGGAACAAATAAATGTCCATGTTTGTGAACCTAGCAGCTGTCTTAACATTGTTTCACCTTTACTTCCAGCTTTTCCCAAAGAATTTTTTTCCTGACCTATTAAGGGTAACTACATGGGAAAAGAAAAAGACCTCCTTTTTGACTCTCAGTAGAATAGATTTCTACCAGCCCTTATCTCGAACACCCTCTGTAGTCTCATGTTGACAAAACAGGAATAGGTTAAGGAAGATATTCTAAGAAAAGATTTAGGGTCGAACCATATGACATTTTGGAACACATTAATCTCACACTGACCTAGCCTGAAAAACAAATCCCATTTACCATTTTAAAGATTTATTCTATTTTTAACGTGAAAGGTTAAAGAGGAAAACTTTTATTTTTACTTTAAAGCAATTTACAATACAGTTGACAGAAGAAAACTAAAAGGAAAATACAACTGAACTTTAACCGTCAAAAGTTTGTGTGTCTAATCTTCTCTGCAGAAAAGTCTCTGGAGATAATTTTGAGAGGAAAAAACCATTTTTCCTGAAATCTGAAAAATACTGGTTTTAAACATGAAATTTCGTAAGTTGTATGGTCTAGCATCACATTGCTGTTTCCCTGGTTACCACACCTTTTAAATCTTTGGCACCCTCGTCCAAAAGCCTGGTGCCTACAGCCTGGTCAGGGAGTGGGATGGGGTTGCTCCTCCTGTAGAATATTTCCCAGATCTTGTTTTGTCTTTGTCTCTATCCCTAACTACAAAGTCAGGGCAAATGTAAAAGAAGACTCCTATTTCTACATCAAGTTTATATTAGAACTTCCATTCAAAAATATAAGTTTGAGGTATCAAGGCAACTTATAGCCCTTCTCATAATAACTCCAATTTTTAAAATTCCACTTTTATGATAGTATAAGCAGCCTGAAAGGAGAAAAGACCTGAGGGATAATCTAGAGCCCAATCTTACAGACTAAGAAGGCACAGGATTTACCCAAGGTCATGAGGCTGAATAGGAACACGTAAATGAAGACCCCCAAATTAGGTTGTCTTGTGCGCATGTATCTGCAGTATAGAGTCTCTGTGCGCGCGCGTGCGCACGCACACCCCTTCAAAGTCTTGAAATAGCTCTATATTAAGGATTGAACAAAGCAAAAACTAAAAACTTGGTTATAGTTACTGGTTCTACCATCTACCCACTATAAACTGGAATCCCTTCTTATTTAAATGGAACATTTCAATTGCATGAGTTCAGACACTTTGTATTCTGAACAATCATAAATGTACAGATATTTCAAAATTCTATATGTCTCAAAACTTTCTTCGGTATAGTAATGTTGAATTTTTCTATTTCTTCCCATGCCAGTTTATGAAATTTCTGTCATTCTAAAGTAAGAACTTGGTTATGTAGTCTAAAAGTACCAGGAACCTCTGGCCTGCATGATCTAAGATAAATGGAAGTTTGCACAACTAATGTGATTTTGGCAAAAACATAATTTTTTGTTAAAAGATCCCTATAGTGATATAAAGAAATTGTTTATGTTAAAGCTAAAATCAACAACAATAATAACAAATATTTACTAAGTGCCAGACACTGCCTACTTTACATATAGTCTCTCATTTAATAATTCCAAAAATCCCATGGAGAAAGCTACTGTTCTTATGCTCATTTTAAAAAAATTTCCTTATGGAGGTATAGTTGGTTTACAATGTTGTGTTAACTTCTGCTGTACAGCAAAGTGACTCAGATATATATTATATATATAATATACATAATATATATACCCTTTTTCATATTCTTTTCCATTATGGTTTATCATAGGATATTGAATATAGTTCCCTGTGTTATACAGTAGGACTTTTTTGTTTATCCATTCTACATATAATAGTTTGCATCTGCTAATATTATGTTCATTTTATAGATGGGGGAACTGGGAAAATTACAGAATTTGCCAAGATAATAGCTAGTGAGTAGCAGAATTTGAGATTGGAACCAGGCATCTTAACCACTCCTTCAACCGGATAGCATAAAACAGCTATTAGAAAATCGGAAAAGTATGCTTTTGTGTGAGTTCAGTTCTCATGAGAGCGGTCTGTGTCTTTGATGGCTGATAGCATGATGAGCACCATACATACTTTGGAAATGTTGCTTGTCAAGCATGGAAAAGTAAAATATGTGTGCTTGCTCTTTCGTTCCCAAGACAAATTTTTTTTAATTTCCACTAACAAGTTAAAATAGTAATAATGAAAAATGAAACATAAACCGTTAGGTTAAGAGTCTACACAGACATAACCCACCAGTTCTCCAAACTGTTGGTAGAAATAAATGCGTCGATGGACTTTAACCATTGCATGAAAACAACCCAACGTGGCCTTGTAAATCATTGTCGAACTCATTACTCATTACAGGTTGTACTTCTCATTATCATGCCACATGTAAAATCTTGGCAAGATTTGCCTGACATCCAAACTGACTCTTCTAAATCTAGCAGCACGCTTCTCTGGTGTCACCCGCTGCAGGTGTTTCTCTATCACAATGAATAATTACATCAAACAAAGACAAGAAATATTCTAAAGCTGACAAAACCACACATCTGAAATCTGTATTTTCTACCTCTTGGGAAATTAAAATCTACAAGTGTAGGGGCTTCAGTGCCCATGTCTTGGGGCCATTCCAGGTTTATAAAGAAAGATCTTTTCTTTGCAAGCCCATGGATTGCACTAATACAGGAAATTAAACTCTATTTATAGACTGGACACCAGCACGCCAGCATGCTTTCTTAGCTCTCTGAATCTCCCAACAAAAACAAAAACACTAGCAATCAAAAGGGTGAGCAAGAAATGACAAGTGTTTTGACAGCTCTAGAATACTTTGAGGTATTTTTAGCATATTTCTGAGTCGTATTAGCTTAACCTGTAATAGAATATAAATGAGCCCATATGGCACAGATGTAATTATGTTCCATGCGAGAAATCCCTGTGGTAGGTTGGGGAGGGGGGCCGGGGGAGAAGAATACACCAGCCCCACCTCCCTCCCCACCCTCTCTCCCTCACCACATGTGCCTTCTGGAGGGCATGATTTACACATCATTTGCATTGAGAAGAATATGAAGAAACACAATGCGAACAACATGGGACTGAAAAGGGCAAGGGAAAGATTGGGGATCCCTAGGGGTACTGCTCTCTGTGACTGACATCCAGTTAGGAGCAGAGGCAGCGTCCCCTCGGGATCACATTTGATGAAGCGATCTTTGATTATGTGGGCACAGCAATCATAAGGCGTAATTATTATTACTGCAAGAGAATGGGCAACACATCTCTGGGGAAAGCCTCTGTCACAGACACTTTGCTGGCACATGCTGGAAGCAAATGTTCTCCCAAGGATCATTTTCATTCCAACCTGATATTTAGCTGAAGCCTCTTTGACTACCAGTCATGAAACATTAAATATAGATTAGAGCCAGAGAGATGTTGAAAGTTGAAATTCACCAGAGGTGCACGCTTGTGTCCTTGAGAAACAACCCGAATGCCGTCCAGATGTTGCAGCAGCAAGGCAGAAAAGTCCCAAGCTGCAAGGAGGCCACAACAGAGGAGACGGGGGATGTTTAGCATTCCACCAGCCTTCTGTTCGGTTTATTTGTACTACATTAATTTAGCAGAGAATCCCAACAGGCTGTTAGTGGTAGATGTTGCAAAGTGTTCACTGTCCAGAAAAAATGAAGAAATGCTTTTGTGCCAGGCAAGGGAGTAATTCAAAGCACGTAATTGATTTTCTACAGTTTCAAACTTGATAAGACGAAGGCCTAGCAACAGAAACATATGTTAGCAGTTTTGTCTGTGTTTCTCAATGAATCCACAAAAAAGAGCACCACCATAACTCGTAGATGGTTAACTGGCTTTGAACATCTCACTAGATATTAACAGACACTTGCGGTGGAATTTGGAATAAATTGGCCGGCTTTGGCACGGTTTGCAGAAGGGCAGCTGTGCTGTGCAAAGCAAAATCCATCCCCCAGGTGTGCGATGGGAACTTCCGTTCCCTCAATGAATTGGGAGAGCTGCGTTTACACTAGAGGTTTTCCATGCACAAGCCTCCTTACCTGCCCCGCCCCCCTCCCACCCCCCCACTTTTGAGAACACGAATCAGAGGGAGGCTCTGGGGCAAGTTTGAAGCATATAACTGGCATATTCAGGCAACACGCTTGCTTCCTAGCAGTCCCAGTAAACTAGAGGTATGAAAGCAGTCACCCTAGAGGCAGGAAATGGAGTCAGAGGAGATAAGGAGGTGGGCGCAGGCAAGGATAGGAAGCGAGACCAGCCATTGAGGGCTGACAAGGGCTGGCTTGGATGAACAAAGGGTTTTGCATTCCCACAGACCTTTACAAATGAGAGGTACTGGTTAGTTCCTCAGGTCTTTCTGGAAGCAAAGTGCTGAATTAGATGTCATGCTGACCCCCCCCCCCCCTTTCCAGCTGTAAGATTTTTCATACCTTTCTATGAAACCAGCTCACAGGATTTCTGAATCTCTCTCCCACCAAAAAAAGGGGAAAACCAAAAGCTTCATCTGAAGTTGCAACAGTCCCTGGGGCGTCTCTCATCATTGTGCTTCAGGGCCTAAGGTGATCATTAACAGTCAGCAAGGCAAGTGCCCTGAGGCAGGAGAAGGTGGGGAGGGGCAGAGCCTTTAAGCCTCCCTCCCCTAGCTCCCGATGGAGGCCCCTTCTGCAATGCCACTTCTTGTGTTTATATTGATGGTGGGAATAGATTTGTATCGAATAATCTTGAAGTCACGTGAAATAAGTGTAATTCACCAAAAGGAGGGGAAACGCCAGTCCCTACTGAACTTTGTTCCATTTATATAAGAACCCTGGCAACTGGGCACAAAAGAAACCTCAAGAAATATTGCCATACTCTATCCAATGGCCAGCCCTTCCTATAATAGTTCTAGGGTGGGGGCGAGGGGTGGAATGGGAAATGTTTCACAGACAGGAGCCCCTTGAGTTGCATCTTAAACATAAAAAGGATTTTTCTGGGTGAATGGGGTTGGGAGTGTGCGGTGCTGAGGAGGGCATTCTTGTGGTTGGAATGGCACATGCAGAAACACAGAGACTTGGTTAGGGAACTGCAAATAGTCTGGTCTGGCTAGTAGGTAGTAGTAAGGCAGAGGTTAAAGTGAGAAACTGGACAGATAGATAGATGGTGGCCATCCTGAGGCTTTTCCTGCCACTGAAGTGTTCTGAATAGGGGCAGAGAAAAGATTGTGCAGAGGTTGTAAGATCAGTTAGAAGGGATTACAGTGGTCCAGACAAGAGAGGATCAGTTCCTGAACTAGAGCAATTAACAGCTGATGGAAAATAAAGAATGGGTAGGAGAGAAGTTAAGGTGGTAGAACCTGCTAGACTCGGTGGCTTTAGCACAGGAGGGATGAGGGAAAGGAGGCGTCTAGGATGACTTGCCAGAGAAGTGAGCAAATAATCTCCAGATCATTTAAATTTCGTCTCCAAATTGATTATTGGGTTACTGCGGTAGCAGGTTTATGTTCTTGGGTTTTGCTTTTATTTGATTTGGGGGAGGGGGCTTAATTTGGAATTTCCTGGGTATCTCCTCAGTGGGCAGCAAAGGAAAGGCATGTGGAGGAAGGGCTGGAAGAGGGCATCTGTGCCGGGAGCCTCAGGATTGGAAGAAGAGCAGGAAGGGTGTTTAGAGTCACTAATAAACCTTTGGGGAAAGTAATTTGGCAAAATGTATTAAAAGTCTGCGAAATTTTTATATCTTTGACCCAACAAATTACACTTGTAGGAATCTATCTTAAGGAAATGACCCGAACTATTCAAACTCTATGCGAATATTTACCACAGCATTATTATAATGGGAAAAAATTTAAATCATCAATAATCGAGGTATAGTTATACAACTGCTTTAGAAGTAGTAGTTGATACAGTTACACAAGAGTACAAAATAAGAAGCATAAAAATTGGAAAGGAGGAGGCAAAATAGTCATTATTCACAAATGAGATGGACGTCTTTGTAGAAAACTCCAAGAGAATCAACTAAAAACTGCTATATATGACAAGAAAATTCAGTAAAATGACAAACTACAAGATTTGTAAAAATGTTCACAGCTTTCTTAGATACTGTGTAATCAGTTAGAAAATAGAATTTAAAAAACCCATTTGTTAAAGGGGCATAAAATGACTGAATAAATGAAAAGATATATCCTAATTGAAATGAATTTAAGAGGCCTATTTAGGGTGAAACAGTGATTCAACAGGGACTTCCCTGGTGGTGCAGTGGTTAAGAACCTGCCTGCCAATGCAGGGGACATGGGTTCAATCCCTGGTCCGGGAAGGTCCCACATGCTGTGGAGCAATTAAGTCTGTGTGCCACAATGAACAGTAGCCCCTGCTTGCCACAAGAGAAAGCCCGTGTGCAGCAGTGAAGACCAAATGCAGCCAATAAATAAATTAGTTAAAATATATGTATATTTTTAAAAAATGATTCAACAGCATAAGTCAATTCTTCCTAAACTAATCTCTAAATTTCACAAGTTTCTCAATAAAGATGGGATTTTTGTTGATGCTGGTGTTTTGTGGGTGTTTGGTTTTGCTTTGCTTCTGAATAGGAAAAGTGATTGTAAAGTTCATGGTGGAGGGGGAGGTCATTCAGTAATAGCCTGGACATTTTTTTAAATTAAAAAGTAACAGAGAGGAACTCATCTTACCTGCCATAATATTACAGTAAATAAATCCCTTGTGCACTGGTAATTAAATATATGGCCAGATCAATGGGAGAGAACTGAGAGTCTAGAAATAGAACCAAATACACACTGGAATTTAGCATCTGATAGTAGTCCAGTATTGGTCTGGACTTTAGTTCCAAGGAGATGATGGTCCCTTCAGAAGCAGACAAAGTATCTCAAACTTCAGTGGATTTTGAGTAATTATTTGCCTGTTGGGGAATATTATAATTTGGTTCCATTTTTACAATAGTCAGGATGGGGAGTATATTTGTTTCAATACAATTGTTTTTACCGATTAATGTGTATAATTAAACGTCTGTATGTGTTCCCCACATTTGTATTTGCATATAACCAGATACCCAGCGAGCAGTATATGTATGACATTTTTGCTTAACGCAGACATTTTTGGGCATGCAGAGAAACAAAGCCCTTACATTATCATCTTTAGCAAAAAGATTTGATAGGTGAGGCATTTAAAACTTCTGGCTAAAATAAGGTTTGAGGATTATTAACAGATTTAATTTCTGCAAGCCGGCCCCATGACACATTACCATGGCTAGCTAAGCATTAACTGGATTTTCCATCTGTTTCCCATATTGTTGGGCTCAACCTTAACTCGTCAGCTTGGGCAAATCCCTTAACCCCCGCAAGCCTCAGTTTCTTCCTCTGTCAAATGAAGGCGCTAGGAGAATTGATCTCTTCAGGACCGTCTCACTCAAAGCTTCTGTTACTCTGAGTACCACGGCCATTGCCATGCTCCGTTGCACTAAGCATCAGGTCACCAGGTGAAACAAAAGGAGGAGTGTGTTTAGTTAGAAACTCTGCAAACATTTTAGGGAAGGTTGTTACCAGTTAGGAACAATGGTTTCCATGCTTTTTTTGAGCCTGCAATTCTGTGGGTTTTGTTTTTTTTTAAAGAACATTTGTCTCAATATTTGTAAATTCATAAATTATACACATTTATTGCTATATATGTGTGTGTGTGTATATTTATGTATATATGTGTTAAGGTATACTGTGGTGATATATTATGTTCATTTAAACACATCCAAAAATATAAAACTAAAAATCTTAATATTTTCTTCCTTGTATATATCCTCTAGAACTGCTGGTTTAGAGAATAAAACTACTTTACTCTTCAATTAGTATATTTAATAGAGAGCAAGCTGGTAAAACCCAGAAAGTTTTCCTAGTTAATGTCAAAAAGAAAAAATACTCAAAACAATTTTGCTTTCCAGCTTGCCAGGTGCTACCAATTAATCTGCGGTTGAGAGGCAGCCTAGTATGGTTTAAAAAATATTCTTGAATCTGAAGTCAGAAAACCATGGTTTGAATCCCCATCTTCGGGGGCTTCTACCACTCTCCTTGCATTTTAATTCTTTGTGCCTTAGTTTCTTCACGTATTAAATAGTGTTAATATTACATGCCCTACATATCTCACAGAGTTATTGTGACCAAATATATTATATGCATTGCATTATACACATGTGAAGTATAAGAATTACTACTACCAAGCGCAAAAATAGTATAAACTCCAACCCAACTTAACCTTCTACAGCTGACCCAAATCTTACATATATGTCACCTAACCAGAGAGTACCATGAACTGTATCCTAAGTTGAAAACCTTCTGAGAATAATGCTGACCTTCTCATCTTTGTAACATGATTTGTTCCCAGGTAGACAATAGATATTTTGGTAATAGGGGCCCCCTACCTGTTCCACTCACATCCTGCTCCCGCAGCCCCTCAACCTTAACCACCCCGTGGCTCCCCCTGGCAGGACGGGACCATCCCGTCCTGGGCACTGTCCTGTGCTCTGATGTTCTCTGTGCCCCAGTATCAAACTTACCTGCCCTGTGGCCCCTTCTCTTAGAACTTTGCCATCTCCTCACCAAGAGACAGCACCCCTGGGCAGATGGTATCAATCCCGATTAATGCATCAGACTCAGAGTCAGTGGACTGGCAGCCCAGATGCTCTCACATTCAGCACCAACTCCAGCTTTATTCGCACATGTGGAAGCAGTAGGGAGCTAAGTCGCCAAATCTCATCTCCCTCATAAAGGCAGTTGTTCGAGGGAGCGGGCTGGGACAATGGCAGAAGACTGCATAGTTCTATCCACACTGGCCCTATGGACAGAGGAAGAGTTCAATTTCCAATGCCGAGACTTTGTAAAAGTTACAAAAGTCACCTGAGGAGAGCTTAAACCAAACAAGTGCACTTTGCAATGGAAACTTCTAGCTGCATGTTAGAATTCACTAAAGACAAAACCTCAACCTAGTTTAAAAAAAAGAAGTCAACTTTGTGAATTAGGAACAAAGTAAATTAGGATCCTGATCTCATGGGTACTCTAAAGAAATTTTCTACCATTAGTGTCTTGACAGGACTGATGTGGCCAGCTATGATGAGAAGCCCTGTGTTTCTAAACTGGACCCCAGGCTTTTCACACAAAAACATCCTTTTGAACTTTGAAAGACGACTATCCCAGACAGAAGACAAAGCAGAGAGTAAAATCAAATAGCTAAAGGGAGGCACACCATGACTGCTGGCACAAGGTGACCATTCTAAGCAAGGTAGGCCACTTTCGGGGTGCCAGTGGGTGAAGAATAATTGACAGACAGTAATTTTACAGACATAATTTTCTAGACTGTAATGTGGAGTCAGGAAGGGGGGCACTAGGGTCAACATAACAATGTAAACAGTATGCTTCTATCTTTGCCCTGTCACGCTTGTGAGACCTCATTCCCCTTACTTCATTTAGATGTGTAAGTTATATAATTCTATATATTTTTCTGATTAAAAAAGAAATACATGCTTAGGATAAAACTGCAAACATTACAAAACTAAGAGTGGAAGCGACAGTTCCTAGGAGGAACGACATGTGACGCTATATTGCAATTTGTCCAGGATGGTCTTATTTTACATCTGTTGTCTTGGCATAATTAGTAGCACACCCTTCATTCTCAAAGTCATCCCCATGTGGATGACAAATTACTTGTTACCCTATTCATAACTCACACTCTAGACTTACATATGTTAACTCTTTCAGTCCATTTTCCAAATTCACCATCACCCAAGAATTTCAATAGCTCTGAGGTGTCTCACACGTACTCAAGACCACGACCTTCACCGCTCTTATACGATGTGCACCACTCTCCTCTTCCTGAGATGTGCTCCTGAATTTTGCAGCACCCACAGAACTCCCACACAGCTTTCCTGCAACCCCTCCACTGCCCCGCTGGCACTGGGCCACTTCCATTTAATGTCAAAACCAGTCAGTTCCACCTGCACTGATGGTGCTGTAACATGATAGCTCTAAGTGAACCAAACTGCCAAGCAGCTAAAGAGCCATCCCTTTCAGCAACGCAAAGTCAAGATGAATTCTCCAGTGACATTCATGGTAACACTCTGTCAATGCAGTGGGGAAACGTGCTGCTAGCGTCTTTCACAGCTTTTAAATGAAAACGACACCCTTCGTGTTCATTCTCGGGTTTCCTTCTTGGTTGCTTTAGGGAGGATTCCATGGGGGCAGTACGCTTATATGTCCCATTCCCAAAACTCTGGCACTAGTTTTCCACCAAGCTGGAGGATTTGACTCTCAGCCTGAGGTGAGCTGTTTCCCAGAAGGTGCCTTGGTTCTCATTAAAGCAAATCCTGACTGTGCCCTAGCGATACTGTGTGATCTTATTTGCCACATGCAAGAATTTCTTAATCTATTTAAACCCCTGGTCCCCTTTCTCTTTACCATTTGTCTCATTTGTTTCCCTCCCTGTCCCACCTTTTCTTGACAGTTTTCCAAGCCCTGTGGTTTTTCATTAGTGTAACGTTTGTTCATTTTGTTAATTCTTATACTTTTAATTATTTTTTATGGTGGTGGAAGAAAGTATAGGGAAAAATCTTCCCTGTCAAATGATATCTCTTTTCAACTGTAAAGTTCTAGAGAAAAGGACCATGTCACAGCACTGACTCAGTGCCACACGCATATGAATTCTTAATAATTGAGATTCTGGTTCAGAAAACGCAACTCAGGATATATGGTAAATTCTTCGTATTATTAAGTTTTTAACAGAACATAAATATAGATGTCAATATATTAAAAATATCTTGTGGGTTTGGGAAATAGAAATGTATTTTCTTTTTCATGGCATACAATAGCTGATCAAAGGGAAAGAGAGCAGACAAGAACAGTATTTTTGTCTCTTCAGCATCTGCTAACGGAAAGCCTACTTTACATTAGGGCTGCTTTATGTGAAGAAGTAAACCGTACCTGAAAAACTTCAGTTTGGGTAGTTTTCCACTTACATTTTTCTGCCTTGATGTTCCAGAAGTTTCTCTTGTCAGTTAGCCAATACCTGGCTATTGCATCCTGATGATATATTCAAAATAAGAATTCAGTGTAAGGTCAACAAAAAGACTCTCTCAGATCTGGACAGAGCTCTCACAGCTGGCCCGCATTCCTGCATGCTGCGGCTCTAGGTTTCCTAAGACCACGGCTTAGTCTGCCAAGTGGGACAAGTTAAGATAATTTTAAGCAGCCTTAAATTGCACTGCAGTGTTTTGTATGAAGGAAGTGAAATTCTGTGCTAATTAGGAATATTTATATCATGGAGATGTCTTGCAGAGTGGAATTTTTAAAAACCAAATTATACTGAATTTTCACCAGAACACTCTCCTTAGACTTTCCACTGTGGGACCTCCTTTGGGGTGTGAGTGGCATCTAATAAAATCTTTTTAATGCTCTAGGAATAAAACCCCTTGAACAGTACCTAAGATGCTCCAACTTTGAAACTCAGCATTGCCGCCTAGAGTTATATAGACATTTCATAGCAACAAATAAACTTTGAAATCCTTAAATTCCAAACTAACATTTTGTTTATTGATAAATCGGTATATTCCATATTTTAGGAGGTTTTAAATTTGCTGAATGTAAGTCATTATTTGATTAGCTTATGGTAACCTGAAATGCTGCTATCAGAGAAATAATTTGGTCTGCTGATTGCCTTACCTTCCCTGAAATAGTCTCTTGTTACTTTGCGATAGAAAACCCCTCTTTTTAGTGACTGATGCAGTGATGGAACCACATAAAAGAATATAGTATTTGTACATATTATGTAATTGATCTAAAGTATTATAGATTTGACTCAAAATTTTAGCCAGGCAATGTGCGAAGCTATTGAGATATTGAGTAAAATCTAGATAGAAACTGTAACGGATAGAGAAAGTGATACAAACTATGACGTGAGAAGTAACCAGCCTTCTGATAGTGAATGTACAGGATGCTATTTGAGTGCATAGTCAAGACACATAGAGGGTCTATAGGGGTCAAGGAGACATTAGGCAGAGGACATATATATTAAATGATGACATATTTTTCCAAAGCTATCTAAAGCTTTGGTGAAGGGTGGAGGAAGATAGCAATGTAGTTTTTTAGAATCTTGAATTAGAAGAACAGTAAAAATTTCCCAATAAATAATTAGACAGTGGCTTCCCTGGGGGTGCATCGGTTAAGGGGACATGGGTTTGATCCCTGCTCCGGGAAGATCCCACATGCTGTGGAACAACTAAGCCCATACGCCACAACTACTGAGCCTGTGCTCTAGAGCCCACGAGCCACAACTACTGAAGCCCATGCGCCTAGAGCCCATGCTCTGCAACAAGAGAAGCCACCGCAATGAGAAGCCTGCGCACCGCAACAAAGAGCAGCCCCCCACCCCTGCTCACCGCAACTAGAGAAAGCCTGTGTGCAGCAACAAAGACCCAATGCAGCCAATAAATAAATAAGTACATTTATTAAAAAAATAATTAGACACACTGGATATTTTTTCTTAGCACTAAATACACAATTACATTAAAAAGGCAAATGCACATATTTCACATTATCCTGCCCTACACAGATGACATCAAATTGGTTGATTGAGTGGATGTGACAGATGACAGAATTATAACTGATTTTTCATTTTGGTCTGGCGAGATGAAGTTATCTTTTTCTGCAGGAAACAAGATTACATTTATCAGGGATACAAATAAAGGCTTACATTTAGATTAGAAAGTGAAAGCTGAGGAAAACCTGGTTTCCAGAGCGGATGGGCTCTTTGCACCCTGATGGGCTAAAATCTGGAAAACATTTTTTCATTCTGGGGGTCACTTCTAAAGAGGGACAGTGACAAACAGGTGTATCCACAGGAGGATGAGAAGTCAGGACTGATTGACAAAATCAACCTGACACACCACCCTTTGTTGAGTACCTGTTTGTGCAGGGCACTGAGGGTGTGAAAATGAAGACACTTCCTCCTGTGAAGCCCATCACTGTCCACTGGGGAAGACTGACACCTAAAGGCATCACGTCCGTAAAGACTATACAATGACTGCCTAAAAAGTGCCGTGGGAGCACAGAGAGAGGAAAATTAATTCTGTCTTGGGATATTAAGGACCCACCAAGAAAAAAAATCACATGTGAGTTTGGCCTTGAAGACTGGTGCTTGAATTTCTTCAGTGGAAAAGAAGGGCAGGACAAAGAGCGAGTGTAGATAAGGCCTTGCCAGGCAGAAGGAACTTAGAGGCCAGTGTTAAGGGAACATGGAATAGTCTTCTACCATCTGGAATAGTCCACAATGGGAGGGACTACATCAGGATTCAGCATCTCCTTGACATTGGAGGGCTTGTGTGGAGGATAGATAATGACTCTATGGTAGTCAGTAATGGATTCCATCTTGTTTTTTAATCTTATGAGCATTATGAATTTCACAGTTTATCACTTTATTCTGGCTCCTAGGAATCTCAAAGACAAAAATTTAACCTTCCCCTGGTGAGTGTATGAAACCTCATAATACACCCATTGCATATTAAAAGTTTCTACTCACAAAATACAGTAAGTTCTATTACTGGATTGTAATATTTTATATTTTTCTACATGTATGTTATATATCTTGATTTAGCTATATGTATCATTTTATTGAGTTATATATAAAGAAATAGGTAAGCTATGAACTAATTCTAGAGTCACTTTCCTTTTTCAGTTTATTCGGAGGTATGAAAACTGTCATGAACTTCCTTCCTTTTTTACAATTGAATCAGTTTCAAAATATTGAGAGAGGCAAAACTGAAATGCAAATCAAAACCAGAGTGAGATTCCATCTCACACTCATTAAAATGGCTATAATAGAAAAGATAATAACAAGTCTCAGCCAGGATGTAGAGAAATTGAAACCCTCGTCCATTGTAGGCAGGGATGTAAAACGGTGAAGCCACTTTGGAAAACAGTTTAGTAGCCCCTCAAAAAATTAAACATAGAGTTGCCATGACCCAGCACCACTCTTAAAAGTATATACAAGGGACTTCCCTGGTGGCGCAGTGGTTAAGAATCCGCCTGCCAATGCAGGGGACACAGGTTTGATCCCTGGTCCAGGAGTATCCCACATGTGAAGCAACTTAGCCCATGCGCCACAACTACTGAGCCTGTGCTCTAGAGCGAGAGCCACAACTACTATGCCTGTGTGCCACAATTACCGAAGCCTGGGTGCATAAAGCCCGTGCTCCACAACAAGAGAAACCACTGCAGTGAGAAGCCTGTGCACCACAACAAAGAGAAGCACCCCCCTGTCTGCAGCTAGGGAAAGCCTGTGCACAGCAACAAAGACCCAATGCAGCCAAAAATAAATACATAAATTTTTTTTAAAAATAGAAAAAAAGTATAAGAGAACTGAAAACATATGTCCACACAAAAACTTGTACACAAATGTTCATAGCAGCTTTATTCATAATTGACCAAAGTGGAAACAACTCAGGTATCCATTAACTAATGGAATAAATCAGCAAAATATGGTATATCCACACAGGGGACTATTGTTCAGCCATAAGAAGAAGTGAAGTACTGATAACATGCTGAAACATGCGTGGACCTAGAAATCATTATGCTAGGTGAAGGAAGCCAGGCACGAAAGCCACATGTATGATTCTATTCATAGGAATTATCCAGAATAAGCAAATCTATAATGACAGAAAGTAGGTTAGTAGCTGCCGGGGGTGTGGGGGGAGGGAGGAATGAGCATCTGCTAATGGCTCAGGGTTTCTTTTTGGTGTGATAAAATATCCTGCAATTAGGTAGTTGTGAGGTTGTATAGCTTTGTGAAATATCAAAAACCACTGAACTTTACACTTTTTAAAAGGGTAAATTTTATGGTATGTGGATTACATCTCAATAGAAAAAGGTTGAAAGAATTAGTTGGGTCAGGTGGAATGTGTAGAAGACAGATCAATTTTATTTTCCTGTAAAAGTCTTTCGTTGATGACTCCAACCACCTCTATTCACTTCAGGTACTTTCTGTTGTAACTTTGAAAACCTCATAAAATGTATTTTCTGTAGCCTTGAAACGTATACAATTTGGTATTTGGAAAGGATGGCTGTTTCATGACTTTTTTCCTTCTTAGTCATGAGCTGTCCCTTGAATTAAGTATTAAGACTATGTACAGGTAATTAATTAGATCTAATATTTATGTTTGAAATTTAATATCCGTCTTTACTTAGACTACAAAAACATTTTAATAATAAAAATGTTGATCAAAAATTGTTTTCCATAGTCCCTAGCTCGACGCTAACATGGCATTCACCCTTCCTGGAGGGGGTGTTTCTTCCCAGGACATTCCCAGCACAAAGGAAGAAGCTGCTTGAAGCTTTCCAAGCTCCAGTAAGTTCTATGGAATAAAATTACTTCATTCTAAAAAGATGTGACCGTCCTCCCCTCTGTAACTGTGATTATTCTTCCCTATGAAGTAAATTCTTCACATGCTTGAGACAACATGAGTTTAACTATCTTAGGTTTGGTGTTTGTTTTCGTTTTTTGTTTTTAATCTCCTAAAATCAGCTGGGATATATTTTAGTCCTGTGTTACTCACATTTCCCAGTACCTGGATTAATTGATGTGAACAACAACAACAGTGCTTTGAAGCACTCGGTACAACAGTGGAAATGATCACATTTCTTAGTTAATGAATGAATTGCTCTTTCATAAGTCTTTGTTTATGGAAATAGAGTATTACCTTGATTAGTGAATTCCCTGGAAAGGAAGTGCCTTCTAAGAAGTCAGTTGTATTAAAAGCCTAAACAAACAAAACCGAGAATGGATGGGAAGCTGAGTTGCCTGAGAGGGGAGGCCTCTATGCTCAGCTTCTGCCAATGGGTGCCCTGCTGAAAGCGAAGAGGCCCTGCCTGGGGGCAACCAGGAGCCTTTTGAAGTCCCTCCTCTGCCTGCCCATCAATCCACCTGCTGCACTCTCTCCCTCGCTGTGTCGCTGTCAGATGCTGTATGTAAGCAAGAGAGAATCTTTACCCTTCTTCTTCCCTACCTTGTAATCAGTGGACTGATTGGATTCTGAAAGTCTTCTAACTAAAAGGATAACTCTAAGTTAACCTCTAGTTATGGAATTAAGGCCCTATCCTTTTTTAAAGAATTTTAGACCTGGCCTTGGAGATGGGCCCGTTGGGCACACCAGGCTGGCACCTAGCTGTTCTTAATTTAGATCTTTAGGGACAAAGACAGGCAGGATATGTGGACTCCCTATTGAGAGTTCTGAAAAGCTAGTTCTTTTACTTTTCAGGCTCCAAGTCCAGTGACGTTTCCACACCATCTCTATAAAAGCAGGTTTGTAGATAGGGGGAAGGGCTAGGGGCCTGTCTTGAAGTTGTGTTTGCTAAACCCTTCATGTTGAGAAATATCAGCTGTCCCTATCAAAAACTGAGGGAAAGGCTGGTGGAGCAGAGGGTCCTACTGGCACTGCCACTTGCATGTATGTGGTCACCAGTTCCATCCAAGGTCCCACTGCCCCTACTTGGGTCTGCTACTGTGATCCTGCTCTAAGCCATCTCTCTTCCTGGACTGAGCACTATTGGTCCTTTACTCACTTCTAACCCAATGTTTCAAAAAATACCTCAAGAACCACCAGCATCAGAATCACCAGAATGGAACTTTCTGAACTCCCACCCCCACTCCCGCCCCAGCCAACAAAATCAGAGTCCCTTAAAATGAGGCCAGAAATCCTCATATTTAAATAAGCTCCTTGAGTGATTGTACTGTACACTCAATTTTAAGAATTTCTAGTAATCCATTGTCACCTCTGATAAATACTGTATATTTTGAGGATTATATGGTTTTTTTAGTTAGCATTGAATGAGTTTTCATTATAACTTGCTTTATCTGAGATCTTCAAATACACCCTATACCTCCTATATTAATTCAACTTGACTCTAATGAAGCTGTATATTATTAAAAACATCTTTATTTACAGAACCACTACTGCATTCAAATGACCTTTGGTCTGTTACTGAAAATTATCCATACTCGGGGAAAAAAGTTATAGAGAGGATGAATGGTGAAAATATTAAAAGAGGATAAATAATAGAGGTATTTGTCGATAACTTTGTATATGCTAACTCATTATTGATTTCTAGAAATTCTCTGTATCTCTATATAACCCCTGCAAATTCAGATGCTTGCAAATAATAAATATTTGGGGATAGCTATGAACATTTGAAATCCTTCTTCTTAAATAGGTTGCTGAAAAAGGCATTTTTTTTCAGGCATATTTATTTGTATACGGGAAGAAAATATGTAATTTTAACCATAACAGTCTAGATAGAAAAAAAATCTTGCAGTTGCTTTCTAGTGTAGACTAAAAATTACATTTTAGAGAACATTTTTAAGGATGCATTTGTAATGCTGGAAAAATTTCTTCTCCCAAAATGTCAACATAACATTTTAAACTAGGACACGCGTACTCGTTACCTGAATTTGTATAAAATGCAACCCAGGCAATTGAGATTTTTCTTTTTCAAAAAAATGTCTAAATTAAAGATGATGAGAAAAAATTTTCCCTATGAACATGGTGGTAACTTCATAAAGAATTAAAATCTATAGTCACAGCTAGAAATATAGATCGAATCAATCAGAGATGAGGTGAGCTATGTAAATTACTTTTCACATCCAGCCCTTCACCAAAGGATAAAAATACAGCCATTTTGACAAGTGTGTTTCTGATGAAAACTATAGCGTTATATCACCTGTAATTAAAAAATAGTGGGATTATATTATTCTTCACTTGGAAGAAGATATTTGACATTAGCCAATCACTGTCTCTTTCTGACCTATTTCTGGGACAGACACAAAACATGAATCTAGAGGGAAATGTATTGAAAAGACATATAGAGTAACAAAAGGGGTAGCAGAGGAGAGGATGTGTAGCAAGAAAGAAGAAAGATGACATCTGGAATATAAAGAAATCTGGTAGAGTTAGAGGATTAGGACCGATGTGCAGACTACTTAACAGAAACTGGGGTGAAGGGAGAGGGGAAATCAATGAGGAACTGACCATTGACAGAAATATACTTTGAGAGAACAAAATGAAGAACAGAAGAAATTCAGGAAGCCAGTTTCTAAAAAATGGAATTGTAAAGAATGAGAATGTGATGGGAATACTTCTTTAAAAAAAAGATCCTCTATCTATTTCCAACAGCTAAACATAGATGTGGCAGGTACAATAATGGTCCCCTCAAAATGTCCAAACTAATTCTTAGAGCCTTGTCCTGCATTGATCTAATCATATGTGTCCTTGAAAGCAGGGAACCAGTCCCAGCTGAGAGAAGCAGACAGTGAGAAAAAAGACCTGATCCAATGTTGCTGGTTTGAAGATGGGAAGGGTGCCAAGAGCCATGGGGGGTGGCCTCTAGAAGCTGGAAAAGGCCAAAAAAACCCGATTTTCCCCTAGAGCCTACTGAAAGAAACACAGCCACGCAAGACCTTGATTTTAGCCCAATGAGACCAATGTCATACTCTGACTTATGGGACTGTAAGACAGTAAATTTGTGTTTTTCAAGTTTGTGGTAATTTGTTACAGCAGCAATAGAAAACCCATACATTAAACCCTAAGGGGTCACCAAGGCACCAAAGCTAGCTGCTCTTTCTATATGAGGAAATAATGAAATGACCAATCAACTGCTTTGAGATAAGCCCTCAACCCTGTTACACTTCAAGCATCAAATTATATTCAGTATGTTCCAGTAGTATCAAAGGAGCATTTTTATAAACAATATTGAACAAGCTCCCTTTGGCAATATAGTCAACAAGGACAAACAAAGGACTCCTGCAATTCTTCAGTTAGTTATCAGTCTGGAAGAGGAGCTTATTTCTAAAAGGAAATTATGATTCTCTTCCTGGTCCTGATTTAGAGTAGCCTTGAAGAACTGCTGCCATGTTACCCAAGTGTACAATCTACCAATTAGGTCAGAATTGTTAGCAGCCATGAAGAAATCGAATTTGAAACAGTGTATCCCAAGGTGGGCATGAATACATAGAAATGCACTTATGTTTTAGGAGGAATATCACTAGTTGATTAATATACAGAACATCATTTGTGTCATTTAACCTTGAAGTTGCCCATGAACTTAATCTTTATCTGAATAAGTCTTATAAAACATACTTAGCCTGAAAAGAGGATGTAGGAACAATATGGCATTAGTTTGCATTCTCAATTTCCATCAGCAATAATGGTGAGTTGTAGAAGGAAGAAGGGAAGGGGAGGGAATTATGGGAGAGAAGAGTGAGGAGAGGAAGTGGGGTGGGGGAGAATAATTGGTAGAAGAGGAAGAGAGAAAAGAAATATACAGCGAGGAGAGGAAGACTAAGATCTGTATATGACTGTCTAGTGCTAAAAATGCCATTATATACTTTATTTCTTTAATCCTCCCAACAACCATATGAATTAGTAAAAAGTTATTATTACCATTTTAAATAAATGGATCTGAGGCTAAGAGCTGGTTGAGATTCAAAGCACATCTTGCAAATCCAAAATTCTTTCCAAGATGACATTCAACTTCTTTGTGTCCAAGTCCCTATTATCTTGAATTTATTATTTCTGTTGAAAATGAAGAAGATGAAAGGTCATATTTCCAATCCAGGATTGTGGCCCTATTCAATAGATGTATCCATTCAGCTAACACTCTACTGGCTCCAAGAAAGGTTAGTTGACTTTGGTTTTCATTACATCCCTTTCTTTTTCACCTCTTCCAGTGCCAAATGACCCCAAACTGTCTGCCTTCAGGACACAAAGCACCCCATACCAAGCTGCTTCTCACATCTACCCCAGTTTCATTAATGAACAAATGGACAGTTCCTGAGGTACGTGCCACTGTGTGAGGGCTCTCAATCAAGGGTCTGCCTGTGAATTTGTCGCTTTTGGACCTAGAACATATTCTTAGCCCTCCTATTCATCTGACCTTAGAACACACTGGGAGGAGAATTCTTGCCTCAGACCAGCCCTCTCAAGCAAGACCCTTTTTTCTCCTCATGGGAACACAAGCTCAGTTAAATAGTGCAGTTGCTGCACTGCAGATTGATTTATCCTAAATTTAACCAGAGGCTCATAAAAACTGGAGAAAATCCTATGTGTGTCCCAGAGAACCCAAGTGTAGTAACAAAGCCAGAGGACAGTGGTGAGGAAACTGCAGAAAGGCCCCTGTCACATTGGGTCCCTTTGGTGACTGGAATGTCCTTTTCCAAAAGTAGGGGAGAGGAGTGGTCAAAGCTGAGAAAGAGCCTTCAAGATGTCTCAATCTCCTCCTTAATTAGCTCAATGTGAGTGATAATGAAATTTGTACAGAGTTTCACTGTTTATGAAAGTGTTTTCATGTCTATTATTTCATTAGTGTCTCCATTTGACTCATGAAATCCTGTGGGTCAGACTCATTAACATGCTTAGCCCAGTCCAGACTGGAGACCAGGTTTTCTGCCTCCTGGGCCAAGTTCTTCCTCTGTACCATAACACCTTCAATGATGCAGGGACATGTGTAAAGAAAATGGAAATGTGGAATATGAAGTGTAATAACACAGTGCTAACACTTTTAAGAGATTTTTTCAATTAACTTATTTAATATAATTTACAGACTTTTTCCACTGAAATTATACTGTGTGTCCTTGTTTAGATTTAAGTAATAAAAGCAGAATTATTTTATTGACTGGGCTGAAGGCTTATTATGGGTTGAAGGCTTGCTTCCCCTCAAAATTCATATGTTGAAATCCTAATCCCCAGTGTATAGGTATTTGGAGGTAGGGTCCTATACTTATGATCAAATCTGCTGGCACCTAGATTTTGGACTTCCCAGACCCCAGAACTAAGAGAAATAAATGTCTGTTGTTTAAGCCACCCAGACAATGGTATTTTTGTTATAGCAGCCCAAGCAGATAAAGACATTGACTATGATGCAATTTCATCAGGCTATTCATCAAGGTTAAACAAAATTTGCAGGTCAAAAGTAAAGCCCATGTAGGCACAAGTAAATCTGTATTTTTCTCAACCCTATTTTATAAATTTAATATATTTAATTATTTTTAAAATGTGTACTCACAATTTTAGGTATTCCTCTAGAGCAGCATTTCTTAACTTTAGCACTTTGAATCAGATAATTCCTTGTTGTCAGGGCCTGTCCTATGTGCAATGGGAAATGTTTGGTAGCCTTCCTGGCCTCTACTCACTAGATGCCCATTGTCACCCCATGCCCCGTTATGACAACCAAAAATGTGTCCAGATATTGCCAAATGTCTCTGGGGGCCAAAATTACTCCTTATTACGAACCAAGGCTTTAGAGTCTAATGTGTAGGTACCTCCTGAAATAATTACATTATCTGCACATCTTTTTTATTTCTTTACATTGAGTTTAATTAAAAGATAGCAAGAATAGTGTTTTGTTTCAACAGCAAAGGCAGTGAAATTTTATGTGCACCTTATAAGAAGATTGATAGGAATGGATGGATCAGAAGGATGACAAGAAGGATGAAATCAGTATAAAAGGGGTGGACCAATTCTAATTGAGGAGTTTCCTGCAAATAGAAATGTGAATGTCATTGGTTGCCTGCTCCACACCCTATGTCCTACAACACCCAATAATCCCTGTAGAATTTTTAAGTTTATTTCCTTCCTTTTCCTTTCTGTAGATACAACTTTTCATTTTGGGGAAAACATGGGTGGTAAACCTACTTACCTCTGAGAAAAAAGTATGACAATTAAGTGTTGATGTATAGCCATTAGGGGTAATCCCTGCTTCAGTTTGTAACCTAATTACAGTGGACTGTTCTCACAGAGAAATAAAAGAAATATAAACATATGCAAAAATCTAACAGTTCCTTACAATCTGATAAACTTTAACATCAATTTTAAAAAAAATTCATTTTATTCCAAAGGAATACTTTTGAGAGTCTTTTATAAAAATAGCTACTTGACCTGATTTCGTAAGCAGCAAGAACCAGGCTCAGTGGCCACTTAGGTTCCTGTATCTATGTCCCATTTCTTCAGGAGGCAGAAGACAGAATGGCCAAGATATCAACGTGATTTGTTCCGTTATATCTTCATGTTCCACTTAGCTTCTGGTGATTGGTACTCACTGCCAAGATCAGTTACAAAGGGCTGTGTTCACTGGCTTTTCATCTGGTGATGAATGAGGCTGAGACTACAGTGGAATATTTTTAATGCTGGACCAGTGACCACCACAGAAGCCTTTCCTCTATCTTGGAAGCACCGTTTAATCCATCGCAGTTCACCCAGGCCTTTCCTGGTTTTACCACTGAAAATTCCACATCCCAAGAAATCCCTCAGTCCTGGACAAACCTCAACAATGGGTCACCCTGTCTGAGTTATGAGTTTTTGACAGAATACTTATTGAAGTTAACTTTTAGAAACTGTTTACCAAGAGTTGGAAAGATAAGATCAAGAATAGTCGCTAAATGTACCTTTAAAAGAAGAAGAAAAAAAAAACACCTCAGTTTTATAACAATCAAGCAGCACTTGGCATTTGGAATATACATTTAACTAGCCTGTATGACTTCCAGGTATTTGCTGCTGCGTTTGTGAAGACAAGCATTTCCAAGGGCAAGAGAACAATCTGTCTCCGAGTGCTTCATTTAAGCAAGGACACGCTGCCAACTTGAAAGGAAATAAAGGCCACACTTTGTCTTTGGGGGGATCCTGCAGTTATTCCCCTGCAAATTTAATTCAAACAGGTATTGAGATCTGAAACATGGAGATATCCACAAATTAGAGGATACTTGGATTTTAAAAAGGAAAGAAAAGAAATCCAGGTCACAGAGAACTATCTCAAAGCAGCAATAGTGTTTCCTTTTCATGGTAATCACAGTAGTCCTGTGAACATGTTTTGAAAGTCTATATTGTGAACAAAATTTCTTGAGATCATCTTTATATGAAATATGTATACTACAAATTTTAAAACCTAAAAATTATTGTCTTCAAGCAAGTCAATTTTATTTAAAAAATAGCATGCATGCATAAAATGTGCAAATCAATGCTATTCTAATACTTTGCTTTCAGAATTATTATACAAATATGCCATTCAACTAGTGTATTGATTCCTTTAGAAAATGCAGCATTATTTTAATTTTATCACTCAAAAATATACCTCCTTAGAATATCACTATCTTAAAATAAAAAGATTTATTTAGAGAAATCACTATGGGAAAATGTTATTTTATTTTTTCAAAAAATTTTAAGAATCTGCTTGACTTATAGAACTGATAACCCTCAGAACATTTATTATTTGTTCATTGTAGGATGTACTTATAGTTTATACTTGGTCCTATCCACTACCTGAGAGAGATTTCTGTGATAAATCTTTTTACTTGATCCGTTATTAGGGTCCCAAACCAACTTATAAACAAAAATCCCCAATGAAAGTGTTATTATATTTAAACAGGAACTTGATTCTGTAATGGAGTAGAGACACTTGTCACCATAGATCATGATAAAACTTAAGAAAATTAGTCTAGAGTCTGTCTTTTTATCACCAGGTTACAAATAAGCTCTTTTGTCACTATGGTTGTGGTTTAACACATCCATTGTCATAGGTATAACCAAAGTGAATAGAAATATTTAAGCCCCCAAATTTTTAGGGAATTCTGAGTCATGAAGCTCAAGTACTGTTTCTCAAATTCCAGGGGCTATTGGTATCTGCCAACAGTTCAAAATATAGATATAAATCTTAGGAGTCACCAAAATTAATTTTACCTTGTTTGGCACTTCCCTTGTAAGACCTCATTTCAAATGTAAGGGTCTTAAAATAAAAGTCTTGAATTTAAGTGGTATCACAATTCCTTTTTAGTAATGTAACTGGAAAACTCTCACATGTAGTAAGATGTGCATGTAGTCCACATCTTATTTTGGCTCCTACAGGTTAATCCTGCAAGACTTTGATGTTAGTATATTCCATAAAGTATTCAATGACAATATTACTGGTGTCCACCTCAAGACATATGTAATGATCACATTTTGATTATCTCTTAGGCCCCAGTTATACAGAACATTATGATCAGAAATGTAGCAGAGACATCCAGTGTCATAATACTGGTTTCAATTAACTGCATGTACATTACATACAATCTGGCTTATAGCCAATAGATAGATTATAAAGCAATAAAAGCAAGAGTAGCTGAAGTTGAACACAAACACACACACTGAAAATGACATCTTTTAAAAAAATAAATATGTACCAAGGTCGAAACATGATATCAGGGAAAGTGATCTGAAGCCACCCAAGTCCTGAAATGGTTTGTGGTTTAGGCAATTTTTTTTAATTGGCCATCAACTCTTCACTGTGATCTCCTTTCCTAGTTCGATGCTGGACTTTGGGAATGATGCAACTACAGCGGAAGGCTTCAGTGCTCCGTGGAGACAAAAGAACCAAGACTGTTAAGTCAGACTAACAAGTGACTGGCTCAGACAAACTGAAAAATCCGGTCCAGCTGTTTTGCATATGTTTGACACTGACTGGCTTTGAGATTAAAATATGACTTTCTGCCCCCCACAAAGTTTAAGTAAAAAATGGCTTAAAAAAAAAAAAGCATCAGAAAGCTTTCATACTCTGTATACATTTACTGCAAAAGCTGAACCAAGCACACACTGTAAGGGGGAAAACTGACTCCAATTGATAGCTGGTTTAAAAAAATAAAATAGGCAAACCAAATAATCTGAAAATGTGGTTTGTCAAGGAAACAGCATATTAATGGGACCATATTCCCAGTAGCTTTATCGTTTTGCAGGCAGGTCTTATTTTGCCATCACTATTGAAAGAAACAAAAGAATACAGTGGCTTTCTACATGTTACACAATTTAAAATAAGTTGTTTTCTAAAAACAAAGCCTGGTGGTGACTTAAAAATGTCTTTTAAAATTACTTACATCCAGCATTATAAAACCTGTCTGCATCGAATTTATAGTTACATCATTTTAAGGACACCCACAATAAGAATGCTTTGTATTTATTCTTTGGCTAGACTAATAATCTTAATTTTTTTTCCAGAAACTATCTGTTGAATTATCTAGTGAGGAGGCATGTTTTAATTTAGTCTAAGAATTGCTATTTTTTGTATGCCTATACAATAAAACCTACTCCAATATCTACTATATTAGATTAATGTAACAAAGAAAAAAAGAACATAAAATTGCACCTTGATAATTAAAATTGAATGCTCTATTTTCAATTAGATTTAATTTTTTCATTTGCCTTAAAATAAATAATGATGATGACTTATCAGACAATTCTGCCTTATAACCATGAAAGTAACTCTATTGTATTAAAGGTCTTCATTTTAGCCGCTTGTCATTTTATCACAAAATGTTTTCATGGGAAAATTTAATATAGATATTTTTAGAGTATAAAGGAATAAGAGACTTGTTTTCCAAAGGTATTTGAGGTTTTTCATCTGGCATTCTCCTTTTCTCAAAACCTTATTTCCATATTGTAAAATATATAAGTAAACTTTGTATCTGTATTATACAAAACTTAGTGTGTATACTTATGTGTATATTTTATAGAGATATAGATGTATGTATATATACACTCTACAAATTATACATTTATGTAAATCCTAACTAAGAGTAGACCAACTAGATAATTCCTCTAGGGAAGGTTCCTTGAACAATATAAAAAAGGGTCTTCAGAAGCAAACAATAAAACAGTCTTACACATCCAACTGCTCCTTAAATGCTTATAAACACAGTCAGTTAACCATTTATTGACTGCCTATTTATGGTTTGGGACTAGCCAAGATTATGGAAAGTATAAGATAATACCTCATAAAAATCATGACAAGGATGATGGCTGATGATTTATAAATAAACCTCCATATTCTAGAAAGTTATGTAAATTTACCCTTTAGAAGAAAAAAAAGCTGTGATAAAATTAGAGTTCTCTTTTTAATACTCTTGAGTAAAGAAATAATTTGCAAACTTCTATTTTATGTCGCTACTGTCATGGAAGCAGATCTTTCCTAGGGACTTCACAATATCAGTCACAAAAATGCAAGTCAGTTAATTCTTTGGAAGGACTGGTCTGAAGGTTTAAAGATAGACTTTTCCATTGAATTCCTGAATTTATATACTGTGGGATTAGCTAGAGACACTATAAAATGTAAAGATAGTTTATAGTGCAGACAGTTCCAGCTCTATTATTTTCAGGCACAAAAACCATATAATTTTGTACAAAACTTTGATTTTTTTATTTGCGAAATTAAAAATATGGTATTATATATATAAACTTCTATTCCTCTATAAATATAGATGATTTTGTGATAGTGAACAGAATAAATGCATACCAAATTCAAAGACCATTGTCATTTTAGGGTATGACAGACATAGATTTAGGTCCTAAGTACCAGCATTTTGATAAACTCTTATTAAAGTTTAAACAATACAATCAGGAGGATTGCTTTTCTCCTCTTTTTCACAGAGAACTAAAGTGAATATTTTTAAATGGCTTTGAAAGATTTACATTTGATACATTTCTGTAAATCCAAAAAGGAGCACACAGGATTTAGTGCAGCAGACCCGCACACATTCTCCCTTTAGCATGCATGCCCATATTTTGTTTATTTCAGGAGCTAATCCCATCAAGTATTCCACTTCCTTTACCTCCTGGAATCTTACCAGGTTATTATTAGCGATGTGGATTGTTCCTCCCTCAGAATGTGTTGTTGAATAATAATATGTTGCAAGTGTACAACTTTTACATTTTAAAGTTTCTGATATATGTCTAATTATTATTTGATTGAAAATAAGAAAGTAGCACTTCGTTTTGAGGACGTCCATTACACTGAAATCTCCTTCAAGTTTTCATATTCAGTTTAAGGAAAGCAAAGATCAGCTCCTTAATAAAGCTTTCCAGGTGACCTAACGTTTCCATTTTACAGAAAAACGGTAAATCTAAACTGGGCTGTCTCAATCCCAGAGGCAGGTTGCCAGGCATCCGTATGCAATTAGAATTAACATTTTATAACCCCCATCTTCAGTCTCTCCCAACCCACACAAAGCTTCATGCCTCTTCCCAAATCTCACAGTAACCACATCTTTCCATGACGCTGGCCAAACCCATACCAGGTTTTAGACGCTAGAGAATGAAATGAGCTCATCCACCAAAAATCAGACTTAAAAAAAGTTTGGCATTGGTTATCCCACTCACCCTCTAACCAACTTAGGTGGAAGAAGGGAGTGTCTGGGCGTTGGAGGTCAGAGGGAGGGAGCCTGCGGCTGCCAGTGCCCACATCCTTGGGCCTCCTTGAAGCTAGGGGGAAGGTTGTGGACAGTGAAAATTTCAGCTTCGGATAGTCTAAGGGGCAGGCCTTTGCAATCTGGCCCCAGACAAGGGCAGACTTGGGATGGGCGGGGGGGTCCACCCTCGGATTTGGAAGCTTTGTGGAGTTCAGTACCGTAGGAGCCCCGACCTCAGCAAGGAAGGGGAGGGAGGGAGCAGAAAGAGGAGCAGGAAAGTAACCCGGACGGTGCAGCCCCAGGCGCTCCCCACCCGCGGCAGGGAGGGGCGCGCCAGCACCAGCAGAAGCACCGAGCAGTGCACGCTCCGGTTTTCTTTCTGCGGTACTCTGAAAAGGGCAAGAAGCAAAAGCCTCAAATGGTTAAACCACCCTAAAGAATTACAACTTAAACCAAAAAAGAGAAAAGAAAAAAAAGAAAGCGAAAAAGAAAGAAAGGGGGAAAATAAGGAAAGTAAAAGAAAAACGCGTGAACGGTCGTCATTTAAATACAAATATACTTACAAAAATCTTACACAGGCTATTTACAATCATAAAAGCGTACAGTCCTGGTACCAGAGCAAGAGAGGTCTGTCCATCCCCCCTCTGGCAGTTAGGCCCTCGAGTCCCTTTGCCCCCAGGGACAGAAGCTTTTGCAGGAGCCGCGGTGTTAAAAGGAGCCTGCGAAAGTGAATGACTAGTGAGAAAGCCTCGAGTAGCCAGACTTGGCAAGGATTCCATAGGGCCAGGTTTTGGGGGTGGCTGGGACCAGGCCGAGGGCTGGGAAGGGGCTGAGCCCCTGGTCTCAGACTGTGGTCTCCCCCTGCTTGCTGTTGGTGAGCCTAGTGTAGAACTTCCTCCAGGAGTTGAGGGTCTTGCCGGACCAGATCCAGAAGCCAGACGTGATGCCCACGATCAGCGTCATAAGATACTTGATCATGAAGACTGTGAAGTCGGGGCTCATGGGCGGGTGCGGCGGGGCGCCGCCCGCCTGGAGGTGGGGGCAGGGGATGGCATAGCTCTTGCAGCTCTGGGCCACCCAGCTGCGCTCCCACTGGTCCCGGAAGGCCTGCTCATAGAAGTAGCAGGCGATGACGATAGTGGCTGGCACCGTGTAGAGCACGCTGAAGACGCCGATGCGCACCATGAGCTTCTCCAGCTTCTCGGTCTTGGTGCCGTCGTGCTTCATGATAGTGCGAATGCGGAAGAGGGACACGAAACCGGCCAGCAGGAAAGATGTGCCGATGAAGAGGTACACGAAGAGTGGCGCTAGCACGAAGCCGCGCAGGGCGTCCACGTTGTTGAGCCCCACGAAGCACACCCCGCTCAGCACATCGCCGTCCACCTGGCCCAGCGCCAGGATGGTGATGGTCTTGATGGCCGGCACGGCCCAGGCGGCCAGGTGAAAATACTGAGAGTTCGCCTCGATGGCTTCGTGGCCCCACTTCATACCGGCTGCCAGGAACCAGGTGAGCGACAGGATCACCCACCAGATGGAGCTGGCCATGCTGAAGAAGTAGAGCATCATGAAGAGGATGGTGCAGCCCTCCTTCTTGGTGCCCTGCGCCACTGTGCGCGCCCCGTCCTCCGCGAATTTGTCGTTACACACCACCCGGTCCTCCAGCAGGAAGCCGGCGATGTAGGCCACGGCCACGGCCGTGTAGCAGCCCGACAGGAAGATGATGGGCCTCTCCGGGTAGCTGAAGCGCCGCATGTCCACCAGGTACGTGAGCACGGTGAAGAGCGTGGAGGCGCAGCACAGCACTGACCAGATGCCGATCCAGGTGCGCGAGAAGCGCAGCTCCTCCGGCCCAAAATACATCAGCCCGTACACCTTGGTCGGCTCGCAGGGCGCGCCGCAGTCCTTTTCCCCCAGGAAGTGGTAGTTGAGGTAGGAGGGCACCTTGAGGGCGCGCGGGCACGAGAACTTGCCTCGCTCCGACACGCCGGGGCCCCCCGGGAAGCCGCCGCCCCGGTGCCCTCCGCCGCCGTGCTGGGGGTTGCTGGTCCAGAACTCAGGCAGCAGCGAGGGCGTCGGGGTGCCCTTGTCCGACGTGTTCTGTCCCACGCACAGCTCTCCGGCGCCGTGCACCGGGAACTTCTCGCACTTGAGCGTGTCAGGCCACTGGAAGCCGAACTTGTTCATGAGCGCCTCGCAGCCCTGGCGCGCGCGCTCGCACAGGGAGCGGCAAGGCGGCAGCGCCTGCTCCAGCACCGTGCACACCGGCGCGTACATGGAGCACAGGAAGAACTTGAGCTCCGCGGAGCACTGCACCTTGACTAGAGGGTAGAACTGGTGCACCTCGAGGCCCGCATCCTCCTGGTTCGTATGGCCCAGCAGGTTGGGCATGATAGTCTGGTTGTACGCGATGTCCGTGCACAGCGGGATGGAGATGGGCTGGCAGTAGCCGTGGTCCGGTATAGAGATGCCCCGCTCGCCGTTGTACTGCTGCCCGCTCTGCTGCTGCTGAGGCGGCGGGGGCTGCTGCCCCGGCCCGGGCCCCTGGCCGGCCGCCTGCGCCCGGACCCCCAGCAGCAGCGGAGCCTCCAGCAGCCAAAGCAGTAGTAGCAGCCGGCGCGCCAAGCGCCCCGAGTCAGCTGGGGGGCGGCGGCGGCTGCCCGCGTCCCCGCTCCCCGCCGCCACCGGTCCAGCGCGGAGCGCCCCGGCACAAAGTTCCCAGCTCGCGCCGCCGCCGCCGCCCGCGGCCCGGGACTTCTTAGGCGCCTCCTCCTCAGCCATACTTTCTCGGCTCCCTTCTCGGCGCCGCTCGGCTGGGGCGGGCTGCGGCGCGGCCGGCGGCTGCTCCCCCTGCGGCCGGGGCTATCTCGTCCCCGCCGGCGCCCTCCGTCGAGCCCGAGCAGTGCTCGGCCCGCTCCCCCGGCTCCCGCTCCGCGTCCCGCAGCCACCGCCGCCGCGGAAACTTGCGATTCATGAAGCGCGGGCTGCGGGGAGAGCCCGGGTGGCTCGGGCGCGCCGGGGCCGCGTCCCGCCTTCCTGGCCCTCGGCTGGCTGGCTCCCGGCGGGCGGCGCCGCGCTAGTGGCGGCTGCCGGGTAGAGCGCGCAACTCTCGGCAGCCCAGCAGCCTCGGCTCCCCCCTGCGCCTCCGCCTCCTCCTTCGCCGCCGCCGCCTGACCATTTGTGTCAGTCCCTCAACTCGCTCGCTCTCCTCTCCCTCGCGCGCCCTCCGACCGGTTTCCAGGCGCCCCGCAGTCTGTCTTTCACCAGGAGGGAGGAGCCTTGAAACCGACGCGGAACTGGAGGCTCAGGGACCGTCGCCCAATCGCTGCACTGACATCCCGGCGCAAAGGGCGCCTGCTGTCTTCTTCCCAGAGCGAAAGTCGGCGGCGGGCGGGAGAAGGACGAGGCGGGAGGAGGAGGAAGTAGTAGTGGTGGCAGAGGCACCGCTCGGGCACAAAGAGTGGGTTTGCTGTGAAGCGGGACAGGCTTGGTTGCTTTTGCGGAAGAAAGGGCGAGGACAAGTAGGAGAATGGTCCCATATGCTGCTGGAGATGATGAATAGGAGTCGGCGGACCGCGCGATTTAGCTTTTCCTTTCTTTTATCCATTTTGTGTGTGTGTGTGTGTGTGTGTGTGTGTGTGTGTGTGTGTGTGTGTGTGTGTGTGTGTGTTTAAAAATCCTGCTCTTAACGCTGGTGAAAAACAGCAAACCAAGTGCTTCGATCAGAGCAGATGCCTTTGACTTAAGGAACGCACGGCTTCCTTTGAGTTTATATCTGTCGAGGTTTTGTTTTAAATATTACTGTCAAATCCTAGAGCTCTCAGGCTGGGCTTGGCGGGCTTTGGACGCGCCATTTCCCCCAAGGAGAAGTTCACGGGATCGCTGTCCAATGAAGAAAAACAACAAGCAAACAGAAACTTTGATGGAATTTAAAAAGTAAAGTCAGATATGCGGTCCGCTATTATTATCTTTTCTGTGGTCAAACTCCTTTTTCTCCTCTTTATCAATCCAGAAACAGAAGGAAAGGGAAACCACCCATTAAGTATTTAGAGAGAAAAACTTGAGAACCCGACGACCTCTCTGAGGGAGCAGAGGCAGACCTCGCTGCCTGAGACCCCAGAGGTGGTTCGGGCCGGAACTGCTCTTGGGGGCAGCCTGGGCCCTGGGGGACTTCCTGGGAGACTTCTGAAGCCTGGGGACGCCCAGGGCTCTGGGGGAAATCCTGGGAGGTTCGGACTGGGCCAGTTGGGTACCACAGGCTGGGCTGCATGCAGAGTGGTCTTCCACTCAGACACAGAACTGCGGATGCCAGTTCAAAAACCAAACAAAACAGCACAACTCATCTCAGCCGACTTACATTCTTGTTTTTGTGTAAGATATTTTGAAGTGATGGTTTGACTATGTGACTCAGTGTTTTCAGTAAAGTGCCACTGTATTATTAATTCTACCTAGGATTTGTTGGCCTATGATTGGACTCTCAGGGTACTTTTCTACAATTATTTTCTGTCTTTTGTTTATCCATTCATTTGTTTAATAAATACTTACTAAGCTCATATTATGCTGTAAGCACTGTTAGGCAGTAGAATATAAAGATAAGCAAGACATGGCCTAGCCTTACAGGAAGATATAGTGCAGTGGGGCCCAGAGATGTAGATCAGTTACCTTAATGCCCATCCCAAAGCTAAAGGAGCATAGGAAAGCAGCCAGCCAGTGAAAATGGGTGGGGAGGGTTCTGATGGAGAGGTGGGTAGAAGGTGCAAAAGACAGGAGCTCTGAAGTGCTTAAATTGCTGAAGGGGACTAGGGGGTGGGTGTGGCTGAGATATTATGGGGAAGATATTATGAGATATGAGAAAATTTTAGTCCATGCTAAAAAGTTTGGACTAAATTATATAGACAACAGGGAGCTGCTGAGGGTCATTTTTTCCCCACATAAGCAGGGGGTGGCTTCGCAGATGGCTGAACAATATTGTTATAATTTATATCTGTTTGGTATGTTAAACTCAACTAAAATGTAGCTTTTTTTCCCTTTTTTTTTTTTTTTTAAGAGCAGTGCTCCTCAAAGTGTAGTCTCTGAACCAGCAGCAGCACCACCTGGGAATTTGTTAGAAATGCAGATTCTCCAGCCCCACCTAGACCTACTGAGTCAGAGGTCCAGGTGAGTCTGATGCACTCAAAGTTGAAGGACCAGTGCTCCTTAATAACTGTTGTATCCTTTTTTATACTGAACACTATATTAAATATTTTGAGGTCAATTCCATTTTAAAATTGTCATATTAGTGGATACCAAATGGTAATTTATATTTGGCCATATCATTTACTGTCTAATCAATCTGGTCATCAGATCTAGAAAACTGAATTGATTATCTAATTCCTGAGAATGAATCAGACCACCAACCTGCCCAGGGCCACGATGACGGAACGTAGAGCCCTCATTAAAATCATGAAAATCATTTAAATCATGAAACAGGAACCTCAGTTGGAAGTAAAATTCTTCATTCTTTGTGTGTGAGAGATGATAGAATTTATTTATTTGTTTGTTTGTTTGTTTATATTTTGGTTGCTCCAGGTCTTAGTTGCTGCAGACTTCTTAGTTGCAGCTCCAAGGCTCTTTAGTGGCAGCTTGCCAGCTTCTTAGTTGTGGCATGCATGTGGGATCTAGTTCCCTGCCCAGGGATCGAACCCAGGCCCCCTTCACTGGGAGCACAGTCTTAAGCCACTGCTCCACCAGAGAAGTCCCTCTTCATTCTCACATAATGCATAGGACGGATTTTAAAAGATAATCCCAGCTGGATAATATAGCCGCTGAAAAAAAGTTCAATTCATCAATATTCACAAATACTCTCTTAAGAGACCCAGAGTTTTTCAGAGATTTGCAGTGGTTTAGTGGGTGGCTTCAGGGTGACTGGGAAAGAGGGAACCTGGGGCACAGTGTGATTGGGAAGCTTAAACGTTAGCCTAGATGTAAAGGTCACTACTTTGGGTGAGTGTCACTTGTACTACATACTAACAGGGCACTGTGAATTTCATCACTATTCACTTTGGTATCACTAAAGATTGTGCAGTCATATCTTTACCTGTTAAAATGAAATGACATCTACTTATATCAGATACATATATTATTTTACAAATATTCATGGATGTACATTCATGGATGTAAATTCATAAAATTCATATTTGTTTTAAAGCATTTCTGGATTCCTAGTATTTTTAAAAGAAAATGCAAACAGGTATCATAACATAATGTACAAGTAATATATGTGAATGAGTGTGTGTGTGTTTGTGTGTGTGTGTGTGTTGGCAATAAATCATGAAAGATTTTGATATTGAAAAGGAGATTGGGAAGCACAGGTGCTCTCTGAGGTCCTTTGAGCACTCACAGTTCATAACTGTTCATTTTATCCTCCAGCATCCTGGCCCACAGTCTCCCAGGGACACTTTTTCTCTAGCTTCTCACCCTGATGCTCTTTCTTCTGCCGATAGCATCCCGTGCTTAGAAACTTTACCAAGCCATATATCTTCTGCCACTCCTCTTGTGTAAAAACTTCTCTATCATGTTCCATTCTCTCAAGGTCATTCTTGGTGACTGGGTTTAGTGAAAACTGAATTTATTCTAATGTATTAATTACCAGGAAGTATCACATGCATTAAGCATCCACCATCACTTCAAATGCTTCCTCTTCTCCCCCCCGGGGTGGAGGTGGGGGTGGGGTGGGGGAGGGGGGTAGCACACAGGGAGTTTGGCAGGATGCAGTTATGTTCCGGAGTAGGTGACACTATACTGCTTCAAAAGTTGTTCTTTTGAAATACTTGAGCTTGGTTTATCTTCCACTGGACAGTGACGTTTACTAGGGAGGAGGCTCAGAAGTGCAGTCAGAGCTAAAAAGAAAAAAAAAAGTCATTTTTACCAGACCTGGAAGGAACCAAAAATATCATCTAGGAACTAGTTAATTTTCTGCAGTTTATAATTAAGAATACTAGACCCAGAAATGTTAAAGGAAGAGTTACAGGTTAAATGGCCTTATTTGGCTTGAATTTTGTTAAATGCTTATTTTAAACCTTGTTATGTTCTTTTGAGTAGCTGTCATTCTTTTTATTAAAAAAAAAAAATCAGTTTTCTGTAGAAGTTCTCTCTCAATGGATTGTGTAAAAAAGACCTTGTCAAAAAAATTATTTCCTGAGAGTTATCTTCCAAAGTTAAAAAAAAAAATGCCTAGCTTGTCTTATTTATTTTTTATACCAATGCATTATTTCATTTATCAAACCTGTGTGATACAGAGGAAGCTATTAAAATCAGGAACAGTTCAGGGTTGTAACCAATAACAATTAGTGTTATGGAAGGTTTTGGGGGGAGGTGATGAAGGCAATCGGTAACAAAATGTTAGAAGGAAAATATGAGCAGCATATTTTGACTTTAAGATATATTATTTTCTCATATATGGTGGAAGGGTTTCAGATCCATGGATAAAAATTACTAAGTAAATTTTATATTTCCAAGTTCATAGTAAATTTTTATATTACTTAGTTCATATTACTAACTAAATGTGAACTATTATGAACTTGGTAATAAAAATATTTCAGTTAGGTAAAAACTATAAGCATAACCCAATTCCTCCTTGATACTGATTCTTTAAGACTCAGTCAAGTTTTCTTATATCGAAGATCTTGTTATATCAACCCTTTCCCAAATCTTCTGAAGCTTCTCCAGGCTGCTTATGCCAGGTGGAATATGGATAGTTACCAGTTCCAACTGCATACAGTTGGGTGCACGTAGACAGGCCTTTAGTTAAGTGACTGCTCCAAGTACAACCTGGCGGACCTTGAGCTTTTTTAGGTGAGATTTGTTGCTGGCTTGTGGGTGGTAAGATTAAATTGTCTTTGTTGAAACAGATTATAACACAGGTTAAGACTATATTTTTAAGCACCTACCATATGTATTTAGCATTGTTTTTCTTAATATACACTATGTACATTTAAACTTTACTACATTTTGAGGTAGGTAGTAATTAATATCTTCTTTTAATAGATAAAGAATCTAAGGCTCAAAGTAGTTGTCATTTGTTCAAGGTCCCACAGCCAGGAAGTGCCAGAGTAGACCTTGTGTGTGACCAAAGTCCATGAATTTCCATTGGTAACATTATGTGAACATGTCCTGTTCTAAAAATTATAGAAGAAAAAAAATACAGTTTCTGGGTGCAGATCGTGACGATTTTTCAGTATTCAACATAGTCTTCTATACCAAGTTCTAGATGTATTGATGCTGGGACTCAATGAAGAGTTATATCAACATTTCCCAGTTGTTTTTTTTTTCTGTGAAATACAATATCCTCCCCAAAGATGGTCTGTGAAAAAAATTTGTTCAAATAAGTTTGGGAAAAGGTCACACTCTATGTCCTCATTGGAGATTTATGTTAGCCCAATAAAATCTCTGAGAAGTCCTGAGGTGAAGAACCCTTTTTAAACTTTGTCTTACCTAGTATCTTCCACTTTGGGGATACACACACACACACACACACACCCCAGCTTGACACTCATGCTCTGCACAATACAGCTTGAGAAATGTTGGATTAGATCTAAGATATTTTAAAACCAAACTTTATAAGGTTGGACTCACACTTCTGTATCACTTTTGTATGTTAGGAATGGAAAGTGAGAACTTGGTTTACTATGCTTTGAGTTCCTGATGCTTTTCTTTGAATTCCTAGTGAAGGGACGTTGATTGGTTCAGGAGCTGATAGTGGTTAAGAAAGCCTGGGCTATGTTATTTCCGCCTTCCTCAGAGGCATCACCTAAGGTCTATTCTATTGTCTTTGTAGAGACACTTTATCTAAGCTTTCAGCATAGATTTCTACCTCTTTCTTCTTGAATTTCCAATCCAGGAATTATGGCATAAGCTAATTCTTAATTCCCAAAACATCTGTATTCTTTTGCAAAAATTCTAAAACTGAATGTCTTTTCTTTCTTAATTTTTTTCTTCATCCTTACAAAAATCTGTTCTTGACATTGGTGAGATGGTTCTCGGATTTGTTTATACATAGAACCTCGATTTATAGACTCTCTTTGAAAGGTCCATCTTTTGAAAACATATATTGCTTTCCCTAAGACAACCTGCCAAAGGAGATTGTCAGATTGACCAACCTGACTTATTTTACAGGGCACTTATAGCCAGTTCATATTAAGAACCTAAACTAACTTATCTTTTGTGAGTCAGCTGTAATTTGTTAGAATTTACATTTCTAAACATGGTTAAGACTCAAAGATTTAATATAGATGGGTACATTCAGTAGGTCTAGGTATGAATCATGGATTACTCATACACAAATCTCACAAAACACATTTTTAAAAAATAGAAGTATGAAAGGCAAAAGAAATCACCATCACTGAATTATCATCAATAAGGTAGGGTTGTTATTACCCCAAATCTTCTTATAGTTCAAAGATTAAACTATAAAAGAAGATTTTGCTAAATATATTACTTAAATCTCAGTTTAAAATACAAAGAGCTATCTCATGACTCTGCTTTAATGAGTTCTGATGTCATTATGCAATTGGAATAGTGTATACTATCTGGGAAAACTTTTGCAAAACATATAAGCTTTGTATTGGATTTAAAATGTAGTCCTTCTTTGAGGCCCTGTGAAGGAAAAATGATGATCCCTTGTAAATTAAAACCTTATGTTTCTTAAAGAGAGCTCTCTGATTGGCTAAGATGTGGGGAGCAGAGTTGGGAGTCATTTTGGTGCAGAAGGTTTTTAAAAGAACAAGAAAAACTTGTGCCTCTGTAGGCAAACATGTCTGCTCTCCCTTCTGGATGACTAGACATTTTTTGTGTGTATGAGGGAAATAATATTATACATCTTTTAAAATCATAGTCTAATCAAATTGGGGTTTTTTTTGTTTGTTTACTTGCTTGTTGCTTTAACCTGAAATCCTCTGGCTGAAGATACAACATATAAGTCAATCCATGGTGTCTAAATTATTAGCAAAAATTCTTCTTAAAATAACATCTTTGGAATTATGATTGAGAACAAATGGGGGCTTCTCTGGTGGCATAGTGGTTAAGAATCTGCCTGCCAATGCAGGTGACATGGGTTCGAGCCCTGGTCTGGGAAGATCCCACATGCCATGGAGCAACTAAGGCCATGTGCCACAACTACTGAGCCTGCACTCTAGAGCCCATGAGCCACAACTACTGAAGCCCACATGCCTAGAGCCCGTTCTCTGCAACAAAAGAAGCCACTGCAGTGAGAAGTCTGCGCACCTCAACGAAGAGGAGCCCCGCCTCGCTGCAACAAAGACCCAACACAGCCAATAAATAAATAAATAAATTTATTAAAAAAAAAGAGAGAGAACAAATGGAACAGGCAACCAGGCATTTTCATTTAGATCTGACATTACTTTGGACAGAGAAAGAAAAGCACTGGGCTATTTGTACTTTATTAGACATCTAAGGCGAAAGAGACCCTAATACTTGAAAAAAAGTGAAAAAAGAAAAACCATCTTTTTCCATGAAAGTTGTCATCATATCATGTACCTGTATCCTGTAATCGTCACAGCAACACTGATGCAGGTAGTTAGATGATGACCCTCAGTTCAGATGCAGAAAGGGAGGCTTAAGACATTGACCTGCTCACCTAGCTTGTCATGGCGGGAACCAGAATTCAAATACAGCTACTACATGCATTACCACAGCAGCACAAGGAGGGAAACAAGATAGATTCCACAGCGTTGGTACCTAATTAAAGTTCATTAGAAAATCCAAAATTCTGCCAAGAATCTACCTCTAAGACCTCTTTGGATGTGTTAGTATAAAGGATATCAAACGTCACAGGTCACTGTCAGATGGCACCCATGATAAAACCCAAGGAATAATGGTGCATTTTAGATGGGGGAAGGTGTTCTGTAAGGAGGCAAAAAAATAGATTCAAAATGTGGCTTTCCTGTGATCTGATCTGATCCACAGGTGCACCTTTAGGGGATATACTCACCATTCTTACATTTATTTTGCATCAGAAGAAAAGCCAGGACACTGGGGTATTCTTTGTGCTCAGCAAACAGCACCATCATTTCTTTTATCATGGTGAGTTTTCTTGCTTTCCCGAGCCTCAGTTTCCTCATTTGTAAAATTAGGATGATAATCTAATGAATACCCATTAGATTGTGTATCTTGCTGGCTTTTACATACTGTAATTCTGATCATGGCAAAGAAGTATGCACATTTATATTTAAAAGTCAGAGTATTAATCAATAGGCAAATGCATTTGGTAAAACTGCCTCAGCACATTGATTTTAGGAATCTCTGCATTATTGATCTGATAAGTTGGAATGCAATCGGGGTCCATTTAAACCAAGTGCTTTTCTTTTCAGCTTTCATTTCCCCTCAGTTCTCTCAAGAAGAGAAGTAAGAGAAGTCCCTATCTACATGGGCTCCTGAGCTTCCTCTTGGGGCTCTGCAGTGTGTGGAGTTTGTATGTCATTCTGTTTGCTGCAAGCCCTTCAGATTAACACACACTTTTAGCTTAGAAAGAAGAAAGTAAGCTTTGCCATCATTAAAAACTAAGAGATATAGGAAAATTATGCATACAGATCAAGGTTGGATCTAATGATTTTTACATGGTTGAGTTTCCCTTTTACCCCATTGTTCCCCCCGCAAACCCATTATTTTCTGAATGTTCCGTATACTTATTGCTATATAATAAATCACCTCAAATTTAGTGGCATAAAATAATAGCCATTTTATTATGTTCATGATTCATGGAGTCAGAAATTTGGACAGGGACGGAGAAAATGACTTGCCTATATGCCATGAGATCTGGGAACTCAGCTGGGAGGACTCCAGCAGCTAGAGGTGACTCAGGCAGTTGGAGCTGGAGGCTCCACTTTCAAAATGCTTGGCCCCTAGGCAGAGATGCTGGACCCTGCTGGGAGTGTCAGCCAGAGTGCTGACCTGTGGCCTCCCCAGCACGGAAGTCGTGGGGCAGTCACACTGTACAGGGCAGCTCTGTTCCAGCCAACAGGGCAGAAGCTGCATGTTCTTTCGTGACCTAGCTTTGGAAGCCACATAGGATCCCTTCCAACGTATTCTAGAGTCAAAGCAGTCACAAGACTGATCAGATTCAAGTGGAGGAGACCTGGGTACCACTTCAATGGGAGTGGGGTCAAAGAATTTATAATTATTTTTTAAAACTGCCACCCTAAGAAATCTGAATTTATAAAATAATTTTATTTTATATTACAAGGGTTAAAGATAGCTGTAATAATATTTGCTGAGTGCTTACTGTGTGCTAGTTAATTCTCACATTCATTCTTTGAGGGACTTCCTATTATTATCTCCATTTCACAGATGAGAAAAATGAGGCTCAGGGAGGATAAGGAACTGGCCGCACACTACTGAAGAGGAGACTGGAGGTTGAACCAAGATTGTCTGGCTATAGGCTATAGGAGCTTCACCACTGGGCTATATCATTCCTCCTTAGCTAATTAGAACAAAGCCTTTTAAGAACTGTTAAACACAAATTTTAAAGCTATGGGCCCTCACCAAATATTAAGAAATGTTTTGCATACAATTGTTACTAAGACAGATGTGGTGGTCTTGGACCCATAGCAATTGAAAAAATGTCTCACCTCTACATAGACACCTGTACATTGGCAGAGTATTTTCCTGGCAGGATTGGACAAGCTTAAACTGGTAGAGCTGGAACCTTCCCCAAGAAGAATGAAGTGAGTCATGGGGCTTGAAGGTTACTATATTGTAACTGCTGGAAAATCAGGCTTTCGTCTTTGACTCTTAAGTTGGATATCATTCCAAAGTTCAGAGAGAGTTTTGGATCCAGAATTCGGCTTTTATCAAGACATATTCCGACACTAAGTTGTTTCATCTTTCAGGGCAATTAGAAAGTAGATAGCTGAAGTACAGAGATACAAAGCTCCCATTTTTTGAACTCAGTTTTCACACATCATACCAAGTTATCTGGCAGGTTCATGTCCTCCAAAAAATGTAAAATTGCAGAGAGACACATCTCTGTGATGAATTAAAAACCTGTGTCCTGCAGCAACCCTGCGTCTTACTAGAATACCTCAGCATGCAGCTAAGATAGTGTAACCTTTGTGACACCGGCCTGGAAATGCTAAGAGTTTGGAGTGTCGTGAGCAACCCCAGAGTTCTATGGCTTTGGAGCCACCATGGATACTGAAATTTCAACCCTGCCTGCCCAGTTTCCAGGGAATTGGAGTAGATAGGAAATGGGATCTCCTCTAGCCTCTCATTTCCATCTACCCCCAGCCACTCTCCCTGCCGCAAATGGCTGTCACAGCTGCTCTGTGCTCACGCTGACCACCAGAGACTTCCAGCGTTGTTCCTGCTGCAGGGCTGCCCTCTCACCAGTCAGTCTCTGATGGGTCACACAGCCCTGCAGGGGTCCACTGCTTCACAGAGCTACCATCCTCCCCTCCTGCACTGTCCAAGTTTAAAGAGAATTTTTTCGCCTATTGTAAGAAAGTTCCTTCATCTAATCTTGGCATCCAGAGGTAAACAGCGTCTTTGTACTTGACTTTTTCTGCCATCAGATAATATAGGATGTATTCCAAAACCTGAGCAATTCAACCAAGTCTCCATTCAAAGCATTTCTCGCTAACATGAAATCCAAATCCACCATGGTCCCTTAACCCACCCACCCAGCCATAGGGAAGTCTCATTCTTTCCCAGGCACTTCCCAAAGAGCTGCATCAGTCTTATACTTCCATTTATTCACTCATTCAATAAATATTTGTGGACCACTTACCATGTGCCAACCACTTTGTTTGGTGTTCAAGATACAGCACCAAGCAAGGCAGGCGTCTTCCTGTCTTCACAGAGCCTTCATTCTAGCACTGAAAAGGACACAGAACAAATACACCATTCATTATACATGCATACATGAATTTATTCCAGTTAGTATAAACTATTTTAAGTCTTTGGTTGGGAGTTATAGACAATTCTGGACAGTTTCAGGAAAGAACGAATCCATGGGAAAGTCATAGAGGTGCCTAACAGAATACAGGGAGGAGATAAACAAGTGCAAGTGTCATATTAGCTCTGCCTCTTTGGCAAGAGTTTATGGGTTTCCCTTCTGATGTGCTTCATTAATGTAACTTAGTTATCAAAACTCCAGGTCTTTCAGTTCAAAAAGTCTTTGTTCCATCTCAAGGTTAGTGTCTACTCCTGGACTAATGGATCAGAGCCAGGGAAGCTGGTCGTAGTGTACAGGCACTGTTGGAGGGCACCCCTGAATAATGAGTTAGGACCCCAGAGAAGAGGTAAGGCAGCCTCTGCAAAATTATTTATACGACAGAATTTGGAATGGCCCCCAAAGCATCTGACATAATTTTGGGAAGGGGGTGGGCTCAAAGAAAATTTCATTGTGTATGAGAAATATAATCCCATCACCTAAAGGATGAAAAGGACTTAGCTAAGCCAAAAGGAAAAGTGTGGGAAGGAGAGAGAGTGGGGCATAGTGATAAACAGAAGTAGTACCTATAAAAACTCAGAGGTAAGAAGGAGTAAGACACATCTGAGGACCCATGAGAAGGCTGGATTATAGTCGACAGCGTATCTGAACTGGTGGACAGGAGGGCTTACCTCCCGCCTCACATCCCTTTGATCAGCCCTCCCAGGAAGCCAGTGGGACACCTGGTGGCCAGTAAGGGTACTGCTGAGTTCCTGAGCCGGGCATCCAGAGCAGGCTCTTGGCCACTGTTGAGTAATGGACCTAGTTGACACCTCTGATTTCTGGTTGTCCTCGCCTTTCAGAAAATACTCATCTTCTTTACAGTGTCAGCTACAAATTGGCCCTTGCCATGGGCATTTGCCATCTACCTCCACAAGGATTAAATCATGTGCTGCTGCAGCTGCTGACCTTCCACACCCCCTGAAGGGAGCTCAGGCTGGAGAGCAGACGTGTGGCGCTCTGTGCTCTGGGTAAACTGGCAGAACAGGTCTTCAGGTAGTTAGACATTTTCAGGGGCCGATTTTATGAGCCCAGTTCTCCTTTATCCTCATAGCTAGAAAAGCACTAATTTCCTTCATGGTGATGTCTGCTCCTCGAGACGAGCAGAAACCTTCTGCAAACAAATGTGTGCTCGATTGCATGTACTCCGCCTTCACCAAGATCACGTATATACTGACCTTCCCCCCTACCTCTGTGGAGCAGTTTCTCAGCGCTATCTGAAGTGCTGTCTCCCTGGCTATAGTCCTCATTCTACCCCAAGTAAAACTTAACTCGCAAATCTCACGTTGTGCATTTTTTTAGTCAACCACAAATATATTCGCTTTTCTTTTTGAAAAAAAAAGGGGGGGGGTTGATTAAATTCATTTGGCCTACTTTCTCTAGATTTTATAGATATGCTACCAGATCTGTGTATGTATAAAACAGACCTATATAAATTCTAGCTGAATTTTAAATAGTTCTTAAAGCAGCTCTTGAATTTTAAGAGTCTGTGAAATTACTTTCCTATTAACCTAAGGCCAGAAATTGAGCTATTTTGTTCTTTTGGGGAAATAGTAACTACCAGGAGTTACCTAAGATGATCTGACCCAGATTTATTAACACTTTAGGGAATAATTCCAAATAGCTATCGTGATAACAGTGGTGATTTGAGCTGAGCAAACATGGAAGTCTGTGGTGGATTAAAGTGGACCACAAATTCCTTGCCATTCCTCTCATTAAGAGATGGAGTCTATTTCCCCTCTCCTTGAAGCTGGGTTGGCCTTGAGACTTGCTTTGACCAGTAGTACAATGAAGAGGAAGCAATACTGCGCTAGCTGCCGGCCTAAGCCTTCAAAAGGCGGGCAGTTTCTGCTTTGTGCTCTTGGAAGTCAGCTGCCATGCTGTCCCGAAGCTCCAGGACTACCAGATGGTGAGAGGGAACCTAGACAGGTCTGAGGTTGTGATGCCAGCAACCAGCCATGCTCCCAGCTGAGTGCAGCTCCTGGTTGAGCTCAGTCATACCCTGTGAGCTGAAGAATTGCCCAGCTGAGCCCAGTCAACTCACAGAATGAAGACAGCATAAATTTTTGTGTTTTAAGCCATTCAGCTTTGGGATGGTCTGTTACATAGCAATAAGCCACCGAAGAGGTTCCATGTGGATTTCTTTTCCACTTCTTAGGGAGGCCGTGTATTTTTTTTTTCTTTCTATGACTCTAACGTCATAGAAGCCAGCAAAGAAAGTGTGCCATGAGGAAGGGAACAGCCTTAGAGGAATTGGAAAGACTTAAACTTCTTGGTGGATAAAGGGAAATATTCCAGGAAAGAGCGAAAGGCTGAGGCACACAGCAGGATGGGAGTGTCAGGGAGAGATGTTTGTAATTGATGGAGTGAAATTCTCAAGGAGATGGTAAGGGAGGGGTTTCTAGCAGAAAAAGGGATTGATTGAGGCTGGGAGGGAGGAGGTCACCTCTTCCCATGAAAGTGGGACTGACTGGGGGAGGAAAGCCAGGAAATCCTGAGGTGGCAGGGAGAAAAACCGAAGAAGCTCAAGCGGAGGTAAAGGTTGTATGCAGAGGAGTTGGGAAGCCAAGGATTGCATTAACGACGCGCTTGGAAGAATATCAATAATAAATAAATAATAATAAGTAGGCAGACTAAGTATACAAAAATCTTAAATCACAAGTGGTGATTGACTGCAATTGTTCTAGCGCTTGGAAGAGAAAAATAAACATTTAATAGAGAAAGTAAAAGTTGGCAGATTTGACCTCCAGGGCCCAACGCCTTGCCCATACATAACTCATCCGGATGAATTGCCTTTTCATTCCTTCTTTAGTGGAACTAATTCTCAGCACAAAGTGTCCACAACCGGGGAGAAGAGACACATTCCTGAAACAAAGCGGATGGCTCTTCTGAGACCTAGAGATTCCCCTCACTCAGGCAGTGGGCAGTGTCTGGCCAAATCAGCAGGTATGAGGCCCATGTTTGGTAGACATGGCCACATGGAAGCTCTTCTCTTTTTGATGACCCTGGAAAGTCTATTTCATGTTCTCTCGAAAAGGAAAAGGGAGCTGAGCATGGAAATCATTATATGTTCTCAAGTGTCCTGTCTGCACCCCCGAGGAGGACTCACTCTTTTATTGGTTTAAGTGTCTGATTTTAGCAATGATATCACCAGAAGCTATTAAGCTTAATATGAGATGAGATAATTTATAGGGTTAACACATGACATTGGATGTATTCTGCTCCTGTAGGTCATTAGCCTGGTGACTTTGGACAAGTTTATTTAATGACACTGAGCCTCAGTTTTCTCATCTATAAAACGGCAGTTATGAAATAGCTTCCCCGATTATCTCACAGGCTGTTGTATAAGGATCAAATGAGATAATGACTATACAGAACACTTTGAAAGCACTCTCCAAACATAATGTATCTTGCCTAAGTCACCTGTGAAAAATACGTTTGCTTACTATAAAACCCCACCCCAGTCCTGGGATAAACTAGTGGGAGAATTTTACTCTTCCTTCCCCAAAACATAAATGAAGAAAGGACTTTTTAATACTTTTGATCGATGCCTTGTTGGACTCTGAATGGAATGGATTTGTGATTTGCTGAGCTTCTGAAACCTTCTTTTCCAGTGACTCTGCCAAAGTACCAGCGAGTCATCCACCTAGAATATAAGCACAATGGGGGTGGGGAAGACTGATTGGCTGCAGGGGAAGATTCTGTTTGGAATGGGGTTAAGTGGATAACCACTGACATAGGGAAAAAACCTTTTGAGTGGCATGAGAGAGAGTGCATTTTCAAACAAATAACCATTACAAGTTTGATAGCTGCACAATGTTCTGGTTTAAAGACATAAACTCAGGGATCAGATCATGTGCATTTGAATCTCAGCTCTGTCACTTACCAGCTGCGGGACCTTAGGCAAGCTGTCTAACTTCTCTGATTTTCTTCCCTGTGCAATGAGGGACACAGTGGCACCTCCTTCATGGGGGCATTGTGAGGAGTCAAGGAGTTAATATTTATAAAACACTTGGAACAATGCCGGGCACACGCACGTGCTACATGACGACTTACTAAATAAGTTATCTGGCAGGTGGTATTTAGTATGTCAGACTCCACTTAAGCCTCTATGTTTGTTTGCTAATTAGATACACTGAATACACGTTTAAAGAGCCTATGTGTTTACAGATCTAAATGCAAATATTTTCAGAGACATCTCCTGCATTTAGTGTGAAACTCTTACATGAACACTTTACAGAGACTTTCTTAAGACAAGGTCAAACTAAGCTGAAGATCCGAGATGGTACATAGGCTCTCAGATTGGGCAGTGCATTTAGCCTCTTCACTCCTCAGCTGCTCTCTCTGTAGTAATGTTATAAAAAATGCTTGCTTCACCAGTGTGTCACAACGATGAAAATGAGATAATGTTGTAAAACTCAGTGCTTGCCTGGGGAGGCACCACCCAAATGCAGATTGTAATTATTAACGTCATCTGGTCTCCTAATGGTGACTGGTTTGAATGCCATTATCTTATTAAATGACTAAAGCCAATCTTAGAAATTACAGTGTTGGGTGGTTGGATAGTTAGGAACATAGCATCAGACAGCTTCCTGCATGAAAGCTGTTGAGAAGGCTCCACCGCTCTGCTGTGTTAAAACGCACGAGCAGCGCTACCCAGATTCCCCTGGGACAGACTCTAAGAGGAGAGCTTAACCACTTTGCAAAGATGGCTCTCTCGGGGATACCCTGTCATTCCTGAGCAGTCCCAAATCCACAGGAATCTGCAGCGGGAAGATTTGGAGTGTGAGTTTCCTTCCTGAAATTCATTAGCCGCGTGGGCTCACAAAACCTTTCCGCGCAGTTTAAAATTTTGTGGAACCAGTGATATTAATCTTCTCCTGCCTGTACCAGGTTTACATGAGATAGACAATAGGTGACAAATGCTTAATGAGTAAATTAATAAACTGATAGAGCCAGAAAATCTTTCTATAAAATTCTGCTATCCCTGGCGGGGCGGAATATTCCAAAATGGGAGACATATAATTGGTAACAAGCAAGGTGATTTTAGGTAGATGAGTATTATATATATACGTATGTATACACAAACACATATATAGACGTTTATATAGAAACATACATATACACTTATACATGTGTGTGTATATAAAAATTAAATACTAGGACATAAAACCTGTGCATTCATGATATTCATGATAAAACCTTAGGCAAAGATAAAGTTGGTAATTGAAAAAGATGGTTGCTAGTAAGTAGAAAAAATATATTTGACTTAAAGGAAAAGATTAGATAATTAATAGTAATAGAAAATAATAATGCAGTTTTTATAGCAAAAATCATGACTAAAGTTAAGGAAAACTCCATCTTAGAAGAGAGATAAGATAGTCCCTGTTTGTTTCATATTTCTGAGTGTGGGATTTAGATCCCAGGGCAGAATCCAGAGAACAGTGATTTCTTACATCTGGATTGATCACCACTGTCGGCAACATCCTTTTACACGCTTTTGCTTATTTTCAGATCAGGCATAATTATTTCTGTTTCATAGACAAGGAAACAGACTAAGTGTCCTTGAAAAGTTGTGCAAGAGCAAGCTGGCAAGTGACTAAAAATCTGCACATGTTGTAATACTGTTTAGGGAAAAGAATCATATGCTAAGTGGTTTTTACAAAGTAGAAAACTATTTACTAAAACCAGCGGTCATTCATTTAACTCCTTGGAAACCAACATGGCTAATGGTGGTCCTGTTCTTCCGGCATCTTTCATGATCTTGTGCTGAGCGCTGTGCTAGAGCTGAGGCCTCAGTGGGCATCACCTGGTGTCTCACTTCAGGGCTTAAATCTGGACACAGGTGACACACTACTAGCCCAACTGGGCCTCCAGTTGTGTTTTGTTCGAATAGTAGAGTGTTAAAGTTTTTAAATGTGTTGTTAGTATTTAAGAAGCTGGAGATTTTACATAAAATCTGGTGCCTGGTGTTGCTTAAAACCATGTGAAGATCTGGCAAAGACCAGGTCTTGCATTCCTGCTTAATTGGCCTTTGGTGGGGACTCTGTGCTCTCCAGGCCGACACAGTCGCTTGCTGGACTCACATTTCTTTCCTTCCTTTACCTTGGAAAGCCTAGGTGCAAAGAGCGGTACAGGCAAGTCAGTGATTTCTTAACAAATCAGCCCTTCCCCGGGGGCAGTAAAATGAGCACAGTGGACATTAGCCTAAAGTGTAAAAAACACAAGCTGGGAGAAATATGCCATATTTTCATTGAACCTAAGGTTAAATATTACAACAAACAACATATCATGCTGCCTGCAAAATATTTTTACCGCTTCGGCTGTTTCCAAAATTCTCCCACACAATTTGCCATTTGCACCCCAACTTTGAGAAATTGACTAGGCAGGAATTATTATCCACATTTTATTGATCAGGAAATTGAATGTCTAAAATTGGAAGAAGTTTCCCAGAAACAGAGCCTGAGACAGGGATTTGGGTGCTGTGATCTCTTGAGCAAGTGCTCTTCAGGAAAATCCTGTGGGGGTAGGAGTGAAGCGGGAGAGGCAGGGAGGGATTGTGGTCTCAGATCAAGTCCACCAGGACCTGTGCTGAGGGGCAGGACTCTGGAGCTTCAACCACCCACAGAATTGTTCCTTCCTGGGGCTGCGGTGCCAGCATTTTCTACCCATTCCCCATCAGTCATTGGCTGTGGCCTCCCCCCATCAACTTCCTAAGTGAGGTGGTTCCTCTTTTAGCCCAGGACAGCTTTCCTGGAAGTGGGGGCTTCTGTGAGCCTTCAGCAGCCAACACTCAGAGCATCTGGGGGAGCTCTGGGGACCCCAGTAAATGGGGTCTGTGCAGGGGCACTGTAAGAGCATCTTTGAAAATACTGAACATGAAGAATCACAGTGAGTTCAGCTAAAGCACTGTCTGCTCAGGCAGTGCACAGGCACACACATACCATACACAGTGTCTTGCAGAAAATATGCCAGTGTTCCTTCCAAAACCAGAAAGTTCTCAGTCTACGTTTTGAGAAATTGAGAGAAAATGGTCCCACTTTTTAGAAATCCAATTTCACAGCTTATTCTGTGCAAACTACGGAAATGATTGAAAAGTAGTCTTAGAGTTTATAAATCAATAGATTAAAATATACACACAGATATACATGTACAGAATATATATGCATGTGGATATATAGTGTATGTATGGATAGAAATATAGCTATAAGATGTGATGGTTAATGCTTGTCTGGGAGAAATATCTTGCCATAGAAAATGGAAAAGCTTTGTGTTCAAAGGGTTTAGAAAATAAATTCTCCTTTGACAGAGCCTAGCCCCTTGGGATTTGTCATAAGAAGGAAGAAAGAATTTCCAAGAAATATCAGGTTGTCCTTCTGGCACATTCCTACTTTGTTCTGAAATAATTTGAGTCAGAAGCACATTTCATCAAGTATAGAAGTTATAGGTTTTGCTAAGTGTGAACAGAAGAGGAAAAAATGAGATGCAGGGTTACATTTTCAACCTCTGAAATGTTTAGGTAAAGATTTAATAGAATTCTCCTTATTAAAGGATGCTAATTATATATCCGTCCTTCACACCTGATGGGACATTGCCTATTCACAACTGTGGCAAATCAGGGAGAAAATAAACAGGCAAAAGTCCGAGGTAAAATACATCTTATTTTATTTTTTTTCTTCTCTGATTTTTCTCCATAACACCTTCAAGACGCCATCCCAAAGCTATTATCATAACTGAATATTTTGCATAATGGAAAGCACAAGCACCTTAGATCTCCTTTTGCATGACAAATGCTTAATTAGAAAAATAATAGGATGGAAATGAAATTGGTATTTACTATGACTGGAACAGAGAATTGTCCTGGAGAAGAAAATTCAGTTTTAATTTACCAAAGGCAAAAAAAGAAAAAAGAAAAAAAAGAAGCAAGCAAGAAAGAAAAGACTCTTACGTGATGGAAATAAATCAGAGACTAAAGGGTATGGCTTATGCCTATAATTGCGATGGAATTCCTCTCTCTCTCTCTCTCATATCCACACACACACACACACACACACACACACACACCATAAAGCCCAACACAGTTTTTTTTAAATGTGATGTTAAAGTTAAGCTGAAGAAGTCCTTTTTAATTGCTTGTGAAAAAGAGTCAAGTTCTGTAAATGTTACATTTCCATCAGATTAGATAAAGTATATTCCAAATTAGTGTATCGTGCAATTCTGCACTGCATTAGCAACCTAATTATAACTGTGAAATAATTCAGTATAGAACCATATGCTAAAATATGGTAATTGCTCTTTTATGGTTTTTGAAGAACTAGCTGTATTTTCCTGTGTCTCTTTGAGTCGTTGTTGCTGATTTGTTGCTTTCGGCCAGTGAGTCAGAGGCCATAAGGCTCTACCTTACCACAGAATAGGAGAATTACAGTAATTCCCCCCTTTGCATTTATTTGCAGATTTTCATTCTTTTACAAGAATAGGTCTTGTCATACAAAGAGGATAGGGTTCCACACAAGTTGGGTGCCTGAATCCTTTGTCCATCTCAGACTTGATCTTGTGAAGCTGTCTAAAAATGTGCATGGAATGTACGTAGTTTCGCAAAATTCTTTTTTGGGAACATGTACAAAAAGTAGAAAGCCTTGAGTTATTTGTTTGAATGCTGGGCTGGAGAATATCATGTGCACTTCACTCCATTGCAGCCAGTCATTAAGTTCACGCTACTGTTGCTTGTTCTGATTTTATGTTTTCTTTTATTTTGTTTTTTAAATTGACATACTTTTTTTAGACCGGTGTAGATTTATTAAAAAATTGAGAGGGAGCTGTAGAGATGTCCCATGTAGCCTCCTGCCCCCACACAAGCATAGCCTCCCCCGTTATCAACATCACTCACCAGATGTTACATTTTTAAATAAGGATGAAACCACATCGATACATCACAATCACCCAAAGTCCATAGTTTACATTACAGTTCACTCTAAGGGTTGGACAAACGTATAATGGCATATATGCACCATGATAATCTCACAAGGAATACTTTTACTGCCCTAAAAACCCTCTGTGTTCTGCCTGTTCACCCCCCAACCCCATCCCACAACCACTGATTTTTTACTGGCTCCACAGTTTGCCTTCTCAGAATGTTACGCAGCTGAAATCATACAGTAATTAGCCTTTTCAGATTGGCTTCTTTTACTTAGTAATATGCATGTACGTTTCTTCTATAGCTTTTCATGCCTTGGTAACTCGTTTCTTTTTAACACTGAATAATATTCCGTTGTCTGGATGTACTACAGTTTATTTATCCATTCACCTACAGAAGGGCATCTTGATTGCTTCCAAGTTCTGGCATTTATGATTTAAGTTGCTATAAATATGTGTGCAGGTTGTTTTTAAATTTTTTACTCCTTCTAGGAAAGGGACAAATTAAGACCATCAGATGGGTCTTAATTCAAATTTTTAGCTATGAATTGTGTTGCCTTCAAAATGCTGCACAGTAGGTCCTCAACTCATTGAAATGTCTCAGCCATCTGTGTGTGTGTGCGTGTGCGTGTGTGTGCGCCCAGTACAACTTGTCACCATTCCACCAGACTTTATCCCAATTTTTAATTGGGAAAAAATGTGAAGAGAGGGCTCGTCCCTGCCTCTATATCTAAGTAAATAGGAAACTGCACTGAGTTCCACTTCTTTCTCTTCTAGCTAAGGGGTCTGACACACATACTGTTTGACATCTGTCTCCTAGAGTCAAATCCAAGACAGAGAAATTACACTGTATATTAATCAAAGAGCATCTGCATTGTGATAATCGGATCTCTCACATTTCATGTTTAATCAGAACATCCATCCAGCTTTTGTATCACCTTTTTAAAAAATATTTATTTATTTATTTATTGGCTGCGTTGGGTCTTCGTTGCTGCCTGCAGGCTTTCTCTAGTTGCAGAGAGCGGGGGCTGCTCTTCGTTGCGGTGCTTGGGCTTCTAATTGCAGGGGCTTCTCTTGTTGCGGAGCACGGGCTCTGGGCGTGCAGCCTTCAGTAGTTGTGTACATGGGCTCAGCAGTTGTGGCTCGTGAACTCTAGAATGCAGGCTCAGTAGTTGTGGCACACAGGCTTAGTTGCTCCGCGGAATGTGGGATCTTCCCGGCCCAGGGATCGAACCCGTGTCCCCTGCAGGTGGATTCTTAACCACGCACCACCAGGGAAGCCCTGTGTCACCTTTGAATAAAGACAGCAACAAGACTGCAATGGTCAGGACCATGGGTTTTATTAAACAGGAAATCGGAAACTATTCCAACTCATTCATTCCTCCATTCAACATTCCTTTGCTTGGTGCCCATCCCAGTGCTAGGCTCTGGGAGTTGAAAACAAAGTGAGATGCCATGTAAGGTGTGGGAGGGTAAGGTAACCGCAGACAGATTTGAAGATACCAGGTCACAAGCAGCCCTGGAGCCTGCGCGGTAGGTGCGATGTCGGAAGCAGGCGCCCAGCAGACAGGGCTTCGTGGGAAAAGCAGTGGGAGGTCCCTTCCTTTCCATCCCTATTGTCAGTGCCCCAATTCAGGCCAACATCCCCTCTTACCAGGACTATCGTAAGGGGCTTTTAACTGATCTCGGCCACCCGTGCTAGCCTCTTAAATCCATCCTCCTCACTATTGCCAGAACAGTCTTCCCCAAATGCAAATCAGACCATTTCCCAACGTTACTTACAACCCTTCAGCATCTTGCACTCACCTTGAAGACCATGGCCAAGCTTATCAGCAGGGCCTCCATGAGCGGGCCATCCTGCCTCTGCCCACGCTTCCCCCTGCACTCACGTTTTGGCAAAGCAACAGCTAGTGTGCCTATCACACTAGAGCGCTTGGGATTCCCCCCTTCCACTCAGCCTCTGCTTAAGATCCTGGATTTTATTGTCCTACAGCTCTGGGTTTGACTGTGGGCTCTGCTGCTTCCTAGCTCTGTGACCAGGTGTGAGGAATTTTGACCCTGAGCCTCAGTTTGTAAAGTGGGGATGATAATATTCATAGAATCTGCTTCATAGGACACTGTTGTGAGAATTAAATAATGACTGTATAACACATGTCAAGTTTCTGGTCCACAGTGAGCATTCAACATACTTTACCTATTGGTATTGTGTTTTTTAAAAAAATTTTAAAGACAGCTTAAGCTTAACCTTCTCCAAGAACTTTTGCCTGTTCTGCCTCCAATTTCACAGGCTGCATTAGACATTCCTCTTATGACAGCCCCATTACCCTGGGTACAGCTCCTATTGCAGTGTACTATAATTATCATCCTACAGCCAAATTATTCTTTCAGACTGTGCACCTCATAAGGGCAGGGACTGCATCTTCAAGTCATCCCCAGACCCACAGTGTCTGGCATCATGTCTAGCACCCAGCGGTACTCTGTTTGTATCTGCACATCGTGTGGACGGATGCAGCCCTAAGAAGACAGCTGAGGCGAGAAGGGGCAAGTATGTGCTTTGCCAAGCAGAGGGATGCCTCTGCAGCCACAGCCGGGAATCCAGGCCTGTAGATGGAGTTACAAAAGGCCAGGCATCCCAGTATGTGCCCAGGAGGGGTGATGGCAGAATCCATCAAAAGCTTCTGGACAAGGGGCTCAGGACCCGGGGGCAGGATGGTGGGCCAAAGGCTGCCCAAGGCACATCCCCTTCTGCTCCTGCGGAGGGCGGCTGCTTCGGTTCATCCTGACTAGAGTTGGGAAAAGGGACGGGAAGCAGGGCAATTTCTCACAACAAACAGACACGGAAAAAAGGTACCCTGGAAAATCAACAAAGCTTTCTCTACTTGACGACCCTTTCTTTCTTTTTTTTTTTTCCTTTTTTTATAAATAAGATTTTAGCTATAGGTTTTTGTTTTTTGTTTTAAATATTTATTTATTTGGCTGTGCCAGGTCTTAGTTGTGGGCATGTGGGATCTAGATCCCTTACCAGGGATTGAACCCGGGCCCCCTGCATTGGGAGCATGGAGTCTTAACCACTAGACCACCAAGGAAGTCTCCATTTTCTTTTTATAATTAGAAATATTGTGGAACGAAAGAAGGTCTTCTTTTGGGAGAAGTTCCATGTTGGTTTCCCACAGAGAAGGAGGCATTTTGGTGATGTGTCCTGCATAATGGTTTTGTGGTTTCAGATTTTGACTCGAAAGAAAGAGTTCTGAAGTTGTCATGGACCTTTGCAGGTGCTCTGGTTTAGCACTAGCCACACAGAAGAGGGCAGCAGGTTAAGAAGAGGAATGTGATGTCAGCAGAGACAAGCCTCCCTTCCCTTAGGGGTCATGATATTTATGTGCATCTTTTTTGGGCAGGCTTGGTCTGGCCGTCTTTTTCTACGTGACCAACAGAACACCGTCAGACAGACAGAAAGGCAGGAAGTTCTGAGAGCTGCTTCATGGTTATTGTTACTAAGGAAACCAATTCTTTAGTATTCATGCGTTCCACAGACCATTGCTCTGAAGCTCTGAGGCTGAGGCAATGTCACGGAATAGCACGAGGGAGAAGATGGGATGAAAACAGACAAGCAGTTAAATATGGAAGCTGTTTAAGACTATGTTGCTAATTTAGCCATCATTTGTGATTACTAATGGCTTTAAAAATGAGATCACTGCTGGCATCAGGTGCTTTATAGAGTGATCAGGTGTCCATCTTGCTGTTGCATTTGTATAATCATATTCACATACTATCCACACACAGGGAAGAAAACCCTCTCTGGAGGGGACAAAGACCCTTGAAATCTGGTTCCACTGTGAGAAAATCATCACTGTGTGAAAATGGCCTTGGAAATTTATCTCCATCTCTTGTCCCTATTCCAAAATGCCTTGCCCTTAGTATCTGAAGATGGAGATGGCAAGTGTATTATTAATGACCACAAAGGCAATAGCTTCTCTAGCAGAGGATGAGAGCATTCACCATAGCTGAGCATCAGTCCCCAAATCTAAGAGAAGTCAAAGTCCCGAAAGGACACCCGTACTCCTGCCGATGGGCCTGTGGGTGGCAAAGGCCTTCAGAACATTACAGAGCTAAGTCAAAGAATATGGAACCCTGTGCTGCTGATCAGACGGAGTGAAGGAGGAGAGCTGGAGCAACTAGGGGGACACAGTCCGCTTCACATCACTACTCGCCTCCAGTCATCAGAATGATGATCCATGAATGTTGCAGCCGAGATTGTAGCCAACTAGCAATTTTCCTAATGCGAATCTAAACAAGGGGATCGCTAAGAACTCTTTCTCTCATAGAGACGCAGTATAAACGGAAATATTTAAGTTCGAAAAGGAGTGTCATGCCCCTTCTCTTTCACCCACACAGCCGAGGGGAAAACACTGGGGATTCTAGGGGCATCTCTTGGTTTGGGGATACAAGTATCCATTGAACTAGATCATCATTAACCTCCCAGTGCAAGGTCGCATCACTGGCATCCTTTCCAGATTTTTCCCTTTGCTGCAATAATTGCAGTTTGAGTATATATTTATGCGACTGCTTTTTTAAAACAAACAAATAAATAAATAGATTAAATAAATAAATACATTTAGGCTGTGCTTGATCTTTGTTGCTGCATGTAGGCTTTCTCTAGATGTGGCGAGCAGGGCTACTCTTCATTGCAGTGCACGGGCTTCTCATTGCTGTGGCTTCTGTTGTTGCAGAGCATGGGCTCTAGGTGCACAGGCTTCAGTAGCTGTGGCACTCGGGCTTAGTTGCTCTATGGCATGTGGGATCTTCCCGGCCCAGGGATTGAACCCACATCCCCTGCATTGACAGGCGGATTCTTAACCACTGTGCCACCAGGGAGGTCCCTTATGTGACTGTTCGATACTGTCTGCCCTCCCCCAAGTTAGACTCCAAGTTTAAGGGAAGCAGAGGCTGAGCAGTGCAGGCTCATCATGGATTCCTCAGGGCCCGTCACAGGGACTGGTATAGAGTTGGCTCTTGGCAAATGTTTCTTAAATAAATTATTTAAAGTTATGAATAAATGCGCACAATGAAGTAAATTTGAAGATAAGAGAAACAAGATCCTGAAGCAGAGGGTCACTAAATGGTGTGGCCGCGGGCTGATTTTCTCCCCAAAACATTTGCTATGTACACAGTGCCTTGAGCATAGAATGCTCATGGGACGAACGAAATGAATGAATGAATTGTGAGCTGGGAAAAGTCATCTCTCATTTTGTTTTCTTTGCTTACATGACTAGACTATAGAAACAGCAATGTTAAAAAAAACCCACTCTTTTTTGTGCCACAAACATGTGAAAAGATAGTTAAAATATAAACAACCCAGGATCTGGCTAAGTGACTCCTTTTGGCCATTCCTTTAGCAAAACAAAGGGGCCAGAGTCTATTTTTGATGGAAATGGCAAAAACGAGTCAGCCAGATCGTAGGTTATGGACACCTTCAATGTCCTAAGGAAGAACTCCTGGCCGGTTGTCTGTGAATGCTGCCTTGAGAGGCTTCTGTTTCACATGTGCTGAGACCTGGAGCTACAGTTTATTCATTCAGTGATTAGTTGCCTCCTTCATTGATTCACTCAACACGCATTTATTAAGTGCCATATGCTAGTTACTGAACTATGAGCATCCACCATACACCAGGGGAAAAAGAGAGTTAAAGCCTCTCATGGTTTACTTGGGAAACTATAGCTGTAAAAAGATGACTCCACACTAGCATGAGAGTTGAAAAACAGACGCCTTTAGCACTCAGTACTTTCTCATCCGTAGCACTGATGAGAGACTCGTTATTGCACTTTTAGTGGGCTGTGAGCGCCGCAAAGGCTAGCCGGCTTTTATCTTAACCATCTTTGTACCTCCAATAACTGGCACTATCCTTGGCACACAGTGGACCTCAGTAAATATCTGTCTATTGACTAAGTGTAGCTAACATTTATCACAGGATCCAAGCCCCAGGTTATGAATGTTAGCAGGCAGTGCCTCATTTAATTCTCATAACACCGTTAGGATCGAGTTGCTGTTATTATTTCCATTTTGCACATGAGGAAACTGAGACATGGAGAAGCTGAGGAACTTTACTAGGACACACAGCAAGCAAAGTGACAGAGCCAGCCTTCAACCTAGGTCTGTCTGACATATATCCACCATGGGCTCCTGCTTTTCTAATAGGTTGAACCATAAGAAATTGCTGATATTTGGTCCTTTTGACCTACAGAAATAGCAAGTGTATAAGCAGATAAGTAACAATGTACTTATAATCTAATATAAGTAGGTGAAATAAAATAAAGGAAAGGTTATACATGGGGCACTGGGGAAGCAAAGCAGGGGCAGGGATCAGGGGTGGCTTCCTGAGGCAGCCTTGTAGGATGACCAGGGATGAATTGGTGTTTTGGTGGAAGGAGGGGTACAGCATGGGCACTCACCCACCCCCTCACTCAGCCCATCTTCCATATGGGCTCACCATGTGCCAGACCCAGGGCTCACGTGAAGAGGAAGCAGAGCTTGGAGTCGTGCAGGGAGGACAGTGATAATAAAATGGGGTATTTATTATGCTCTAGTAAAATGCCCCCAGGATACACAGCAAAGGCACGGATGTGATGATAGTGGTCTGGACCAGAGGGAGCAAAGGATTCCAGTCTGGGAAGTAAGACGAGGGGAAGCAGGTGCCCTTAGGAAGGGCCCGGATGCTTGGCATGACCTGGACGCAGAATGCAGGAGCAGCTAGTGGAGTGTGTGTGGCAGAAGACGGCTCCAGAAGATTCCCTTGGCTACATCATGGGGGAGGGTTTGGGGGGATGCATGGGAGGCAGGACGAGCACTTGAAGCCGTTTGGGTGGAAATATTGAGAGCCTGAAACTCACAGAGGCAGAGGAAATACTGAGGATCAAGTCCAGTGAAGTTTAGAGCTGGATAAACCCTGAGAATTATCAATTACTCTAGGTGTGCTGTGAGACACAAGTGTTCTGATTCAATTAGTTTAAATCGCTAGAAAGACTGCACTATCTTTCTACACAAAGGATTCTTCATGCCAGATGGCTCTTTGTGCTAGGTTCCCTCCTTAAAATCCCTCTTTGGATATGTTTAAATTCATTTGGGGTTCTTGGCTGTTAGAATGTGCTTCTTTTAACATTTATGTTCATGGAGGAAGAGCTTTTAATAAAAGATTATGGAACTTCACCTCTTCTGAATCTAGATCTATTTCTCACTCCCACATGCCTCCTTGAATAGTGTCAGGAATCTCTGTTCTCAATGTTTGCAGTATGAATTTTTGAATTGGCTGCCTCATGTTTCCTCTGTTCTAGTTCTTGAAACAGACAGGGGCCACTTTTGCTCCCCCACTGGCCCTCAAAACAAATATCAACATCGCAGGCACCAGGAAATATCATGAAGCCCATTCAGAGTAATGACAAAGCTTTATAACCCCTCCTGATACATCAAATGCAGTGAAAGCTATTAATAATTATAGAAGATATGCAGATTTGGAGTTTTAAAATCAACCACAAAAAAGTGTTTTTAAATTGAACAGACTAAATCCTAGCTATATCTAAAAAAGTGTTCATGTTATAATGTATTTAGTGAAGCTCAATCGACCAAAGGTTGTCACAGAACAGAAATATGGGACATTAAAAAACGAAGACAATTCAGCAAAAGGCCATATTTTGGTTAAGTGCAGGATCATAAATTCAAATATGATTTTTGAGGTTCTCTGATCAAAAACAGGGCTCGACCATCGGGCTTTCCCTTGCTATAATTAAGGCTATCTGTTAGTCTGGCCACTCTGTATGGTCACAAACAAACCTTTTGGATAGAGGTGGCCAGATGTAACAACCACATCTGTTGTCTTGGGAAGCTGAGCAGAAAGGAAGTTGCAGAGTTGCTAATTGGTAAATTTCGTTCCTGCATTAGCGTTCTGTTGCTGTTGTAATTCCCACAATTGCAGCCAACAGAATTCCCCCTAAAACAATGGAGCATCTTTATTTCCTGAAGGTAAATCTAAAAAGAGCCCTTGTGGGAAACAGTCACCTCTAATGTCCCATTTACCACAGAGGGCAACAGCGCTGGGAACCCGCTAAGAGAGCAACAATGGAGATTTATGTTGCCATCTGTCTCTGGTAGATTTAAATGTTTATGTCTCCCATAGTTGTAGGGTTTTGGCAGCAATATTGTTGACACCCAAGAAGAAAAGATGTGATTAAAATTGAGACTAAGAGCGGAAAGTCGATCTGATCCAATATGATATTTTTGTCATCACAGCTTACTGCTTCTCTTTCTCTCTCCTGCTCCCCTGCTGACTTTTTTTTTTTCAAAACCAAACCAAACCAAAAAATCAGCAAAATCATTGACAAAATCAATGATCTCTGCTGTTTACCTTAGCTGAGTCTCTATCAAAACTTCCTAGAGTCCAAACAATACTTGTTAACTGTGGGAAAGAGAAAGTGAGTATGGTGGTGTGCAAGGAGTCCCCTGGAACAATAGAAACTCAGCCTTCAAACCAACAGTAAGGACACTGTTGCAAAACTTTGAATGAACACTCCCCCTCTCAGCTCCTTTCAAAGCTTTGTGAATTTCAGTCATTTCTCTTCTGGTCCCAATACAGTAATCTTTGGATTACTCAAAGATTTTTCACATTCTCTGTACAATTTATTTTAATATAAATTATTCGCTGAATAAAAAATGTATATGAAATCTCTCCTTTTTCCCCTCTGGAGTAACTCACTCTCCCTAAGGATGTGAACAATAGGATTTGTGTTTGAGCAAGCTGTTAAAAATAAGACAAGCTTTAGGAAGAAATCACATGTGACTCAGTTCTAAAAATAAATAAATAAAGCCTGGGGAGAGTAGGGGGCAGAGAGAATGACTTAGGGGAAAAAAGAACAAGCAATTCATTTTCATGAATTGCAAGACATGGTCTAAATATAGAAATGGAGACTCCAGTCATCTCTGAGGGCTGAGCATCACTCCTGGCACCACCCCCCACACTGAAATACACACTTTCATTTGTCAGCCTGCAAAGACAAATCTCTGCACCCCTAGCATTTCTCTACGCTTGGAAAATTGATGGCACACCCTCTCATGGCTATGGCCTCAGAATCATAACCTTGTGGAAAAGAGATTTTGTTCCCTTGAATGAGGTGGGGTTGAAAACTAGATCATCCATCCTAAAAGATGTTATTTTAGTCCGCTGCAAAACATTTAAAGCTAGAGAGGTGCTTATTTAATTCTTTGGCACAGCAGGGTTTTTAGAAAATTGGTATTAAAAAGCTACCTACTCAGGCTAAGTCAAATCCACCCATTAGCAAGTCTTAGAGACTAGAGATGGAAGGAGTGCTGATTTTTGGCTACTTGGGGAGGGTTCTTTTTCCTTTGGGACAGTTGCTGCCTGGCTTGGGGACGCAGGAAAGTAATGAAGGACAGAGAACAAAACTCCTCTGTATAACATGTGGTTTCCTGTGAGGAAAGTGGGACTCCAGGCAGTTATCACCTCCAGATTAGAAAGCAAAGGTTTCCCAAGTGCTGATCTCCATAACATGCAGTTGCAGATAATTTTTAAAACAGAGCCCTAACTCCCAGAATTTCAAGAAGATCTCAGTTTTGGATTTTTCTCCTTTTCTACCAAACATCCAGATCAGTAAGCAAATGCATACTAGGACAGGGCCTCTAAGAGGTGTGGTCATTTTAACACAAGTCTGCATATGATTTGAAACACCTCCCATCAAGAGGTGGAGTCTAATTCCCCTCCCTTTAAATATCGAGCTAGTCTTAGTGACTTGCTTCTGAGTAAGAGCTGGTAACAGAAATGCTTCTCTGTGACTTTCAGGCTAGTTCATCAAAGGCAATACAGCTTCTTTCTGGCTGTCTCTCTTGAGGTATATCCCTTTGGAGCATGGAAACCATCATGCCAGAGAAACCGCAGAGAGAGAGAGCGAGAGCATGTGGAGACAGACAGAAGATGCCTACAGAGACCCAGCAGTTCCGGCCCTCAACCGTTCAGGTCTTCTCAGCCTATGAGCCAGATGTGTGAGCGCGGAAGGCCTTGAGTTGGCTCTGACCCCAGCCATCTCTGAAATCTTAAGCCAGAACCACCCAAACAAGCTGATCCAGAGTATTGGATCCATAGAAACCATGAAATAGAACACAAGTGAATGCTGTTTTTAGGCTACCAATTTGGAAGGTTGGGGGGGGGGGCGGTGATTTGTTTTACAACAATAGATAAATGGAAATGTTTTGGTACCTAGAAGTGAGTTATTGCCATAACAAAATTTAAAAATATGTAGCAGTGGTTCAGGGCCTGGGTAAAGGGTGGAGATGGGAAGAGCTTTGAAGAGGCTGTCGGCAAGGGATTAAAGGAAAGTGAGGAAGGTGTGTTGGAAGCTGGAGGAAAGGATTCCCTGGTTATGAAACAGTGGAAAGTCTAGGGATATCTTCACCAGTGGTAACACGGAAAATAGAAGATGCACTTAAGAAGCTCATGATTCAGTAAGATTTCCAGGCAGAGCGTTCAAGGTGCACCTGATTCTTCCAGATGCCTGTAGAAAATATGAGAGGATAAAGGTGAACTAAAGAAAGGATTGTTAGCTATAAAAGAGCCAAGGCTGTGAGGGTTCCAAAAAATAAAACTATTCCTCAGCTTAATCTTCTCTGGATGGCAAATGAGGCTAAAATTAAAATATGTAATTTCTATATAAAGATGACGAACTCATTGTTGAGACCTCAACCAGGTTTGAGGTAGTACCACACAGATTCTTTCAAACCGTCCAAAGGCCCTTGAAAGATATGATAAGGCATGCCTTTTAGATGTCTCCGTTAAACAGAAATGCTTATAAAAGTCTTAAGGGCACAGTCGCTCAGTAGCCTTAGAGGAAGTCTAAGGTAGAGAAAAGCTTTTCTCAATGAGATTTGTGGATGTGGTGTTTGTTTAATGGACCGAACCCTAATAAGATTGATGAGAAACAATGAAATATTAAGGACACTTGTCCTAACGAGAACATTGCCAGCTCAGACTAAAATGGACAGAGGTGGTATAAAGTGAAAAGAGGCTTTTGGACTCCCAAAATTCTGTGGGAAAGAAGCAGGCTCAGAAAACTACACAGCTATAAAAATTTTATAAAACAGGAAGGATAATTCAGAGGGAGGCAGCAAGAGCCCAAAGAATGAAGTCAAGAGCCATAGAGAATCATTCCTAGGGAACCACACTGAGCTCTAATCAAAGAACTGGCAACATTGCCTGCCTGGCTGGATTTCAGAATTGCTACAGACTGATTACTGGATTGCTACAGACTCAGAAATGTCTATAGTGGCTATCCTATGCCTATCCCACCAAAGTATGTTGGATGCGGGGAGCAAATAACTTGTCACTTTAGTTCACAGATTTTCAGATCAAGAACTGTACTCGGGAAGCGGTAATTAAGAATCTGCACCTACAGAACCTAGTCTGCAGCACCTGAACCTGATTTGGGTGATGGGATACCGGACTGTGTGAGATGGATACCATCCAGATGAGATAGTTGGGAGTTCAAGGCGGGGGTGAGTGTATTTTGCATGTGGGATCAATATATATAACTTGTGGTCCAAGGGCAGACTGCTGTGGTTTTAAAACACCCACAATTTTTTGACATTCTTTCCACCAAAAGGTGGATTCTAATTCTGCTCCCTTTAAATACAGGCTGGCCTTCATGACTCGCTTCTAATGAATGGAATGCAAGGCCATAAAGAGCAATACACCTTCTACCTGATTCTGTTGGTCCACGTGCTTTGGAGCCCTGAGCCACCGGATTAACTGTGCAGCTGACCTGAGCCATCATCCTTAAGAGACCTTGCGCAGACACCACGTTCAGTTAGCTCTGCTCCAGCTCTTTCAGCTCCCAGCTCTCTGAGTCGTCCCAGCTCTGGCACCAGGTATGTGAGTGACGAGCCTTAAACGTGACCCCAGCTAAGCCACCCTCTGACTGCAGTCTTATGAGAAACTTCAAGTCAGAACCACCCAACTGAACTGCTCCTGAACTCCTGACCCATAGAATTGAGAGGTAATCAATGACTTGTTTTTTAAGACACTAAATTTTTAGGTGATTTTTAAAGCAGCAACAGATAATCAGAACAAGGGGTTACCAGTCACATTTTATTCTGTGTGAATGGGAATCCCTGGAGTTTTTCAGCAAGATGGTAACCCAGGAGTTTGTGCAAACCCAGTTGTCAGTGTTAGTCGACATCTCCAGGCTTTGTCCGGGCCACTCTGTGTCTCACTTTTTCTCACCTCTTCCCTGGTTTGCTGCTTTCGTTTGACTCCACATCTTGACTTCATGTGACACTAAGCTTCAAGATGAGACCTTAATAACCTGGTGCCCTGGCTTTGCTAATATCTTTTGGACCTTCTGGTCTAGTTCTCCCTGGGATTTCCCCCAAATATCGCCCTGATGTCCTCTTCAGCACACCTGTGCCTGACAAGATAGCAAACGGAGGCCCCTTCCCTCCCCATCCCAGATTCTCTCTGCATTTTGGGCATCTGGGAGACACACACATCTAAGCTCCGTTTCCACCCCTGGCAGGCAGTGTGGGCTTAGAAGGTAGGGCATGACCCCAGGCTTCCCAACGAATCCTCTGCCCGACCAAGCAGGGGAGAGGGTGAAGGGGAGACTTGAGAGGGAGGAAAATACACTGGTTCAGAGGTTATGCATCTAAACTTTCCTATAGTGATCACCGTCATGGATGACCATTGGAATCACTTCAGGAGATTTTTAAAAGTACACATACCTGGGCTGCCACCCCTGCGACTGTGATTCATGAGAAATGTTCCATAAGCTCCCCAGGTGATTTTGGTACTCAGCCAAGTGTAGGAACCACTTCAGTGAGCTCCTTGAGGAGATCTTTCCCTCTGTGGTTTCTCTTTCTCCCACAGAGCCAGGCCATACCTTCTATATGCATGTCATAGCATATAGTGTACATATGGTATATTCACATTGTTTGCAGGCTTCTAAACCCTTTCTTAGGATGGTAAACTATATTCAATTTCACTTGTTTAATCTGTATTATCCTTTAATCATTGATTTATCTAAAAAAAAAACGTAGTTAAACATCTACTGTGCCTTGGTTGCCATTTTCAAGCTTGAGGAGATAGAGATTGAGAAAAGGTCTGTATTGTGACTATTTCCAAAGTGATGTGGGAACACGGAAGAGGAGAAACTGTTTCGAGGGGAATTCTGGAATGTTTGGCAACAGAGATAGTTTTGAAACAGGGCTTTAAAAGGATTAATGGGAACCTGCTTGCTCGAAAAGTGGGAAAGGGCATTCCAATCAGAAGGAACAGTGTGTGCAAAAGAACAGGGGCATGTAGAGGTCTGGAACATCCAGGGATCAATGGGAGGTTTAGCACGGTGCCTGGGGAGGGTGTGTGTGGAGAGATGCGGGATGAGCCTGGGAAGAAAAAGGTCAAGAAGCAATGCTGTGCTGGAAAACAGGCTCTCTCTCAAAAACAAAACAAAACAAAATAAAACAAAACATAACAAAAACAACAAAAAAACCCAAAACCAAAACCACAAAGAAAAAAAAAAAACAACCACCCTGATATATAGAGTTTGCCAATTTCTGTGGTGTAAATACTCTCATCTGATTTCACGTTATCAGTGATTTAAGAACTGGCTCACCAAATTCCTAGATATACAATTGGTTCTGGTGAGCTGGTATCAGCTAGTTCCAGCACATGACTGACCGGAGGCAGATCCTTTAATTCCAAGAGATGTGCTGAAACAATTTTACCTTTACGAAGTCTGCTTCCATGGGATCAGAGTAGGGTGGGCCAATGACATGCACCATGGACCTGAGAGCTCACGGGAGCTCATTCTCAGCCTCCTATCACCCACGAGCAGTGCCCTCAGACTCAGGCAAGAGGGACCCCTGTTTTGGTTCCCGTGTTTAAAGGGCCTGGCGTAACCCTCCTCCACAGAATGAGGCATCTGTGGTGCCACGCCAAACAGGAACCCACCTCCCCCACATCCACTCATACACTCCAGACGCCTGGGACCCTGGAATTCTCTCTGCAAATGGAGTCTCCTGCAAAAACCCCCTCCCTAAGTGCGTGTGGCTGAAGCCCAAGGGCCGGCCAAGGAGGGGCTGTTTGCCAAGGGTATGGACAGAGCATGGATGTGGGGGGGTGTCCACATATATGCATGCTCCTTGCTGCCAAGTTTTGGTGAACTTAGGGGAGTTTAAGAATTCTGAGTGCAACTCTGGCTTTCTAGGTCATTATGAGGACGTATTTGTCAAGGTAAAAGAATAGAACTTATTTAATATTTTGTCAGTTGAATTTATACTTTATATATGGTACTTGGGCTTCCATTTGGGCTCTACCCTGGGCCCGGCAAGTGTCAGGGGTGGTCCTGCCCTACCCCATTAGCAGGGCACGTTCTAAGCCAAGGTAAGCAAACAACAGCCCCCAGGCAGATCCCTGCCCACTGTATGTTTTTAACAGGCTGTGAGCTGCAAATGCGTTTTACTTTTAACACAGCTTTTAAAAATCAAAAGCAAAATATTTCATGACGTGAAAATTATATGAAATTCAAACTTCAGTGTCCCATAAATTGTTTCATTGGAACACAGCCATGCGTATTCATTTATATATAGGGCATGGCTGTTTTCACACTATGACAGTAGAGTGAGTCGCTTTGACAGAGACTGTATGGCTCAGAAAGCTGAATATATTTCCCATCTGGCTCTTACAGAAAGTTTGCCTGCTCGCTCCCTGCAGGAGCAGACAGACAGGAGGAAGGAAAGGGTCTAGCAGTTCTCACGTGGAGTGCATGATAGAAATACTTGTTGAGCTCCCAAACAGACCAGTGCCAGGGACCCACCCTCAATATTTCTAGAATGAATGGGTCTGGAGTGGGGTTGTTTTCAAAACTTCCCCATGATTCTAATGAGAGCCAGGGCTGCAGGCTGCTGGGCTAATGGGATTGGATACCTGAGGGTCTGGATTTCCCAAATGTTTGGCAGAATAAGGACTTGTGCCTACTTGCCCCAAGGATCTGCAAGGTACCCAGTTATTCAATTTGGTTGAAGATGGAGAGAGGGAAGAGAGTCATTGTTTCACACTGTAGTAGGATCTATAAGCTAAGCTGCATTTGAACCTAAATCCTTGAACCACTGCTCCAAACATATGTCCCTGGATGTCCCCAGCATTGTCTGCATCTGTCAGGCAGGCACACCTTGGGCTGTAGGAGCACATGACCTTCGCCGGGACCCCCGCTGGGTCACTTCTCAGGATACACTCCAACAGGGAACCCTTACCCCATCTTTGCAGCGTGCCTTCTGTCATTATTGGTGGTCTCGCAGGGAAGGAGAAAAAAGACAACTCTATCAGAATCCCATTCTCCCCCGGCACAGTCAGCACCGCTGGCAGAGGCTGGCTCCGGGGCTGCAAGGCTTCTCCGAGCTATTATTGTGCCTGGCTCTCTCTCAGCATGACTCAACGCAGACAATACAGCACACCGAGAGCACGGGGGATGAACAGCAAATACGAAGCCGTGGATTTTTTAAAAATCTTGTCAGTTTTCTCCTGATTTGTGTCCTTTATCCGAGCCCCCTCCGCTGTATAAGCGTCTCAAAGCTAATGCCCATAACGCTGCCACCCACTGGTAGCAGCAGGCTGCTGGGCCTCGGTGGGGTCCTCGTGGCGGAGATTTACCACGCCCGCCGTTCTTCGGCAATGGTACGTGTTAACCTGGTGGCACCGGCTTGCTCCGACACCTTCCCCTCTGGTTCTGCTTTCCTCGGGGGGCCAACGGCAAGTCTAGGAGTGCCGCCTTCCTGACTCTTAACTGCTTGCCTCAGCGAGCACACATCACGTGCTCCAACCTGGCAGCGCTGAGACGGCCCCCGCTCAAAAAGAACAAGGGACCATTGGGCAGTTATGGAGCTGGGAGATGACTGTCATCTCTACTACCACATTTACAAACTTAAAACTATTTCTCAAAGCTATTTCTTTCACCTCTGGGAGATACCGGCCCTCCATCTCCTTTCTTTCATCAGGAGCTCACGGGATTAAATCAACCCAGGTAGGCACTCGAGCCCACTGCTGAGGTTGCTGGGAATGATGTCAGCAACGGGCTTCTGCACTACTGCCACTGGAACGGGACAGATGGCACACATTTTGCTCCTTTGAAACAGCTCCAAGGAACAAGTTATTCTTTTGACACTTGTATAGTTCGAATCAGTTTCCAGGGTCACTTATGGTTCCCATTTAGCTAAGAAATGTGCCCATTATCTCTACCTTGGCTACCACGAAGTCTGTCTCTACACCATCTCCTGTCTCAGAATCCACTGGTGGTAACAGGACTGTGTGGAAATGCACGTGCCTTTGGCATAGATGACTTGCTGCTTTAGGGGAGACAGCAGGGATGGTTGGGGGCTGGAGATGAGGAGGCTCTCCTGAGCTTTTGTGGAATGCAACGTGCATCAACTGAGAACACTTATATTCGGTTTAGAGTGTTAGCTTGTGAGGCTTACACACCATGACATCACAGAGGTTATAGGAAAGGAGTAAGGGAAGGGAAGCCTGAAGTAGCTGCTGCTGGTGGGTGAGGGTCTGCTCAGGGCAAAGCCAGGGGTCCTAGGTCTTCTTGAGATATGCATTTTGATTTTTACCTTCAAGGAGAAACATTTTAAAATCACCAAATAGCATATCTATAAGTTGATGACTGTATCTGGTATGAACTTTATTATCAATTCATGGGGATTTGTTTGGGGTTATGTAGCTGACTGATCCGACAAGAAAGGAGAGGGGATGATAGAAATGAGACTGGCCTTCCCAGGTGGCACTGTCCATCCCAGTGCGGCTCCCAGCAATGCCGGGTCAGGTGCAGGTGCCCACCAGGCAGTGTTCAGGGAAGTGTGCTCAGCTCCGAGAAAGCAACGCTTCTGGCAGAATGTCAGCACGCTCAGGCTTTAATTTGTATTAAATGGAAAGTAACCTACTCACCTCATCTTAGTATATGTGCCAAAAAAAAAAAAAGGGGGGGGGGAGGGGGTGGAGGAAGAAGCAATAAAAGATAAATAAGATTGTCTTTAAACAAAACAAGATCGGCTCCAGATGCACAGAACACGTGGTGAATGCCAGTAAGGAGCTGGGGGAATTGTGAAGATCTTGGAGCTCACAAGATTTGTTTTGCACAACCTCTAGTCCTTTACCTGCATTTGGCATAGCAAATCAAGGAAAGGGAGCGTTTAACAGATTCCTGGAACATTCCAGCTAACGTAGGCCTTTCCACATTCAAGAGCACTGTGTGTCTGGTCTCTTGTTTGCACTCTTTAAGAATGGCTGTGCCTAAGAGTTTTTAAGACAATGTTTCTTTGACGGAGTATATGGTATTATTTGGTACCCACCAAGAAGATGCACCAAGAAAATGTAGAGATTCTGCTATACTTTATTCCATATCATGTTACAAGAAAACAACAGTGACAGCTGACAAACCATTACGTCTTTCATAATACAGACAAATTACAATTGGTAACAAATATGCAACATGTATTATTCCATTCTCCTTACTATGTGTCATTTTGAAGTATAATAGTTTTTTGAATGATGCTAGCTCATTTCTTAGGTACCAACCCCCTGTTAGAAAGTACACATCTCAGTGTATCATACAAAAAAAAAAAAAAAAAAGATAAAAGAAAACTCCTTAAAATCCACTCCCAACTAGAGAATGTAGATTTTGTATGTGCCTCTAAAATATGCTGCTGTAGGAAGGGAATGAGAATAGGAGATTGCTTATTTTATTTGAATTTTGTTTGGTTTGGTTTTGGATGTATGAGAAAATTACAAGGCAGTAACATATATGGTTTCCTCTGCCTACAAGCTGGTAAGGGAGATGGAAGTTATATGCAATAATGCACCATATTCCTATGCATAGGGGGCAGGCAATAATCTACCCCAGTATGTACAGTCTAAACGTCCTCTTATATAACAAAGATTACAAAACCAGTAATATTCACAGATGATTATTTTGTATAGACGCATTACCTAGGGTATTGATTACACTGGCTATCATGTACACACTGAGGAAAGGATACCAAGAGACTTTGCCTTCTCTGCAAGCCTGGAGGCTCCTCTGGAAACTCTTGTCGTCGCTCTTGGGAGGTAGAGAGGGCTTCTCATCCTTGTGTCAGTGGATGGGCAGCCACCCCTGCCTTACGCCCCTGTTTTTTTGTTTTTTGTTTTCTGAGCACTGCAAACATTTTTATCATGTCCTATGTATCTTGTATTTTTAAGTCAACCAAACTCTTCCTTTAAGAAAATGGAAATGAAGTCCCAAGTTTCTTTTCAGAATACTGTGTGCTCAGTGACGTCACACGGATACAGCTACCATGCGAATATGTTCTAACGATACCAGCTGTTTGAATTCACGCTACTCCTTCATATAAAAATAATCTCACAAAACATTCCAGTGCTTTCTCAATAGAATGGTAAATCTGCTCATGCACAGTCTGTAGTGGTTTTCATGGCTGTCCTCAGCGAGAGGAAGGAAGAAAAAAGGAGAAGGTGGTTGCAAATGGGAGAGGAAACAGAGACCAAGTAAACGCTGGATGGCCTGGACCAATGGCAAGCACTGGGAACCGAAAACCTCCTAAATGAGACCCTTCTGAGACATATGTCTCTGTAATAAAACAGATTTCCCCCACTGAGAAGTATTATGTTTCATTTCCCAAGAGAAGCTGCCAGTGACAGGGGCATGTATCTCTGAATAACTCTAACATTTCTAATTGAAGTCTTTAAACATTAAATATTTTCAAATTTTCAAGTTAGAAAGCTTATTACATAACAAGACTTAATCATCAGTTGCCCTTGGTTTAAACTTCATTAAGGACAAAAGTTATGCCTCTCCCCCAAATGAATAATTCAAAACAAATCACAGGAAAGGCCTGTTTTTTGATTGCATGTAAAGTTTTCTCTCCACATTTACTTTAAGAAATCCTAATGTAAATACACGTTAAATCAAAATACCTCTAAAGACTGCCAAAGAGTTGGAATGTATGAAAGAAGAATGGGAAGGATTTCTAGGTAGCAAACAGTAAACATTCTGGCTTTTGGATAACTTTTCCTCTCTTTAAAATCAATCAGTAAATAATTCCTCGCTTAGCACTTGGACGCTTACAATGAATACTACTTTGGACAAGATGGATTGTGACCTGACCTCTATACTCACACCCCACTCCAGGGAACGTACCGTTTTAATGTTTAGAAATTCTGGGTCCAATTTCCTAGGTGTACTGGGTGACTACAGAAAAGTGTTTCCTTCACCTGACCCTCAGGGAAACTGGCTCATAATTCCTACTCTTGATCCTAAAAAGTGCGACACGTTTCAAGTCCTCAGTCTCTCCTCCTCTCTAATAGGAAATGTAGAACAATGCAGACGAAGGTATTTCCGTAAGAACTGGTGTCCTGAGGAGCTAGGTTTCCTGTTGGAGATGAAGTTTCCTAGCTGCCCCGTTGGCTTCAGTGTTATTTGGGGTCTGCAGTGGAGGCCTGCCCCCCGGGAACAGATGCGCCCCAGGCAGCTCTCCCTCCGGCTCAAAGCATGCGCACGCCCAAGCCACTGTCCCCTCCCTGTCACAAACTCGCCTTCATCCTCCAAGGTCTCTCAACTTCTTAAACAAGGGAAGCCGGGCCTTTCTTTTTTCCCTTTTTCCGTCTTTAAAGCAAGACTCCTGCCTTGTTTCTAAAACCTACATCCGAACAGTTATTCCTGGAGACTGCTTAAAGTTATTTAGAGTACCCAATGATGCCTTGCAATTAGCCTGGAATGTTTAAAAAAAAAGTGTAGTTCAAAGGTGCTTTGGTGTAAATGAGCAAATTTCAAACTCTGGATAACTCTGTAATTTGCTTTTTAAATGCTGACTAGTAAAGACATAATTCAGGGCTCATCTAGCAGATACAATTCTTTTGCACCCATGCTTTAAACATTCTGTTTCTTACTCTTCACCATTTAGAAAACACTCACAAAGCATAACAAAGTGGATGGAAAAAAATAAGATGTTGACAAGACCCAGAAAAAATGTAAAAAGCGACCTCAATTTCTAGAGGTTTAAAAGTAAGTGATTTATCCCTGTCTTTGTTCTTAATGCTTCATATTTAGTTCTTCATTTCCAACCTGCTCGGAGAACAGTCATGCCACGTGGCTTGAAAATGCTAAGCAGATTCCAATATCCTATATAAGTGTGCAGTTATTTCCAAAAAAACCCCCACATTTGCAAATGTCCTCAAAAGGGAAGAGACAAGTGGGGGGCCCGTGGCAAGGGACCAAGTTGTCAAGTCAGTCAGAGAACATGGGTTTGTTTTAGCTATAATTTTCCTTCCTGGTGGTTGCAAAATGTGCACTGCTCTCAAAGAAAACACACATTGTTTTATGCCACTATGTGGCTTTCAAGTACAGACATTACTGAAGAAGTGTGAACACCGAGTGTGTTGTCTTAATGTATTTAAGACATGGCTGGTGAAAGCATAAAAACCTTTACAAAGACGCCGTGATGCAGAGGGAAATCAAACAAAATCAAACACAAAAGACTGAAAAGAATACATGCCATGTATCAGTAAGCAAAACTTAATCTTCACATAGTTCTTGGAAATCACAAGGTATCCAAATGCGTGCAAGGTTTTAAATAAATTGCAGAGAAAACAGGGTCTTGCCAGCTTCAATTTTCTTGTAAGTGAAATCCACCACAGGGAGTGAAAGGAAACTGATCCATGATTCCCTTCTGTTATTGGCCACTTCATTAATGTTTTTTCTTCCCAGAATGATGACAACTTAATCCTGGAAGGAGGAAAAGAGAAAATTGTTATATGTTAAAAATAAAACCAAAAATCTTACATCATTCATTTTCCCTAAATTACATGAGACATCAAAATTGGTCAGGCCTAAGTGAGCCTATCCACTTTCCACAGCTACCTCGAGCACAGGTAGCAGAGGCAGGGCAGTCTCCTTAACCAAAACAGTCCTTATAATATGATAAACAAATGTTCTGACTGCATTTTTTTCTGTTAAAATAACAACTCCATGAATTTAAATGATCTAACCTCCTCTTGGATTATTTAGAGAAAAAGAAATTCAGCAAATTTCCTTCCCCAAATCATTAGCACTAATACTGGTCTTAATTAAGTGCCTGCAGCATCATACAGACCATTAAAAGGACATATCGTGTTCATTTTTATGAACATGAAATAGAAAAACGGATCACATACATGTTTTGAAACAAAATCCAGCTGCATAAAATTCCACGGTGCTGATGTATCAGACCTAGTTTCAGCAGGATAAACACTGGCCCGCATGACATGAGCAGCCAAGCCTCTTCCCAACATCCTGCCTACAACTGTGCGTTTCCAAGGATGCCTGCTTAAACTCGGTAACTACTTCCACGTGAACGGTTCAAAAAGAAAGAAGTAATGTTCACTCTGCTTCTCTCTCCGTTCCTTTTTTGGCCTTTAAGTATTTTCACTGAGTTTCTAGGATGGGAAAAGAATGTCTTGCCAGGAAGGGTGAAAAGAAACACTGCCAGGGTCAAGTCACACAGCCCAGATATTCGATCCATCAGCTCCAGTGAATCCCAGAACCAACTCATTATCTCAGTTTAGAAGCTCCAGGTCACTGAGGCCTGGTCAGGCCTGCTTGTCCCTTTCCACAGTGGCACACAGTCATCTTCCTGGGCAGACAGGGAACCGTGGCCTTTTGTTGAGACTTCACAGTGCAATCACCCTACTGCTGCCCTTGCAGGCTGTACAACCATGTCACCCCTGCATGGCACTACCTTGACCAAAGGAGCAAAAAGTTCCAATCTTATGGTTAAGAACCATTAAAATAGCATCCTCTCCACCCTCTACTCATTTCCCCCACTTACTATGATGATTTTTGGAAAGTTATCCTTCCACCCTTTTTTAAAAAATTGAGGTGAAATTCATATAACACAAAATTAACCATTTTAAAGCATATAATTAACTGGCATTTAGTGCAGTCACAAAGTTGTGCAACCCTCACTTCTATCTAATTACAAAACATCTCTGCCATTCCCAAAGGAGACCTTATATCCTTTACTTATATATCTTATATCCTTCATTTCCATTCTTCCCTTGCCCCAGCCCCTTGGAACAATGAATCTGCTTTCTGTCTCTTTGTATTTACCCATGCTGGATATTTCATATCAATGGAATCATAAAATATGCTGTGTCTGGCTTCTTTCAATTACCATAATGTTTCTAAAGTTCACCCATGTTGTAGCTTGTACCAGTACTCCATTCTTTTTTATGGCTGAATAATATTCCAGTGTACAAATATATCACATTTTGTTTATCCATTCGTGAGTCGATGCATATTTGGGTTACTTTGACCTTTTGGCTATTGCGAATAGTGAATAGTGCTGATACAAACATTCATGTACAAACATTTGCTTGAGTACCTGTTTTCAATTCTTTTGGGTAACACTTGGTAGTGGAATTGCTGGGTCATAGGGTGATTCTGTTTAACTTTTTGAGGAACTGGCAAACCATTTTCCACAGTGGCTGCACCATTTTATCATCCCACCAGCAATATATAAATGTTCTAATTTCTTTACATCTTTGCAGACTTTTGTTATTTTCTGTTTTTTGTTCATTTGTTTTTGTTTTTTCCTAATTGTAGATATCCTAGTGGGTGGGAACTGGTATCTCACTGTGATTTCTGACTTGCATTCCCTTAATGATTCGTGATGTCTGAGCACCTTTTCATGTGCTTGTTGGCCATTTGTATATTTTATTTGAAGAAACATCCATCCAAGTCCTTTGTCCATTTTTAAAATGGGTTGTTTGTTGCTGAGTTGTAGGAATTTTTAAAAATATATTTTGGATATTAACCCCTTGATGTGCAAATATTTACTGTGGGCTGCCTTTTCACTGTGTTAATAGTGTCCTTTGATGCACAAACATTTTAATTGTAATGACGTCCAATTTATCCATGTTTTTCTTTTGTTGCTTGTGGTTTTTGTGTCATATCTAAAAATCCTTTGCCAAATCTAAGGTTATGAAGATTTGTCCCTATTGTTTTCTTCTAAGAGATGCCAGCTCTTCCAGGAAGCTTGCCTACCCTGGCCAAACAGGAGGCTGGGTTTGTCCTGACATCTGCTTGCCTAGACACGGAGTTCCTACAGCCACACCCAAGTGAGGCAGTCACTGCCTGGCTCTCCTCCACCCACCACTTTAATCAGTAGAACGCAGACCTGGCACCCAAGCTGACCTTCTGAACTAGAGACTTCATGTAGTCCCTGTGGTGCAGGGGCATTTCCTGTGAGGGAGCATGAGGGTGGCAGGTGGCAACATTATATTCTTGATTAAGCTTGGTGCTTGTTGGCCATTGTGTCCCTAGAGCACAGCCCTTGCTTTGGGACTCAGTAAACAGTTGTGGAATGAACAGAAAGGGGAAAGGTAGAATCTGAGAACTCGGGAGTGGGATGTGGTCTTAGACGTTACAACCTCCTGGCATAGTGACTGAGGGCAAATGCTGCGCCTGTGCTCCTGCTGAAAGAGCGCGGTGCTGGGTACAGAGCTGGCCATCCACAGATACACTATAGGCAGAGAAAGATGGGTAGGGTTAACATCTTCCTGTAGGCCAAACATTTTTTTTTTAAACTCCATGACATTCTATTTGAAAGAAATGATTTGATTTTCAGTATACCCGATTTTATGTAACCCTATGTTGTCACAATCATCCGTCCATAGCATATTACAATCCTCTTGGGTTGATTTAAGATTTTCTTTTAGTCATTGATGATGTTTGTCCTTGCCTTTGCCCTGATTCTTTGGGTGTAACCTCTAGGAGAATCATGTGTACCTAACCCAGGGCATAAGCAGAGTTGGATAATAAGGGATAACACAAAATAATAGTTACTGGATAATAAATGGTGAACACAGTAATTATGAGAAGTCTATTACTTAGGTTCAGGCTCAAACATTTAATGAAAGGAGCCAATAATACGAAAAGAAGGGAGGTGCCAATGAGAGCTAGACTGTTTCCCATCTCTGTGGGCAGTTGAGCCCAAACTGTGCCAACTACCCTGCCTGATACTGTTCACTAAGCGGCGGGGGATGTCCTTTCTTCCTGCTTGGGCGGCATCAGCATCCATTTCAGTTTTCAAGGACTGCATATAAGTTAGGTCAGTTTACTGATAGGAGAATTCTTTAAAATCTAAATGTAATCATGCATTTGACAGGTGGGGATATAGGTGGACGGAGAGAGGGCCCACGACATTCATAGGGAAGCAAAGTATAATAGCAAAATCCTTCCTTTACATTTAATTGATTATTAAAATACACTGCACACACAATACAAATGAAACTGAATATAAATTATAAGCTCAGCCATGTGCACATCAACTCCTAGGTATATAAACCACAGATTAACGGATGCCATCTGTATCTTGCTTTCTGCTTTTACAATGGTCTTTCTCTAGAAATGAATGTTTTAAAGAAGAAATTGGATTTTATTGATAAAATCCTTATTCAGAAGTATCTAAAAAAAAAAAAGTATCTACATAGAGCTTCTCAGCTATAAATATTAATTAATTGGATCGCTGGTACCCATAATGCAACTTTGTTCTGACCCATGTGCCCTATGAACTAGATATTTTTTGGATTCAATTTTCTTAAAACCAACTGTCAGCATCATGTGATGGAGGAGATGAAAAATGAAAATGAGCAGCCCCGCTGTGCAGGTGGGTGACCTGTGGGAGAGAGTCTGCCTGGTAGGATTTTTACACGAACCATCAGACACAGACCAATTGATTAGATCATCTCATACCCGCCACCAACTAGGCTCAAGAGACTAATTAGAGAGAGTACTGCCTGCGCAGGCACCCCATTGACACCTAATTTGCTCAGCCAAAGCCTTTGGGGAAAATGTATTATCTCTGCAGCTGCACTTCATGCATTTCTGATTTGAGGCATAAGCAAGGAGTGCTTCATCACTCTTTTGAGCAAACTGAATGTAGAAGCCCTTAAGTGCTAAATGCAAGCAAACAGACCCAAATTAAAAACGGGCCAGGCTCTTTCTAATTCCCTCTGTGCTCCCCGTTAAATCTCTATGTGTACACATACACACACCCCCCCCCCCCCCACGCACGCACGCACACAGTTTACATGCTGTCGGGACAACACAGCCCAGTACCCCAGCTCAGGGTGCTTCCATGTGATCAGATGGTCTCTCTGTTGCTGGCCTATTTAAGCACTGTAAGGTTTTATGTTTGTTTTATTTTTTAACGCTGCTGCACTGCCCTTCCACAAAGTATTCTTTTTTCTACAGGAAGACTCTGCCCCCCGCCCTCCCCTCTAAGCGTCACTGGAGAGAAGTGATTATTTTGGTTCCAAATTAAAACAACTGTAGGTTTTCCTTTCATCGCCTAAACTGTGAACAGGATAGTCACCACGATGTATGTGAAGCTGTAGGGTAGTCTGCTCATTTCTATTTGAGGGGCTTCTTTGTAAAGATGCCTAACAGAAAGGGAGGAAATTTGATGGAAAGAAAGCTACCTCGCAGTAGCAAAGACAGTATAGAATTATAAAATAGTTAATCTCTCTTCAAGAAAAAAAATGTATATTATTTGACCACATTTAGCTTTTATCTGTTTCTAACCTAGAAGAAAACTAATTCCATTATTTCCTTCTTTTCAAATGTAGAATCCAAAAGGCCAGTATATAAGGAGGAATTTAAAGATAGGTATATAATTAATCACATGCTTTAAAAAAAGGAAATAAAAATGAAAAATCCAGACAATATGGAAAATTGTACAATTCTACATTGTAATTTTCATTTATCTTATTCTTAAGAATTCAATGACTATTCGGGGGTGGATCATTTTAGCTGTCTACTTTTGAAACCAGCATTCATAATTGGCCTAAGCTGGGCATTCGGGTAGTCAGAAGATTCCAGTGGCCACTGGAGTGATTGTCTTTCTGAAAGTATATGGAGAGTGGTTGTGCGGTAGATGTTTGAAAATAGTTAAAAAATCAGGGCCTTAACACACATAACTGTCTACAGAATTTATTCTGATTTAGTGAAAGACAAAGTCCAGAAAGCTTCTCTTCCCCAAGTACCATATTAATAAGATTTCATATAAAAAATATCCAGGAAAAATAAAAACCTACCAGACTGTGCTATTTTGAGTTTGATTCTGCTTAAAATACTAAACTAAGGCAACCAAATTAATCTTTCGTACCTAATTAATCTTCAAGCAGAGTTTGCTACTGTAGAAAATTAAGTCCACAAATAAGATTGCTAAACCCCAAGCACCTAGGCAACTACAAACCTCTCTGAAGTAAAAATATTATGTATATAGGAAGCAACCTAAATGCCCATCAACAAATGAATCGATATAGAAGATGTGGCATATATATACAATGGAATATTACTCAGCTATAAAAAGGGATGAGATGGAGCTATATGTAATGAGGTGGATAGAACTACAATCTGTCATACATAGTGAAGTAAGTCAGAAAGAGAAGGACAAATATTGTATGCTAACTCACATATACGGACTCTAAAAATGGTACTGATGAACTCAGTGACAAGAACAAGGATGCAGATACAGAGAATGGACTGGAGAACTCGAGGTATGGGAGGGGGCGGGGGGTGAAGGGGAAACTGAGACGAAGCGAGAGAGTAGCACAGACATATATATACTACCAACTGTAAAATAGTCAGTGGGAAGTTGTTGTATAACAAAGGGAGTCCAACTCGAGGATGGAAGATGCCTTAGAGGACTGGGGCAGGGAGGGTGGGGGGACTCGAGGTGGGGGGAGTCAAGGAAGGGAGGGAATACGGGGATATGTGTATAAAAACAGATGATTGAACCTGGTGTACCCCCCAAAAAAATAAAAATTAAAAAAAAAAATTAAAAAAAAATTATGTATATATACAAATATTCACATATCTGACCATATACTCATTTGTACATATACAACATATATACTCAAATTTTATAGTGTAGATTTTATGTGAATATTGGACTCAAAATGACATATTTTAAGCTTCATACTGACTTCCAAAAATCTGGGGACAGCTTTATATCTTCATTTTTTCATGAGTTTAATTATGCTATGATTTGGCTAGAAATATAGGTTTTCTTTCAGAACACCTGAAATCAGTGTTCTCCAGTTACTCTGACATTGCACTGAAGCTCCCTGGGGGGTGGAGAGAAACGGGATGAAACAGAAGGAAGCAGAAAAGTAGTCAAACCTACTTCTGTAACTTATTTCTGATTTATGATAATTATGCTTCTCCCCCCTAGAATAGAACACATCTTTGAGACCAGCAAGAGAATATTAATTAAAATGAATGTAAAAATAGTCGGGCTTTGTTTTAAGCCTAACAGAAGGTCTATCACTCAGAATAGCCCAAATCCTTTAAGTTGAAAGCTGTTTGGAAACATCCATATGGACGCACAATGCACTAATTGCAGCGACTTTGCACATTTTAAGCTTCTTGCCAAAGTGGTGATTATAATTAAAAATTTTTAAGCAAAGCTTTAAGTCTAACATTTCAAAACAAAGCATTTCTTGTACAAGGAGACCGACTTAACATATCATTTTAATAATCACCATTATCAACAAACATTTATTGAAATCCTCATTAAAGACCAGGCATTATATGATGTGTAATTAGCTGTGATTGAAAAGAATCCTCTATTTTAATGGTGTGACTGTTTATTAAATCAGATTTATGTAAATGTAGAACCCTGGTTGTATTTTAGACACATGTAGATTAAAGGATGGCAGTCCTGAGATATGTCCTATCTCAATAAAGGCCAAAAGTGTACAGGGAAAGTACTGATCTAGGTCTTCTATGAGCCACCAAGACATATTTTTATCTTTAAAAAAATCATATATATATAATCATTTATATATAATCATACATAACATATAAAATCATACTGATAATCATATACACACATATGCATACATACGTATAATCTAAGGTTTGAAACAGCTCATAGAAATAACTTTAAGGACAAAGTTAAGAATAGGAAAGCCTTCACTAAAGTGGCTTATTCTATTCAAGGATTTCATGTGTGAAGCTTTATTTGCTCAGCATACCTTTATAACTGACTGGTTCCCAAGTGGGTATAAGTTAATTAAATAGAATTCTGACCCCTTCACCTTCCTTATATATTACAGTCCTACTAAACTATATTTAAACAAACCAAAGTCATGTAACTCAGCAGTGTGTGCATTTTTTACAACTTGAAACACACACACACACATCTCATAAAACCACTTCTAAGTATTTAGCAGTCAGAGAAACACGAGGGTTCATGTCTGACTTTAATTAAAAGATCTGAGAGGAGATGTTACTTCATTTTGGGTGGATTTTTTTCTTTCAAATTAAAAGTTGTCTAGTTATTACTGTCCAAAGCATTGAAGCACAAGAAAATTTCATGCTAAGGATTTTGAATTCAATATATATGATCATCTACAATTTTAATCTGTCTCATGAACCATCTTATTCAGCAGAAATCTGCAAACTAAGATGTATTTCTGTAGTGGAAACTAGATCCATATGATTGGTAAATAGAGAACAGTGTCAGCATAAACCAGAAGTCGTGCTGGTTCACGTGAGAAAGTTCTTGCCAATGTTACAGTTTTGAGCCACTAAGTCACAGCTGTCATATGCAAGAGACATAAACACAGTTGCGTGCAAGTTGAAGGGGCCTGCAGTACTGTACAGGCTGCCTATTTACCTCACATATTTCATCTTGGCTTAGTTTGGCCACCTGCTCTGTCTCGGAATTGTTTATTGTATAGTTCTCCTGGATCTCTGTGCATTTTGCCCTTCGAGCCAAAATTCGGTAGCCTCAACCCTTCTACCAAACTTCCTTCACCTGTAAACTGTGCTAGTATTTTTTTGGAAGTGTTTTTACTGCTTTTGTGAGTGCCATGTGCTATAGACCGAATGTTTGTGTCCCCCCTCAAATTCGTATGTTGAACCCTAATCCCCAATGTGATGGTATTTTGAGGTGTAACCTTTGCGAGAAGATTAGTTCATAAGGGTGGAGCCCACGTGAATGGGATTAGTGGCCTTATGTAAGAGACCCCAGAGAGCTCTCTTGCCCCTTCCCTCATGTTGACGTAGCAAGAAGAGAAAAAGGGTCCTCACCAGACACTAGATCTGCTGGTGCCTTGATCTTGGATTTCCAAGCCTCAAGAACTGTGAGAAATAAATTTCTATCGTTTATAAGTCACCCCGTGTATGGTATTCTGTTACAGCAGCTCAAACACACTAAAATACTATGTTGAATACAGTTTGCATGGTCTGCCCCTCTCTTTCTTCCCGTAAACTGTACAATTTTTACTGCGGTAGTTTGCCAAACACAGGTAGGAACACATATATCAAATTACAGCAGAAACATCTGTTCTTATGGGGGCACAGTCTGATACTGTCACAAAGTGACACACTGTGGACACAACCACAGCACATCATTTCCACCAGGAAATGTCTGCTGACAGCGAGGAAGGTCCAACAAGGTCACGCTGAGGGATTCAGACACTGGACACCCGGCTAAGCTCCCCACCGAATCTCTCTCACGCTGCAGCTTCACAACATGCACAGTGCCAACGAACGACAAATCACCAAGGGCTGATTCACGGAAGTGAAGACTTTATCTACATGTAAAGTCATCTGATGTGCACTCCCCCTGAAATCATAGTAGGCTATTTTAAAGTCTTTTGATACTGATTATCCCATCATAGCAAGTTGCTACATTTCTCTCATACCCAAGAGGAGTTCTGAGAATATGGGATAGTTATGGAACATGTGCATCACATGAGAAATAAAGAGCAACCTTTTGCGCACATGTAGCATTGTTTCCTATCCAAAGTACACTTCTATTTACCCTCTCCTTTAAAGAATGAAATAGGGCCACTAACTTTAAGAGGATAACAGATTTTATAAACTGGGCTTTAAAAAAACTTCTGATCCTTCCAGCCGCTGGTTGAGTGTCTCCTGGCATACATCACACGTCGGAACCATGTTCCAAGCGTGGATATCCACGGCATTCACTGCAGGAGCCACAACCTTTACAGGAACTAGGAGGGCCAACTGTCCCCGTCTGGCAGGACTGAGGGGGTTTCCAGAATGCAGGACTTTGAATTTCAAAACTGGGGTAAACCAGAAGGAGTTGGTCACCCCTTACAGGAACAACAGGATTTATATGTTGCTATTTCCAAGTTGATTATAAAAATAGAGCCAGCCAGCTTGGCACTTTATTACATGAACTAAAATATGCTGACGTTCCAATCTCAAATTGCGAGTCACGAAGTAAGACAAAGGCTCCACATCAAGAATGGCAAAAGATTTGTTGAAAAGATGGTGGGAATTAGCTGACAGCCTCCTCGCCTCTCAACCCCTCAAAGAATCTGTCACTTATTTCACTGAATCTGTGTTTTAGGCTTTCCTCTGTAAGTGTTTTATTGACACCATGGTGGATCACATTCTCTTCTAACGAGCTTGCTGAATTCAAGACCATCAACTTGCGCCTCACTGCCGTTCTCAGTTGCACTTCTGATAAAATTCGTCTGTTTAAATTCACACATGCCTGTGTGGTGTGGCGCGGGGGAGATGGCTAAGGCCACCACGTTCACATGACAGGAGGCGCAAATAGCCCTCGAATCTCTGTGGCAAATGACACCCCACTCAATGAGCAGTGGCAGAGCCAAACTATCAGTTGGCTATTCAATTCGGGAAACCCTTACTGAGCATCTATTTTTTAAGGAAAGCACAGCGTTTAAGGGGGAAGAGGAGGCTATTACTAGGACTATTAAAGCAAGGTCCCCAGTGGTGTTCTGAAACTGGCTTGAACTGGCTTGTGAGAGCCCACTGTTAAAAATTTTCAGGAATTTTGCAAGCTGTTATTAAACACAGCCTCCCTTGAAACTGGCAACGGAAGGAGGTGTATTTACACCATGGGATACGGACAATGGACCAATCAGGGCTTTCCTGCTCTTTCTGGAGAGATGGCTGTTACATATTTACCAGCATACCACTGCTGTCCTTAGGAGCCTCAAGAGTTTGGAAGCGGACGACTGCCAGGACAACAACCACCTCTAGATCAAAATGGAAAATGGAAGTATTATCCTAGAGGTACCAATGCAGTGAGGAAGGACTGGGCTTTGAAAGATAAACGAAAGCTTAATGTGTAGAAAGGAGGAAGAAGGGCATTCTCAAATAGCCTAGGGCTCTTAGAAACAGTGAATGGCCAATGGGGCAGGCACAGATTTGGATGTCAGGAAACAGATGAAGTGGAAGCTGGCAAGGCAGGTGAAGGTGGTGGGGTGGAGGGCCTTATGTGCCCTGCTTAGGATTTTTGGGCTTCACTCTGTACACAGTGAGGAGGTCTTAGAGGCTTTTCAGCAGGGCAATCCCCAACCCCAGGGCAGCTGTGTGCTTTCCACACAGATGAAGTCTCAGCTGCCTCTGTGAAATCTATGGGTAAACAGTTGTTTTTTTCAGGATGACATCAAATCAGATAATGCAGCAGGTTCTTCAGATGTCTTGTGACTGCTCACAAAGCACCAGGTTTTGTAGCACTTAATGTGAAAAGGTCTTATTCTGCCTGTGAGAAATATCCAAAGTGTCCTGGACTAAGGAGGACATAGAAACTAAGCTTCTTCCCAAGGACCGCAATTTTCAAAACGTAGCCCATGGGGATAATTTGGACATTTTCACACACCAGAAAGATGCCTTAGGTCCTTGATAAACTGTTTGTTCACTTGAGTTTCTATATTTGTCTATGCATTTAAAAGGAAAAAAGGAAAAAGTATGCACTCTTAGTTTTCCTACTATGCTGTCCTTTATAAGTCAAACACGATTTACTGTTTTTGATTAGCACACAACCTCAGACAGACTTTCAAACTGTGGTGTTTAGAATTCTAAAATACTGTCAAATCTTTTAAAGAGCAACTGCAATAAATTAGAATACGTCCTCACGGCACGCTTGTCTCGATTCAGTGTGGTTGCCCGTCGTGGACTTGGAGTTTCAGCTCATTAAAAATGTGACGCCTGTAATGTCCGATGAATAAGACATTCACATCAACACAATTGGTTTCCTCCTGGTGTAAAACAATTGAAGTGCCAACAGCTCAGTGGTTTGGTGGCAGAGCAAAGAAGAGTGGTTGCTGGCCTGGGGTCAGTCTCTCACTTCCACTGGCAACAGAGTTGGAGAATGCAGTGACAGGAGCCAGCACACAACAGGCTCATGGGATTAAGGGATGCTTCATGCTTTTTTAATGTCCACTTGTGGCCGACTGAAACAAAGGCACTGAGTTAAGTGAATCGAGCCCTTATTATGAGAGACAATGCAACACCCTGTCGCCTTGCCCCAAACCAGAATCCCACCCACATTGCGGTGAGTCGGGAATTGACATCTTCTCTTCCACACCTGTGAGCGGAAGCACATCCCAGCAAGATCTGATTTCCTCTTCACACAGATGCTAAAGAACAAAGTCACGTCTTGTCTGGGTTATGCTGTTTGTTTTCCAGTCTGTTGGCATTAAAATTGCACCCTAAGCACCTATCATGTCTCATGATGCTCTGTTAAGTCCTTTTCAAAAGATCTGACTTTTGACCACTGGGGTCATTTGAAAGGAAAAAAAAAAAAAAAACCAACAGATCTAGTGACTTAATTGCTTCATTGTCATGGGAGAAAAATCAGCACAGTTTTATCTGAAACACAATAATTAACTATAATGTATATTGTATGAAATGTACAAGTAAGAAAACAAAACAGCCTCCAATAAGCTGTTTCGGGTTTGCTCCTTTGTAACTCCCCGATTCAGTGGCTCAGCATGAGCGATCACCCACAATAAGCCAGAGCCTGCAGTGCTGAAGCGGAAAAACTCTTTTGTTTTTTAATTAGTAACCTCCCAAGTTTTAGTGCTAGGGTTTATATGGTTCTCATGATCAATTATTAAGCATGTTGGTCCAAGCAGGATATATAACTACTCATGCCTGGATTAACATGGTAAAGTTAAATCTCATCTCGTTTAGTACTCTCTTATTAAGAAAAATTCTAACAGGTTGATTTTTAGAGACTGACGTATGCCTGGTAAATTGTAAAGAAGAACACAGCAACGCTGTCTTTCACTTGCTGGGGTGTAGTGTGTTAAGCCTGTCTACGTACTAGAGATGGGTAATTCAGATAAGATGCATCTGAAGCAGATAGGTAGAGGGAAATTACTAAGATTAATGGTGTGAAATCAAGCAAAGAAATATTTAGAGATACTAGAAAATAATTAACGGCAAGAAGAGCTTTGTGGGGACTTCCATGGTGGTGCAGTGGTTGAGAATCCGCCTGCCGATGCAGGGGACACAGGTTCGATCCCTGGGCCGGGAAGATCCCACATACCGTGAAGCAACTAAGCCCGTGTGCCACAACTACCGAGCCTGAGCTCTAGAGCTCACGAGCCGCAACTACTGAGCCCTTGCTCCACAACTACTGAAGCCTGTGCGCCTAGAGCCCATGCTCTGCAACAAGAGAAGCCACGGCAATGAGAAGCCCATGTGCCGCACCGAAGAGCAGCCCTGGCTCACCACAACTAGAGAAAGCCTGTGCGCAGCAACGAAGACCCAACGCAGCCAACAAACAAACAAACAAAACAACCTTGCCAACTTTTAGTATTCGATAAAATGAAAGTCTCTTTCTTCCAATTAAACATTAAAAAAAAAAAATAAGAGCTTTGTGTTAGAACAAGCGCCAAATAAAACTGTGAAAACTACCAAATCTGGGGAAAATGTGCAATCACGGTCACTGTTCGGAGGGCTGTCTTGCTTTAATAAGCACACAGATACATCACAGTAATTCCTCTTGGCCATAAATTCTTTGTACTTGAAATCTGGACATTTGTAGATTTACTTCTATGTGTTAAACAATTACTTCCAAACTGAATCAATAAATATCAGTTATAAAATCAACTTCCATTCACTTCCTTCAACCCTTATTCTGTCTTATGTGTCACATATACAGTTGTATGTACTCTAAATGTTATGATCATATATTTTCCCACCATTTTATTAAACTTTTCAAACATATAGAAAAAACAAAAGAATTATACAATGAACATTCATATACCCATTATAAAAATCCTACAATTAACATTCTGAAGTGTTTGCTGTGTAACATATCCATTCATCTGCCTATGCTTTTATCCATCCATTAATCTGTCTTATTGTTTTGATGCATTTCAAAGTAGCTTACAGATATCAGTATACTTCACCCTTAAATGTGCATATCATTAATTAGAGCCCAATATATACTTATGGTTTTTAGGTAAATTTTACTCACAGTAAAATGCACACATTTTGAGTACATTATTTTGTTAGTTTTTAATGCTATTGCACAGGAACTGTTGCAGAGCTATGTAATGGAGAGATCAGTTTTAATTCAGAACCTGAGAATATGGTTTTTCTTACTAAAAAAATTGCTTTCATATCATCCCTCTTTTTCTACTCTCACCAACTCCTCAGTGGGCAAAACACGTCAATACAACTGCCAACAAGAGAACAGGCACAAAGCATTCAGACTGCGGTCATTCTCAACCTTTCTGACTCACTGCCAAACTTGAGAATCAGATGAACAAGAAATTCTCTCCAGAAAACTCCATCCGCGTATACAACTACATGCAGGTTTTTTCATACAGTTTCAGTTGGCTGACAGACCTTCTGAATTCCATTTATAGACCCAAGGACCGCAGGTCAGGAACCTCAGGACTGGAGAGTGAGAATGCTGGAGCATCAGGCGGCATCCCCATCATCTAGCCACCATTCTAGAGCATACTGCAGAGGAAATGACCTTCCCTGAAAGTTAAGTCCTTGAAGGTAACTTTTTGAACAAGGGGCACGGACTACAGACACTCTTGTTAAGCGCAGGTAGAGGCGTATGTGATTGCTTACATCCTCCCTAGATGATGAAAATACAACCAACCAAAACAAAAATAAACATGTCACCTAATCCGTGCATCGTTTCACCAAGAAAGGCAGCACCTAGTCCATTCTATTTGATGAAGGCAAGTGCCAACAGGAGAAGCACAAATGGGTGCTGTGGGCCCCTGAGTAGGGATGTAAAGTGATGATCCTCAGAGTATGAGGGCTTCTCACAGCTTTGCCAATGATGCTGAACTCTTATCTTCCCTATTAAGGTAAAACACAACATCAGCCAAGATTTTGCAATTGTTCTTAACATGGCTACCCATGTTTTCCCCCTCGGAAAGGGTCACGGACAAACTCATCTGAGCATCCGGGGAGGATTTATTGTGCCTCTGGTCTCCGCAGCAATCTTCAAGGCAGGCCTTTTTATTTCATCGTAGGGATGAGAAAGCTGAAGCTCAGAAATACGTGCTGGAAAAGTACATCCCACTCCTACTCTCTGGACAAACCTTTGTCTCTCTTGTCAATAACAGTGTTTCTTCTTAACATCAGAAAACAAACTCACGGTCTCTCATATGTGCACTTCACAGACTGATCTGGCGTCTATGGTCTTACTTTGGTTCTGTCATTTGAGTTGCAGCACCCCAAGACTTGGCCTGGAAGCTTGGCATCCTGATGATTCTTGCTCACTTTCATCTCCCTGGTCAAACCTTATCTACACTTGTATGCTGTTCATAGCAGGCACATGAGTAACTTGTGCCATCCCTGCTAGGGGACAGCCACCTCTGGCAGCACGGTGTCTGTGACCTGTAGCACCGAGACCCCAAGGACTGCAAATCTTTAGGTGCCAGTTAGGAAGGGAAAAGGAAAATGTGGAGCCAGGGATGAATCATGATTCCTTGGTTTCATTCCAAATCAGCACATGGTTGCCATAGCAACCACACTTAACTGTCCCTCTACCTTGCTCCTCCCACTGATCTGCTTGCCGGTTTGGGTGATCAAGGGAACATGCAGAGAATTGCTTCAGTTCTTTGATCCACATAATTTTACTTTTATACAACTTAATTTTATAATATTTCTTCCTTTGAGCATAAAATAAAGACTAAGAGTTCAAAAACAAAATACACATAGTTTTTTGACCAGTTTTCCACTGATTAAATGCAACAAGACCATTCCCTGTTTCCTTTCCTTGAAGCTTCACATTTCCTCTTCCCTCATAACCCTCAGCACACACACACATGCAAACACACACCCACACTGTTCAATGCTCGGTGGTGATATTTTTGAAGGAATATTCTGATCAGAAAAATTCTAAACTTATAGATATGGGATTCTAAGTCTCTTGTAGATTTGTAACCCTTCTACAATTAAGCCAAAGTAGAGGAATTTTAGGAAAAACTGGAATTGGAATAATGAAATTAAACTTTTTTCCATTTATGTCGACATGCCTTCCTTATAAATAATAAGGGAGGCATACTTCCTTTACTTTAAAGCACCAAGAAAATAGGATGTTCTTTAGAGGTTCTGGGGGGATAGAAAGAAAATCTTGCTGTGACTGTTTTAGTGGCTTGTGAAGCTTGGTGGCCACGGTGTTGCCACCCCTGGATTGGGTAGTGATCTTCCAAGAGAAAGAGCCCCAGGAACTGTGCAAAGGCCAAAACAAGAACACAACACTGACAGTGAGACCAGACAGCAGAGGTGATACCAGGAACTGACCGCGAAGATAAAGTGACGTGGCTTTGAGGTCTTCTGTGTGAGGCAGGCATCCTATACCTGATGACATATGGAGGGGCCTGAGAAAGAGTTCACCTGGGCTGCAGTCCGCAACCCTCTTCAGATGTAGAAGCGTGGGGCTCAATCTGTAGTCACACTGGAGACCCAGCTTGTTTTACTTTGACGCCATCCCTTCCCTCACTTTCTTTTCTTAATTAATTCCTCACCCTATGTTCCTTTCCACCATGCCTGACTCCCAACACAAGGCTACCATTTTTGTCCCCAGACTTGTTTTCCTTCCTTGGAAATCTTTCTTGAATATCTCTGGGATCAAAGAGAATAACAAGGAATGACTTTTCACGCTTCTCTTGAAACGCTTTACATTTTCCTTCGCTGATGTTTGCCGACGTTTCTGTGGTGGTCATCATTAGTGCTCGTCACGAATTGCCAGCTCTCTGTCTTCTAGATCCTGGGTGGAATGCCCTCCTCACCTCCCTTGGAAGTTAGGCATGGCCATTCCACCTGCTCTGACCAATGAGAGATACACATCCATGTGGCTGTCTGATGGGCCAGTATTCCTCTTGCCACGCCTCTTCCGCCTGCCAAAGTGGCTGACGAAGCCTGTATGGAGATGCAGCGTCTGTTATCCTGCATCCCTGAGCAGTGCCCCTCATCACTCATGGACATACAGTGTCAACAAGAAATAAATGTTTGTCATATTAAGCCACAGCAAAACTCAGCCCATCCTGAATGATACAATGCCTATCATGTCTAGTTTGGATTACAGGTCCTTGGCCAAGAACTGCAACTTATCTACTCTTCAAAACAATCTTAGTGAGATAGTTGGTTTTGCCATTCCTTATTCCAATGAGGTAAATGAGGGGTGGAGAATACACATAATTTACTTAAGGACTCACAGCTCTTAAGTGGCACAGTTGGAACTGGTACCCAGGTTTTATTACTCCAAATCCCATACTCTTTCTACTGTATTGTAATGGTAATAACTCTTAAATGACGTGGCAGGAGAGAAGACTCAATTTTGAAAAGCAACAGAACAGAATGGATAAGGTAAAGAGAAAAATACCACAAGCCATACAAGAAAATCCATGCTTTTATATTAAAAAATGAATAGTAGTATGGGGTACATCTGTCAAGCTTTACAGTATTTTATTTTTGCTTGTGTTTCTTCCTGCCAACAATAGGAAAGTTGCCAGATATCTGGTGCAAAAATTGGAATTCTCATATGAATATCACTCTCGGGTTGGGTAATTTGAATTTCATATAATTTGAATCTGAGTAAAATTTAAGTAATAGTATCCTTTGAAATTATAAGCATGAAATATTATGTATATCAAAAAGGATCTGGAATGATACACACCAGCTATTAATAGGGACTACCTCTGAAAGGAGATCGAGATTTTCTGCAGGTTGGGAATTTTAAAGTTTTACTAGATATTCCTATGTGTTATTTGAATACTTTCCAATAAGAAGGTTTTATTATTGAAGTTTAATTATTGGAATAAATAACTTATTAATTATTTGTGTAATTGACATACAAACAACGTGATGAACAACTGCTGACCCCATAACTATGAGTGGGTGGGAAGGTTAATATTTGGCAACTGCAATGAAAAACTAAACCTGTTTGGCACTGTTTAAAGCCTTGCTGAATATCCTTATGTTTAAGAGAAAGTTGTTCAGAAAAGGAAGGAAGAAGTAAGGTACATTTCATGCTTCACATTGTATATCGAAATTGAATTATTTTGTGATTTTTTTTTGTAATAATATCTTTTCAATGCATTAATAATGAAGTGAAATGAGAAAGAGGAAAAGGAGAGCTATGATATCTACACAGAAAATAATCACGAATGTCAAATGTTGCTCAACCTCTTTAACTACAAACACATAAGACAAATAAATGTATGAAGAAAGAAAACCAAGTAAGTACACACTTTTAGGCACTAAACTTTGGTTATTACTAAATTAAAGATGAATCCTTCAAATTTAACATGCTTTAATTTTATCCTCTTATTTACAGAAAGGAAACAAGGTATGAATCTCTTATTTCTAAGTGGATCAACAGTTATACAACATATTGATAAATTGTTGTTCTACAGTCACATCTGATTTCAAGTACGATATAATGTTGACAATAAGGCAATGGAATTACCTTCCTCATCCAATGACTAGTTTTTATAATCCTATTCTATACTGAGCACTGAGACAAAAGATATGGGCTTGGTAATTTATCTAAAATTTTAACTGCAGATTTTGAAAGAAAATCTTATTTTAAACATAACAGCAGCACTTTTCTTATGATTATTTGTCCGCCACCATTTATATTATATATATCTAAGCCACCTATGTATCCATCTGCACACATACTACACCTTGGTCCTGAGCGTCCAGCTCTTAGCTGGTGAACTCAGAGTTCAAGGGAAGAAACTGACAACTGACTACAACCCTAGGGAATTCCACTATGGCTAAGGGCTCTGTTTTGTCTGGATAGTGGTTCCAGTCGCTTAGTGTAGGAGGGGATAAGCACTAGATTCTCTCTACTACTTTCCTCTCAATTCCATCGAGGGTTGATCAACACGTGCACTTTGTCACACTGTTTGTTCATCAGTAATTAAGGGTATCAATTAAATACATGAGGAATGTTTAAGTGATATTCCTAAAGATATTTATTTAACTACTGGAAATCAAATTACTTTAAAAAAAAAAAACTACAATGAATCACAAAGGAAGTCTCAGCATTCAGGTATCACTCAATAGATGCTGGTTCCCTTACTCTTCCTGATCTGAATATTACTACCATCCTCAACAAAGGAGGGTATCACTTCATAATAAAAAGGAAGAAAACTACCAGATTAATGGTGAAAGGAACATTACCTTGTTCAGAAATATGTCTGGAAGAAGTTACTGACTATCCGTCTTAAGAGATTTCCACGTACTCTGTGTGATACTTGCCCTCACTAGAGTGTGGATGTAAACCTAATGTTGAAGTAGTTGTTTACTGAGTCTCATGTGTTTTGACCGCAATATGAAAAAGACAGGGATGTCTTAATTGTGGCAAAGAGCTTACCAGAGTACTTAAGAGTACTTAACTATATATTTTTAAACAAAATAGAATATCTTATTACAAAGACAAAGAGTAATTATTATGTTTAAATTAATTAGAGCAAGTTTTAAAGAGATGCAATGATATAATTATGTACTGTTTCAAATAATTTAACTGTTCTCTGTCACTGCTTTAGTTAATTCTGACCCTATTCTCATGCTTTACTGAACTATTATTTTACTTTTAACTTGTTTTTGAAGGTTCTTTCCTCCTATGGATTTATTGTAGCTCTGTTATTTTTAGGAGTGTCACCAAGCATAAAACCTCATGTGCATATTTTTCCCTTAAAGGGTATATAACTAACTAACTCTCAAAGAGAATGTTTTAATTATCACAGATTCTATGGGGTCAACAATTGACATCTAAATTCACGCTCTTTCCCTGTCTCAATTTAAAGAAAAAACAACCCTAAACCACCTTTAGGATTCATGTGATTGCTAAAAGAAAGACTATAGTCAAATGTAGCTCTTTGGTGAAGAACGTTAACCCAAATAAATATTTTCCCCTCAAAGAAGGATTCACTCAAAAGCACCTTTTCAGACTTTATCATAAACTTGGAAGACAAAGCTCTTGTACTTTGTACAAATACAATGAATGGACGGTTAGCAGCCATCCAGCCCACCTCAGACCCTTCTTTTCACAGCAGAGGCAGTTCCTTCTTTCAAAGAAATCCTACGAGAACGTGGAGAAATCGGAATCCTCATACAATGCCGGTGGGGATGTAAAATGACTCAGCCACCTTAACGTTCACAGCAGCATTATTCATAACAGCCAAAAAGTGGAAACAGCCCAAACGTCTGTCAGCTGAAGAATGGATAAATACAATGTGCTATATCCATAGAATGGATATTACTTTGAAAAAAAAGAAAAGAAAGAAAAAATATAATACGGATACACGCTGCAACATGAATGAACCTTGAAAACATTATGCTAAATGAAAGAAACAGTCACAAAAGGCCACATACTTTATGAGTCCATTTACGTGAAATCTCCAGAATTTCAAATCCACAGAGACAGAGAGATTAGTGGTTGTCTGGGGCTGTGGGGATGTAGGGAAATGGGAACAGGGAACGACTGCTAATAGTATGTGGTTTCTTTTTAGGATGATGAAAATGTTCTGGAATTAGATTGTGGTGATACTTGCACAACTCTGTGAATATATTACAAACTACAGAATGGCACATGTTAAGTGGGTGAATTATATGCTGTGTGAAATATATCTTAATGAAATTGTAAAAATAAAAGAATTCTATGTTCTCTCCAGGTGTAAAGTCTAAAACCATAATTTTGGACATAATCTGCTCATTTTATAATGAAGATGATGATGACAGTGATGCACTGGTGGTGGCACAGAAGTAACATGTGAGAGGAATATATTAACGCAAAGTGGTTCTTTTAGTGCGTGTATGATCTCTTTATATTAGGTACATACATTGTTTTTGAATTTGTATACTGAACATGTTATTTCTGTAATCAGAAAAAAGTTAAGTATGAGTTTTTTTAAGAAGTTTTTAAAGTATGAGTTCTGGAGAAGAAGATCAATAAGGGCTGTCACTGGGGAAGGTGGTTGGAATTGAGCTGGGCTTTAAAGGGTGGGTAGATTTGGCTAGAGAAAGGCTAAGGGAAGGGCAACAGCCTTTTAAATAGTTCTTTTATTTCTAGCATCGTTGCTTACTTTCTCTGGGCTCTGAGGGTGGAGATAGATCTGTCTTATTTATCACTGTGTCCCCAGGGTCTAGAATGATGTCTGAACCATAGGAGGGGCTCCATAAGCATTCATTGAATCCGTGAACAAATACTTGTTGCTAGAATCTTTTTCTCAAAATAGAGATGACAACTGGGGCTGCCATTTGCAACAGGTGTGTTTTTATGCAAATTAGAAAAAAGCGGTCCCCTTCTCCTGGGTTGACGCAGCTCCTCTCTAGGACTTGGGTCTGGGAGAGTTAGTCATGAGTTCACCCAGGACCTGCCCCAGTCCTGCGGCCTGGCCAACCTCCCTTGTGATGGCCCCGCCCCCAACTGCAAGCAGGATAAAGTCCGTGCTTCTGGGGCTGGCAATCAAAGCCTTTCTCAATTGGACCCCAACATTCCTGTCCCATCATAACCATTTCCAAAACCTATTCTGTGCTTAGGTCATAGTAATCCTTTGCTTCTGTGTGTTGGCTCTCAAAACAGCCTTCATCCCACCATTCAGTGATTTAAAGCCCAAAATCTACCATTTAATAAAGATGAGCCCTCCACATTCTAACACTGCTCTCGGTGACTCTCCAGGACCCACCATCGTGTCCTCGTATGCTCCCATTCTGACTTTCCTTCCTTCCGACTCTTGACTCCTTCCTCATTTGAAGTTCTATTCTTATTCATGGGGTTTCGATCTGGATTTTAGTATGAGGGAGGCACACCAGCTTTTGACTCTTAGCTTCCCCTTCTTTTGGTCTTGACTTGGCTCCCTTTGGACAATCTCCCTGGCCCCTCTGGACAAAATCGTCAGCCTGCCTCCTCAGATGGAATCTGCACTTTCCTCTTTGAACCCACCCAGCAAACCCTTATGAAACCTGGATCATATCATATTATGCTGTTTCCTTACACATTTTGCACCTTTAGACTTTTGGAGCTTCTAATGTAAGAAACTATATGATATTCTTAGGCACTTCGCACTGGGCCTGGCATACATATAGCAGGTATACAGTACATCAGTATGGAGAAAATGAATAAATAAAACATGGAGACAGCATCCGATTTGAGTAGAAAAAGTGGGACTTTGGGGGCAGATTCTAGTAGGATGGAGTCAGATTGTGAAAAGCCTTGAAATCTAAACAGAGAGGCTAGATTTGTGGTGGGAAGAAATAAAGAGTCCCTTCAGATCTCTGAGAAAGGAAATGACGTGATGAAAACAACATTTTAGACGACTTATTATACGTCACCATGCTGGGTGAAGGGGAACGAGGGGGAACTTAATAGTCTCAGCAAGCACTCAATAAGCACACAAGTTTGTTGTGTGATTGGCCAAACCCAGAGAATCTCTTACAGAGACACAGGTGTGACGTGAGAGAATGGAGAAGAGCACAGACCTTCCAGAGACCATTCAGTGCAAAGATGGGCAGGCCCTGGAGGCTGACAGGAGAGGCAGAGGAAAGGAGAGCTAGATCCACAGTGCGCAGAGTGGGACCAGGGATGAGAAAGGAAAGCTGGGAGGGGAAGCTGACTTGTATGGGGAGAAGAACCCAGCTTCGAACATGCTGAGTTGCAGTGGCTGGCATGTGTGCACACGTGTTCTCATGCGACTGTGTCCTAAGGCACGTCTGTGACACAATCCCTGCGCTGTTCCACTAAGTCCTCCCTCCCACTGTGTACCACCCCCGCCCCAGGTTTAGCTTTCTGCCAACAAAAACAAAATTAATCATAACATTAGTGGCAACAATCTGCTTTTTCCTTGCCACAGAGAAGATTTTTCTTAATCACTTTATTTTTTGTCCTTTGAATCATACATCCTGTAGCTTGATTAAATCCCTTAGAAGTCACCTAGGCATTAGAGGTTTGCAGCATGAATCTCCAAGCTGGTGTTTGCTTAACTCAAGGAAACAGATCTGCCTTGGAAAGCAGAACTTCAGCTATGGTAATGAGGGCATTCTTCCCCTCTCTGGTGCAAAAATTTATTCCTCAACGTTTTCAAGGAAATGGGATCTGGTTGAAATGTCAATAAAAACTGAGTCTCTGGAAAATCTCTCAATGTAAAGTTAGGTTTTTCTAATATGAATCTCTTGTATTTTGATAAGTCTTTTCTTTAAAAAAAATTGCTTTCTTCTTGTTCTCTCAAATTGTCATTTAAAGGAGGCATGATAGGTGGTATAATCCCCATTTGAAAGATATTTTCTGATATAAACTGAGACATTAAGGAAATTTCCAGATGACCTAGCTTGTAAGGGCTGGAGCCAGGCCTCATCGGCAAGACAAAGTTCTCTCTACAAGCTCCCTCCCCCTAAACCCCTGAGGGCAAAGTGTCAAAATACTTTTCCATAGTTGGAAAACTTGAAAGAAATACGGGAAAGAAAATGGGGCACTGGGGCCATATATGTAGACTCAGACTTGCCCTCCTTCAGGCACTTCCTCCTAGAGGCTATACTTAGGTGTGTGCTGCATAAGAGCTTCACGGGATGTTTCACTTCCCAGCAGGATGGAATCTGTGGCCAGAGAACACCGAACGGGGACGCAGGTATGATGAGAGTGAGCAGATAGGTGCCGGGCCCTTGCTACAGGTGGGATCACCTCTGCTCTGACCTCCAAACATGATCTTAAGGGATGCAGGTTTTCCTGTTTGTCTTAGTAGTCTGTTCTCCTGTTCACAGCCCATAGCCTCATCCCTAAAACCTATAGTCACCCCTGGCCCAATGACAATGGCTTTATTACCAAAGGGATCTCCTCACTGTAGAAGTTAAAATTTGCAAAAAGGCAGTTAATATACCACATAGTTCTCCTTGATCAAGAAAGAATGTTACCATTTTGCTTATAATTTTCCATCTTCTTTTTCATGCATATATGCATACACGTCAGTTACTGAAATGGGGTTGTACTATATATAGCTGTTTTGCAACCGGCTGTTTTCACTTAGTGATAGGCGTAGACCATATTTCACTATGCCATTAAATATTACTTTAATGACTATTTAATAGCCAAGGCATGGACTGAATTATTATTTAAACTTTTCATCAAAACTAGAAAGTAAACTCCTCGAAGGTAGGAGAGATATGAACTTGTGATGTGTTTTTCATCCCAAGCATGTGGCAAAAATTCTTTCATGATAAACGTGGATGTTAACCTGAGGGGGAATATCTGTTTGAGTTAATCATGTGGTTGTGCTTTGGTATCTCAGCTGACAGGGGGAATCTGAAAACCGTGGATACATTAAAAATGATCCTATTACACATTTAACCCACTCTCCATGAGCTTCTGGTACGTGAGTGCAATAAAAAAATTCAAGGCTAGAAAGTTGTACCGTTAATGACAATGTTAGATGTCCTTAATTTCTCAAGTATATAATTCTAAATCCAAATAAGAACACTGAACTCTTGCCCCAGCTTCTTTCATGCTGTATCAGCAGCAAGGACAGGAATTAATAAAGTTGGGAAGAGTAGTCATGTGCTTACATAAGAAATCCAGTAAATTCTGTACCCACTGGAGATTAGCGAGGCCCTTTGGCATAGGCCCAGCTACAGAGATTTGCAGACGCCCTGTGTCCTTGGTGGCTACTGATTAGCCTTCAGATAATACTTATTGTTTAGCATAATTGGGAGAAAAGTGATTTTGCCTACTTGTCTATTAATAACACTAAAATAAAGTAATGGTAAAAAAGCAACACTTTTAAAGGTATGGGGATAAACATTCCATACATTTGCTCAGCGATTCTAGGATTGGAATCTGATCATTCTAATTTAATAGTCTTCAATCTTTTTTGCTTGACTATTCTATAAACATTTTTGTTAAACTATGTACTCTTCCTGTAGATCTTAAAGCTGAAATAGGATATTTTGATCATAAATTTAATAGTAGCAAAGGATGTAATATTTGGCTTATAGAAAATATTGACATTTTAAAATAAAGATTTTGCAACATTCTTTAAATTTGGTCCAGTGTAATGCAAGTATATGTGATCTATCACCTTCTATTTTTAGAAGTACATGATTAAGTTATTTTTTAACGGCTGGAAATTTTACATCATACTTTTTTCTCCTTTAGTACTCTCATCCCACTTCCCTAAATAGAGTTTTATCCTAATATAATACATTCTTATTATGGAATTGATCATTCTACAATACCCCATGGCATAAATATATATATATAGGAATTTAAATTTAATTTAAAAAATTTCCCAAGACAAATTGATCAAAGTGCCAAAATCCTACAAAATTGAAAATAAGTATGAAACATAAAACTAAACTCTTATTGGAAATGTATCTCTTCTTAATGAGGTAGATGAGGGTGGCCTCCCTTCTCCCCAAGTTAGTTGATGCGTCCTTGGAAGCACAGCATTTATTATTAGAATGAGTCTGGGTGCTTAAATTAGAGGAGGCTTTCTGGGCACCTAAAGTGGTTCTATCGCTTTGTTTGTAACCTGGAGATTTGGACAGTTCACAACAATTCTACAGGGTAAGGTTGGAATGAGAGGATGCTTTCTTTGGTAAAGTGGAAGAAGGGCCACTGGAAAGCAGAAGCAGCAGGTGTTCTCAAGAAGATGAATTTTAGAGCAGAAGAGGAAATTAGGAAAGAGTCTGGGTATAATGGGTTCATTTATCCTAGTTTGAAAACTACAGACATAAGACGTGATCCATGCTCTACCGGAATGCATAATTTGATGGGGGAGACATAAAAATTAACAAAAATAAAATTCAGTGTGAATGCAATAGTAAGGTACTAGGTCAAAGAGGAAGAACAACGACCTCTACCTGGCGAAGTAAAAAAAAAAGCTTCTCAGGGGACTAAGTCTGAGAGAATAAGGAAGGAGGCATTTCCACGCGTAGGGAAACAGCTCTAGGGAGTGGAAGGGTGAGGCGAGTTTAGCACCCCCACACACCTCCGTGGCTGGAGCACTGAGTGGGTTTGGAAGAACAAGTGGAAAGATCCATCAGGCCCAGGTTATGCAGGGCGCTGTATTCTTCACTTCACTCTCTAGCCAATGTGACCCACGACACCATTTCTAAGCAGGGAGTGACTGACCAGGTTGGTCTTTTGGAAAGAAAACTCTCTTGGCAGTAAGGAAAATGGATGGCAGTGAGGGACAGGAGTGGGAGTAACGTGAGGCAGAGAAACAGCTTAGGAAGCAGATGAGGGCTAAAGAGGGCCTCCACAATGCCGTGGAGCAGCTAAGCCTGCGCGGCACAACCACTGAGCCCACGTGCCGCAACCATTAAAGCCCACGCGCCTAGAGCCCATGCTCTGCCACAAGAGAAGCCACTATAATGAGGAGCCCACACACCACAATGAAGAGGAGCCCCTGCTCTCTTCAACTAGAGAAAGCCCGTGTGCAGCAGTGAAGACCCAATGCAGACAATAAATAAAATAAAAAATAAATTAAAAATAAATAAATAAAAAGAGGGCCTCAACTTAGGCTAGAAGATAGTGTGGATTGTAGAAGAGAAAATGGATTTTAAGATAATATTTTGAAGGGATTGACAGGTCTTGGTTCACTCAATGTCTGGTTAAGAAACAGGGCACATCATGGAGGATGCTGAACTTTCTAGTTTGGGCAACTGTGTTGATGATGATATAATTAATGGATAAGAAAGGGAATACAGAATCTTCCTTTGAAGACAGTTCTCACTGTTTTGTTTATGTTTGTTTCTACACCACCTAACAGACATTAATGAATACGTAAATAAAATCATCAGAGCATTTGACCTCACTAATTCCAAGTTCCATAAGGTGGTACTTCTAGGCAGGTTTTAAATTTTTTGTTTTTGTTTTTTTTAGATGTGCTCGCTAAGTGTTTATTATCATTGTCAACATCGTTATTATTGCAGATATGAATCTAGACATCAATCTTTCATCCTATAATGAAAGAGTGGTGCACATACCCAGGGCCAGCTCAGAGCAGGGGAGGCTAACGTGTTCTCTGCCCTCACCAGTGGTGTGCTGATCAACAGTTAACATTCAGCTTTGGACAAGGGTAGGGGGTGGGGAGCCATATTTTGTGGTGTTTACCAATTTCCATGTTGTAAATTCTCCCACCATGGCTGATTTCAAGCTGTCAACTTGAGTTCACTGAATGCTGACTGCAGAGTTGGGAAGAGTTCTCAGAATCAGCTCTCAAGTCACAGGAGCCTGCTCCAGCACACCCAAGAGAGAATTTCTTATCTTTTTTGCTGCCTCTTTGTTCACTGCTGAAATCAGGATCTGTTCCGTCTCAGGCAGAGGACCAGGCATACCTATCTGATGTGCTTCTGCCGAGGTAAGAGTTTATTTATGCCTGGAAGATAGAGATTCTTCAGATCTGAAGCCCAAAGCAGTGCTCAGGCCCAGCTTGCCAGAGTACTCATAGCAAATGATACTTTAATTCTCATTTGTTACATCCCCTTTGTGAGAGTGGGTGTGTCCACAGTCTAGAGTAAGATTCTGTTATCTTTGGTCATGTGGCCATAATGCCTTCTTAAGACCTTACCTATTTTTAACATGTAGCATTTTGCATTGCTCTATTTCTACTTAAGATGTTCAAGTAATCATTTTGTCACCTTTCCACAGTTTTTTTTATTATTATTATTTTTTTTTGGGGGTACACCAGGTTCAATCAACTGTTTTTATACACATATCCCCATATTCCCTCCCTTCCTTGACGCCCCCTCCTCGAGTCCCCCCCACCCTCCCTGCCCCAGTCCTCCAAGGCATCTTCCATCCTCGAGTTGGACTCCCTTTGTTATACAACAACTTCCCGCTGACTGTTTTACAGTTGGTAGTATATATATGTCTGTGCTACTCTCTCGCTTCTTCTCAGTTTCCCCTTCACCCCCCGCCCCCTCCCATACCTCGAGTTCTCCAGTCCATTCTCTGTATCTGCGTCCTTGTTCTTGTCACTGAGTTCATCAGTACCATTTTTAGATTCCGTATATGTGAGTTAGCATACAATATTTGTCCTTCTCTTTCTGACTTACTTCACTATGTATGACAGATTGTAGTTCTATCCACCTCATTACATATAGCTCCATCTCATCCCTTTTTATAGCTGAGTAATATTCCATTGTATATATATGCCACATCTTCTGTATCCATTCATTTGTTGATGGGCATTTAGGTTGCTTCCATGTCCTGGCTATTGTAAATAGTGCTGCAATAAACATTATGGTACAAGTTTCTTTTGGGATTATGGTTTTCTTTGGGTATATGCCCAGGAGTGGGATTTCTGAATCATATGGTAGTTCTATTTGTAGTTTTTTAAGGAACCTCCAAATTGTTTTCCATAGTGGCTGTACCAACTTACAGTCCCACCAACAGTGCAGGAGAGTTCCCTTTTCTCCACACCCTCTCCAACATTTGTTGTTTCCAGACTTTGTGATGATGGCCATTCTGATTGGTGTGAGGTGATACCTCATTGTGGCTTTGACTTGCATTTCTCTGATGATGAGTGAGGTTGAGCATCTTTTCATGTGTTTGTTGGCCATCTGTATGTCTTCTTTGGAGAAATGTCTATTTAGGTCTTCTGCCCATTTGTGGATTGGGTTATTTGCTTTTTTGGTATGAAGCTGCATGAGCTGCTTGTATATTTTGGAGGTTAATCCTTTGTCCGTTGTTTCATAGGCAATTATTTTTTCCCATTCTGAGGGTTGTCTTTTAGTCTTGTTTATGGTTTCTTTTGCTGTGAAAAAGCTTTTAAGTTTCATGAGGTCCCATTCGTTTATTCTTGATTTTATTTCCATGATTCTAGGATGTGGGTCAAAAAGGATGTTGCTTTGATGTATGTCAAAGAGTGTTCTGCCTATGTTTTCCTCTAGGAGTTTGATAGTGTCTGGCCTTACATGTAGGTCTTTAATCCATTTGGAGTTTATTTTTGTGTATGGTGTTAGGAAGTGTTCTAATTTCATTCTTTTACATGTTGCTGTCCAATTTTCCCAGCACCACTTATTGAAGAGGCTGTCTTGTTTCCATTGTATACTCGTGCCTCCTTTGTCAAAGATAAGGTGCCCATATGTGTTTGGGCTTACTTCTGAGTTCTCTATTCTATTCCATTGATCTTCCTTTCTATTTTTGTGCCAGTACCATACTGTCTTGATCACTATGGCCTTGTAGTATAGTTTGAAGTCAGGAAGCCTGATTCCACCAACTCCATTTTTCCTCCTCAAGATTGCTTTGGCTATTTGGGGTCTTTTGCGTTTCCATACAAATCGTAAGATTTCTTGCTCTAGTTCTGTGAAAAATGCTTAAATTTTGTTTTATGATAAAATTTGTGGACTGCATGTAACTGACCCTTAATAATAGAACAATAATCTAAAATTTGGTTCAGTTGTTGAAAATAATAGTACACATTAAAAAAAAACTAAAGATATTTTTGGAAGACTAAATATATCATCCAATCAGAAATGAAGCAGTCAAATATTAAAATTAAGCAGTTTGGCCTAAAATTATACAGTGCAAGAAAGTTAATTCCATGTGTGATTATGTGTTTAAATTTTAAAAGAAACTATAGTTTGAAGTGGCATTTTAAAAAAGATTTTATTAAGAAAATGTGTTCTATTTACTCATAAAAGCATCCTTTAACTCATATAACAACACTAGTCACGGTAAATAGAGAGGTAAGGCCTGCTTCAGTTGGAAAATCACTTTAAAAAACAAAAGATTTCCAGAGATGAATGGCGGTGATGGTTGTACAACTTTGTGATATGTCTCCTACCACTGACCTATACACTTAAAAATGGTTAAGAAGGTAAGTTTTATGTTATGTGTATTTTATCACAATAAAAAATTTTGGAAAAAAATTTAATTGAAAACAAGAATTCAGAAACAAGCTTTTCAGATTATGAGACTGACACACTGCCTACTGCATTAAATACAATGGAATATTACTCAGCCATAAAAAAGAATGAAATAATGCCACTCGCAGTGACATGGATGGACCTAGAGATTGCCATACTGAGTGAACTTAAGTCAGACAGAGAAAGACGAATATCATATATCGCTTATATGTGGAATCTAAAAAAAGGGAACAAATGAACTTATCTACAAAACAGATATAGAGTTACAGATGTAGAAAACAAACTTATAGTTACCAGGGGGTTACTGGGGGAGGGATAAATTGGGAGACTGGGATTGACATATATACACTACTATATATACAACAGATAACTAATAAGGACCTACTGTATAGCACAGGGAACTCTACTCAATACTCTGTAATGGCCTATATGGGAAAAGAATCTAAAAAAAAAAAGAGTGGATATATGTATATGTATAACTGATTCACTTTGCTGTGCACCTGAAACTAACACAACATTGTAAATCAACTATACTCCAATAAAAAAAGAAACTAACAAACAAAAACCAAAACAAAATTTTTACAAAAGTTATATTTGGTTACAATCTAATCACTTAAAATCATTTTTCCTTTTAATTTGGTATACTCATCATTATAAAAAATGAAATAAAAGCAAACTAAAATTCTTTTTAATTAACAAATCGATTTTTATTAAAGTGAAATGACTTAATTACATCTCCCCACTTAAAACCTGTCTTCCTACTTAGATGGTACCAAGGTGTCTAATATTGGAGTATTTGAACTACACTTAAAATACTATCTTAAGATTAGTAAACCTGCAAATTTACCATGTATTTTATTATTATGCATACACACATTTATTTCTGTAATAATCGGAACTAAAGGGTCAATTCTGACACAGTGGAATCACATGATACTGAAACAATAAAATACTTAAAAGCAAAATTTTTCTCTCTATATAAAATTAAAACATAAGTATGTATTTTTTAAAGAGTCGCCAGTCTAGTACTTTGGGGGTAAATATGCCAAAATGAGCATTTATCATTATTTTTAGGCCGATGATGAAATTTCGACTCTGGTCCTTTCTGAATCTGTGAACTCAAAGGGAACAACTTATCATAGCATCACTATCTGACCTCTAAGGAACAGCTCATGTCATCATAGAGCAAAAGTGCTGGCGAACATTTATCTAGATGAAAGACCTCAAGCAGTTAACCTGCTCAGCAGAGGCAATGCAACCAGGCAACAGGATAATGACCTCTATCCAAATGTGGAAGGTACATCAATTTAATACCCTGACAGCTTGACAAAAGATGATGGCAGCTCAGCAGGAAAACATTAGCCATGATAACGCAGGGTACTGTATGTGAAAAGAATGAATTATAAAGCACAATGCTATTTGGGCTGAGTAGGGTTTTTTTTTTTTTTTTTTAACCAACTTTATATTTAGGATGGTAGTCATGCCTAAAAACTCCTCCCATTCTTTTCTACCTGAAGAATACCCTGATGAAGGTAAAAAGGCAGTGTGGATTAAATTGATAGCTTAAACACAAATCAAGTTTTCCAACCAACCCAGGAGATGCTGCACATCGTTTGTGGCAGGCTTGTTACTGTCTCAGAGTAGAAAAATCTGGGCATTGATAACTGGCTTCACCCATTTGAAAAAGATAGGTAACTCAAATATGTGTGGATGGGACCAGGCTTACTGTGTGTGTTATTTTGTTTTATTTTTAAAAGGAGAAGGTACTTGGTACACTTTGGGGTGCTTTGGATCTTCAGCTGTAAAATTTCCCCACTGCAAATTCAGTTTAAAAAAAGCAATATAATTTTAGAATAGTAGCATGATCATGCTTGTATGTTTATTCAAGGACCTTTACTCTGCGGCAGGGTTTCAGCCTGTGAGGTTTTCTCTACACATGGCAGGCAGCTGTCAGAACCAGTGTGAGGGGTGAAAGGGCAGCCCGGCTGCTCTGTTAAATCACGGGGTTCCATCAACATCTCAGAATTCCTGCCGAGTGGGAGCTGGGAGACCACAGATTAGAGTACACTGGAGTGTGTATATTAGGTCACTCAGTGTCTATCAAAGTAATATCACGCCGGTGAGCCGTACAATAGATTTTACTGTGTTCTGTTCAAAGAAAATGTAAGGAAAGTGGACATGTGTGTAGCACACCACAGCTGAACACTGAATTCTTCTTGTCTTTAAATGGATGAATTTATTATCCACAAGATGAACGAAGAATAGGGCACAATCAAGAGCTTTGGAAATCATGCAAAGCGGGTGGTTTTATTCAGTTCTCAGAAATGCCTGTTGGGCAGATGCAAGATGAGGCAGATGGAGTTCCTGGCCCAGCACAGCCAAGGGGCTGCAACCAAGACCCAGCACGACCCCAAGGTGGGGTATGGCTATGGCCCTGGGCCATGAGCATGTATCATGATCTTGGATGGTCGCTTTGCCTCACTCAAAACCTCAGTGTCTTCTTCTGTACATTTAAAATAATAAGACCTGTCTTGTCCACCTCCCCAAACAGGTCAGCAAACAAACAAAAATTCCTAACTCAGAAAGGACTTTTAAAAAACTGAAAGGAGTGCAGCATGATGGTATAACACGTGGTATGTAAGAAATATTTAAGAAATGAAATGTAACTTTTATTAATGGATATTTGGTCTACATATAAAAAGAGAAACTATCTATGCCTTCCATGTTTATTATTCCTTTTTTTCTTTTTTTTAAATATATATATATTTAAAATTTTCTTTTTAACAGAGTAAAATATATGTTCCCCAAGGAATCTTGTAGTCTTTAAGAAGATAATGGATATAATATGATTAGCACCATGTCTGACAAAGTGATATTTTAAAAAGGTTAAACATTTTGTTTAATATTTTACCTCTCAATTATGACTTCTGCAATGGATTCCTTGACTGTGATAAGCATACCCCTGAACTTACACTAACAATAACAGCTAACACTAACAAAATATTTCCCATGTGCCAGGCATCGTTCTAACCACTTCACAAAAGTTAATTTATTTAATTCATGTGACCATGTATAAAGTGGCCCCAATTATCAGTTTTCAGGCTCAATCACCATCTTACAAAAAATATCAGGTTCTACACTATGATCTCCTTTTGGGTTAAATACATTTTCTAATCTTGTAAAATGCCAACAAGTCAACTACCTTCTGCAAAACAATTTCATTTCACACCCTATGATATAGATACTACTCTTTCCACATTTTTTTAAAGATGAGAATCCTATGCCCCAAGAAGTTAAGTGATTTCCAAAGTAACCAGATATCAGGCCCAGGATTCACACACAAGTAGCCCGACTCCTATCACACTGCACTGCCTCTCTGCATCAGAGGGGCCCGGAGACCCTATTACCTGGGGGCAACGTCATGACACTCACTTGGCCGACACCAGGTTGAGAACTAATCAGTCACCCAGAAAATAGCTCAAGATGCATCATTGCATTGAGACTGGGTTCACCTTGGAGGCACGGCCCTGCTTACATTATAGCAATTAGCGTGTTAGTGTGAATGCAGCAATGGCTGCCAGCCAGGTCAACAATGCACTTCCCAGGTGAGGGAGCCGAAAAGATACCAAATGGCCTTCTGTCCACAATCATCCAGGTGAACTCCCAACACCTGCCACTCTGAATGCAGAGAAGATACCATGTAATAGGACAAACGTGTGTGTGTTGGTGGGGGGGGAGGGCGCTTTGTCTTCTCTTGTTTTAAATTAGAAATATTTTTCCTCATTGTTTGGAAATAAGTCCTTGAAGAAAATCTTTAAAAGATGGTAAAGAAATTCTTAGATTGAACTCCATTTTGTCTGTTTGTGACTGGTTGACAAAAGAGAGTGTGAAATACAAATAGGCATATACAGAGCTGCATGTAACAGCTTTGTAGCTCTCC